>NC_036838.1:45874634-45987246 GCF_002910315.2 Salvelinus sp. IW2-2015
TCCATCGGAGGGGTCTTAGCCTCATAGACATACCGACTTCGGGGCTTCACACCTCTCTACACCCCACCCCCCCACCAAACCACTGCTTCCAGATGCGATCTTACGTAGAAGGAACTCTTCATATGAGATTCAGACGACTTACGACCTCGCTCAATTCTGTCTCATTCCAGCGCGCTTCTACCGAGCTTCCGTTATATTCGGATCGACTGCATTAGATAACCACAAGCTTAAGAACTGCTTTTTTTAGATGCTTATGGTACGAGGGGATTTAGTTAGGGAGACTGTGGAGATGCTGATGGCGAGAGCGCCCCTGCGTGATTGCTAGGTGTCATTGATAGGCCGATCTTAGCTTCTTGTTTAAGAACTGGCGATCCTGCTCGAACGTGGTCGTTAGAAGGGGACTGGGGCTGAGTGGGTGCCCGCTGGCTCTAGGGCAGGAAGAGCGCTGGCAGCGAGGTAGAGGCCAGGCTAGGGGCTCTGCTGAGAGCTGGACTAAAGCAAGCAAGACTGACTGGGCGGGAATGCGCAGTGAATAGACAGGCAGGCTGGAGTGCCCGGGGCTGGCCCAACGGCCCGGCCGCTGGCGGTGGGTGCTGGCACGGTGCGTGGAGACTGGGCGGAGGCGGGTGCCGCAGGGTAACTGGATGCCCTCTGCCGGCGTGGGGCCAGACCTAGCCAAGCACAGCGACAAGAGATATTGTAGCAAGCAAAGTAAAAAGGCCTCTTACTCGCCTCTGTGCTCTATCACATGTCCTCTCTTCCCTTCTATCCCCTCTTCGCTCCACGAAGCACTGGTGCTCCTGTCATCCTCTTTCCTTCCCACCTCTCTTTAACCCACTCAGCACTGCCTGTGCCCTTCTGTCCCCACGCTGTGGACTCTCTTTGTATGAGGTTAGACAACTGCAGCTGTGTTGATGCAGAGCTGAGCTGGGCGACTCCTCCTTCCCCTTCCCCACCTCTGTATCTTTTCAACTACGAGCCAGCACTCTCCTCTCTGCCCTTGAAAATCTTTTTCAACCTCTTTATACCCACCTCCCCCACACCACAACACACCCAACACCCACAAACCACACTCACTCTACAAGCATGACACTAGACGCTCCTGCCTCCTTGTCTTCCTACCCCTCTCTCTACCACAGCCTGTGCTGCTTCCTGCATGTGCTCCTGCCTTTCCTTCGTACCGAACTTCGTCTACCACATAGCACATGTAGACTCCTGCCTCCTCTTCTTTCCCCTTCGTCATGGCGTGCTGTACCACTGAGGGCAACCTACTCGGGTGCGTGCCTACTTCCTTCAGGAAGGCCCCCTTATACAGACGGACTTGAACCGAGCCAGGCACATACTCCTGCACCTCCTTCTCTCTTCCCCCTCTCTAACCACAGCACACTGCTTATCCCTGCATGGCCCTCCTTCTTCCTCCCTCTCTGACCACGGAGCGAAATGGCGTAACAACATTTCCCTACCTTTATCCTCCCCTCTCTTACCAACGGAGAGGAAGCAGACTCTTCCTGCGCGTCGCATACTTTACCCTATCCACCGGATCGCAGCGTCATGACCCAAAGGCGCCACGGTGCTGGTAGAGAGGGAAGGAGGTAGCAGGGCACCAGTGCCCTCGCGTCCTCCTTCCCTTCTGCTACCACGGAGGCCAAAAGAGAAGATCGCTAGGCACTGCCTCCTCTTCCTTCCCTGTGCGGTGCCTTTAGACGATCTACGCGACGAGACACTGGCATGCACTAGCGGTACCTGGTGCCATACCCGTCTCGTAGCCCCTACCACAGCACTGCTCCTGCCTCCTCTTTCCTTCCCCTTCTCTCACAGCACTGCTCCCTTGCCTCCTCTTCCTTCCCCTCTCTACCACCAGCACTGCTCCTGCCTCCTCTTCCTTCCTTCTCTACCACAGCACTGCTCCTGCCTCCTCTTCCTTCCCCCTCTCTTACCACAGCACTGCTCCTGCCTCTCTTCCTCCCCTCTCTACCACAGCACTGCTCCTGCCTCCTCTTCCTTCCCCCTCTCTACCACAGCACTGCTCCTCTCCTCTTCCTTCCCCTCTCTACCACAGCACTGCTCTTGCCTCCTCTTCCTTCCCCCTCTCTACACAGCACTGCTCCTTCTCTCTTCCTTCCCTCTCTATCCACAGCACTGCTCCTGCCTCCTCTTCCTTCCCCTCTCTACCCCAGCACTGCTCCTGCCTCCTCTTCCTTCCCCTCTCTACCACAGCACTGCTCCTGCCTCCTCTTCCTTCCCCCTCTCTACACAGCACTGCTCCTGCCTCCTCTTCCTTCCCCTTCTCTTACCACAGCACTGCTCCTGCCTCTCTTCCTTCCCCTCTCTACCACAGCACTGCTCCTCCTCCTCTTCCTTCCCCTTCTCTACCACAGCACTTGCTCCTGCCTCTCTTCCTTCCCTCTCTACCACAGCACTGCCCTTCCTCCTCTTCCTTCCCCTCTCTACCACAGCACTGCTCCTCCTCCTCTTCCTTCCCTTCTCTACCACAGCACTGTCCTGCCTCCTCTTCCTTCCCCTCTCTACCACAGCACTGCTCCTGCCTCCTCTTCCTTCCCCCTCTCTACCACAGCACTGCTCCTGCCTCCTCTTCCTTCCCCCTCTCTACCACAGCACTGCTCCTGCCTCCTCTTCCTTCCCCCTCTCTACCACAGCACTGCTCCTGCCTCCTCTTCCTTCCCCTCTCTACCACAGCACTGCTCCTGCCTCCTCTTCCTTCCCCTCTCTACCACAGCACTGCTCCTGCCCCTCTTCTTCCCCTCTCTACCACAGCACTGCTCCTCCGCCTCCTCTTCCTTCCCCTCTCTTACCACAGCACTGCCCCTGCTCCTCTTCCTTCCCCTCTCTACCACAGCACTGCTCCTGCCTCCTCTTCCTTCCCCTCTCTACCACAAGCACTGCTCCTGCCTCTTCTTCCTCCCTTCTCTACCACAGCACTGCTCCTGCCTCCTCTTCCTTCCCCTTCTCTACCACAGCACTGCTCCTGCCCTCTTCCTTCCCTTCTTCTACCACAGCACTGCTCCTGCCTCCTCTTCCTTCCCCTCTCACCACAACACTGCTCCTGCCTCTCTTCCTTCCCTCTCTACCACAGCACTGCTCCTGCCTCCTCTTCCTTCCCCTCTCTACCACAGCACTGCTCCTGCCTCCTCTTCCTTCCCCTCTCTACCACAGCACTGCTCCTGCCTCCTCTTCCTTCCCTCTCTACCACAGCACTGCTCCTGCCTCCTCTTCCTTCCCCTCTCTACCACAGCACTGCTCCTGCCTCCTCTTCCTTCCCCTCTCTACCACAGCACTGCTCCTGCCTCCTCTTCTTCCCCTCTCTACCACAGCACTGCTCCTGCCTCCTCTTCCTTCCCTTCTCTACCACAGCACTCTCCTGCCTCCTCTTCCTTCCCCCTCTTCTACCACAGCACTGCTCCTGCCTCCTCTTCCTTCCCCTCTCTACCACAGCACTGCTCCCCTCCTCTTCCTTCCCTTCTCTACCACAGCACTGCTCCTGCCTCCTCTTCCTTCCCCTCTCTACCACAGCACTGCTCCTGCCTCCTCTTCCTTCCCCCTCTCTACCACAGCACTGCTCCTGCCTCCTCTTCCTTCCCCTCTCTACCACAGCACTGCTCCTGCCTCCTCTTCCTTCCCTCTCTACCACAGCACTGCCCTGCCTCCTCTCCTCCCTCTCTACCACAGCACTGCTCCTGCCTCCTCTTCCTTCCCTCTCTACCACAGCACTGCTCCTGCCTCCTCTTCCTTCCCCTCTCTACCACAGCACTGCTCCTGCCTCCTCTTCCTTCCCTCTCTACCACAGCACTGCTCCTGCCTCCTCTTCCTTCCCCCTCTCTACCACAGCACTGCTCCTGCCCCTCTTCCTCCCCTCTCTACCACAGCACTGCTCTCTGCCTCCTCTTCCTTCCCCTCTCTACCACAGCACTGCTCCTCTCCTCTTCCTTCCCTCTCTACCACAGCACTGCTCTCTGCCTCCTCTTCCTTCCCCTCTCTACCAAGCACTGCTCCTCTCCTCTTCCTTCCCCTCTCTACCACAGCACTGCTCCTGCCTCCTCTTCCTTCCCCTCTCTACCACAGCACTGCTTCCTGCTCCTCTTCCTTCCCCTCTCTACCACAGCACTGCTCCTGCCTCTCTTCCTTCCCCCTCTCTACCACAGCACTGCTCCTGCCTCCTCTTCCTTCCCCTCTCTACCACAGCACTGCTCCTGCCTCCTCTTCCTTCCCCCTCTCTACCACAGCACTGCTCCTGCCTCTCTTCCTTCCCTTCCTACCACAGCACTGCTCCTGCCTCCTCTTCCTTCCCTCTCTACCACAGCACTGCTCCTGCCTCCTCTTCCTTCCTTCTCTACCACAAGCACTGCTCCTGCCTCTCTTCCTTCCCTTCTCTACCCAAGCACTGCTCCTGCCTCCTCTTCCTTCCCCTCTCTACCACAGCACTGCTCCTGCCTCCTCTTCCTTCCCCCTCTCTACACAGCACTGCTCCGCCTCCTCTTCCTTCCCCTCTCTACCACAGCACTGCTCCTGCTCCTCTTCCTTCCCCTCTCTACCACAGCACTGCTCCCGCCTCCTCTTCCTTCCCCTCTCTTACCACAGCACTGCTCCTGCCTCCTCTTCCTTCCCCCCCTCTACCACAGCACTGCTCCCGCCTCCTCTTCCTTCCCCTCTCTACCACAGCACTGCTCCTGCCTCCTCTTCCTTCCCCTCTACCACAGCACTGCTCCTGCCTCCTCTTCCTTCCCCTCTCTACCACAGCACTGCTCCTGCCTCCTCTTCCTTCCTTCTCTACCACAGCACTGCTCCTGCCTCCTCTTCCTTCCCTCTCTCTACCACAGCACTGCTCCTGCTCCTCTTCTTCCCTCTCTACCACCAGCACTGCTCCTGCCTCCTCTTCCTTCCCCTCTCTACCACAGCACTGCTCCTGCCTCCTCTTCCTTCCCCCTCTCTACCACAGCACTGCTCCTGCCTCCTCTTCCTTCCCCTCTCTACCACAGCACTGCCTCCTGCCTCCTCTTCCTTCCCCCTCTCTACCACAGCACTGCTCCTGCCTCCTTTCCTTCCCTGGGGAAGGAAGAGGAGGCAGGAGCAGTGCTGTGGTAGAGAGGGGGAAGGAAGAGGAGGCAGGAGCAGTGCTGTGGTAGAGAAGGGGAAGGAAGAGGAGGCAGGAGCAGTGCTGTGGTAGAGAGGGGGAAGGAAGAGGAGGCAGGAGCAGTGGAGCATGGTTACAGGATTTAGATCACTGAGATTTGCTTAATCTGCAATGTGAGGGACAACAGGGCTTAATCTGCTGCAGACAGGCTTAGCTGGATAACAAACCCAAGTCTCTGGGTCTCCACAGATAGGACAGTTACCAATTATCATAGCTAATAAGAGACGTCATCGGGACACATAATTGCAGTTATCAGTTCTAGAGGGAAGATAAGACTGAGGAGGGAGGTGTGGATGCTCCATCTGTCAAAGTGAACTCCTCTCACACTGGAATGATTTGTGCAGGACCTGGGTTACATAGGTTAGGTCAAGGTCAAGGCCCTACAGTAGCCTATATCCTTAAAATGTGTTTACAATATTGCTCTTCATCCTTCCATTTCAACGGCTGCCATTTCCCAGCATCTCCCAACTTAATTATGATCAGTAGAAAATAACTGAATTGACTGGGTTGATGTGTGCATTCATTCATTACATTCTTGCTTTGGAGGCTGCCAAATTCTGAATGATCGCAGCCCTTCTAAATTATTGAAAAAGCCTAAACACCTCTTATGAGCTACAGAAATGGCTATTAACCTTGGCGAAATGATATTCAAATCCAGTTATAGCTAACTGTACTGTATCCCTCGCTGGGAGGAAATGTAAATGTGTTCTTGCTGTAGACAGATGGGGAAGCCGCCTGGCGTTTGAAGTTCCAGCATCCAGTCGTCGCAGTCCCCACCCCCTCACTAAAATATTCAAGACAGTCTCTCATTGAGCTCCTCTCTCCCTGCCGTTTCCTACTCAAACTGACGCTGGGTTGCAGCACTACGGGGCCAGAGAGCTGTGACACCTTAAAGAACGTGGCAAGCGTTTACAAATTCAGCACGGTGAGGCGACAGTGAAAAACAGCTGGAGGATTATCTCACTGTGCAGACAAGAATTCAGGAGATTTGATTCATGAGAAGAAAATACCCTACCCCTCTCTCTCCCTCATACACCAGCCATCTGAAATATTGCGATTTCTTGCGCATTGTTATTGACAAATCATCTTAAATGTAATTCCCTATGGAGCGGACAACTGTCATAGCCGATGAGACTCCATTGTGACACTACCTTCCAGTCAGTCAGTCATCCTGCACGGGCTCTGATACTGTGCCACAGACAACAGCATCCTGGATCGTTACTCTTATCCCTTCGGCAGTGGGCCCATAAAAGAGAGCGAGAGAGGGTGTCAAAACCAGGTGCTGCAGACAGAAAACTTAGATTAGAAGTTCTGCATGAGTTTACCACTGGGGGGAGAGAAGTGTGTGCCGTCACAGACTAAAACGATCAATTGTTTGGAACGCTGGCAGATGTCCAGGCTCCTGCAGATTGCACGTAGATGAAGTCTGAACACAAGGAGAGAGGCTGGGGAGGGTGGGGGCGATTTAACCCCTGAAGCAGAAGGACATTTTTAACATCTCCAGATTGTATTCTAGCCCAGATGGGTGAAAAATGGCTGAGCTCTGCTTCATCAAGAGTTAGGCATAGTGGTGTTGTCAATAACATCAGCGTAACAGAAAATACCACAATAGATCTGCCAAGAGATCATCTATCTAATGATTTGCAATCGAAAAAGTTAAACAAACCATACAACTATGCACAAGGACGCCTTAACAATTTCCATATAAAATTGTACAAAAACACATTTACTTTACAGATGCAACGTTCGGAAACAGTGACAGTGCCAATGATCATTCTGTTACAAACTTTGCATCTGCACCGTTTTTCAAGTATGCCTAAATGTGTTTGTAAAATGTTATGTGGAAATTGGTAAATGTAGTCCTTGCGCATAGAGTTGTATGGTTTGTTTAACTTTGCAATCATTGGTTTTAGTTTGACATACATTTTCAAGTGTCTCAGCATCACTCTGTTACTAGAGAATTGCCCTTCTCCAATACCTAATTTATCACACACACACACACACACATCGGAAACTAAGGTTGCTTGCATCATCTTCAAAATGTTTGACTTTTAAGAAAATATAAAGATGTGCAATGTAAGACAACCTGGCAGTGTGTGCCTTCTCATTATCCCAAGCCTTCTTCCTGATAGATGAAGCTAGTCCCTAGCTACTAAAGCTAGGCTATGTCTCATTATGCAGTACCAATGAGATGAAAATATATGCTTACTTAGCACTATACACAGAATACCAAACTAGATTTTCAAGCAGCAAGTACCCATGGTGGTGGTCTGTCTACTGCGCTTGCTAAGAGAGTGCTGTTATTGTTAGCCTAGTCGTGGGATGGTGAGTGATTCAGTAACTGTGTTTGGGGCTTCAGACAGATGCTAGCCTATACTGTGGGTAAAAGTCGGTATTAGGTCAACTGTGCCCTCCATATATCTCACCTGTAGATAAAGGGCAATAACGCTAATGACAATGATCATAACAGCAATGATGCTTTAGCAATAAACTCTGATGATAGCTAATTGACTCCATTATTTAGTAAGGTTAATTAGGCTGGGCTACTTGAAAAACACATACACAACTATTTCAGGTCAATTAATATTAGAAGAGAGAAGAATTAGACTACAGAACTAGGCCTACATTTAGCTACATCAATATAGCCTTCTGTATCTATCAATAGGAGATAGCAGTGACCCAGGGGAATAGTCCTATGACGCACTCAGCAACCTTCAAACTGTGGCCACAAATAGCCCATCCTCCTTTCAAAAACGTGTTCCTCACAACTACATAACACTGCTGGAGTAATTGTGTGAATCTATATCAGTGAGGTCTGGATATAGTAAACAAAGACATCAAGCCTCATCCACTCCCAAGTTATTCTCTATCACCAAGTGTCACTGACAAACTGCTATAACTCTGAAAACATATGTCATGATGCACAAAGTGCAAAAGCACTAAATAAAAAGTCAACATAGGAGACTCCAAAAGTCCAACTAGCCTAGGCTAAAAGAGGCACCGACAATCTGTCAATCTATGCTAGTTTGAGTTCATATGATGCAACTTGTTTCAATCTGGTTGCCCTTAGCGTGCTGATTGACATGCTGTTCTGCAATCTCATGGCCTAACACGTTACTATTTTGTATTCTTAGAAAACGTATCCACCAAATGTAAAACTATTCTGATTCATCTAACAAAGTGTATTATAAACTAGTGACCTGACTGAAGTTGCAACTGTCAAAAAAATCTATTTCGCAACAATCAGTCAAACAGGGACACTTTATCTACATACATTCTGTTTAAAGTACAAATAGGAAACAACCTTTGCACCATTACCCCATCTTGAAAGCTGACATTACTATTAACCGCTATAGAAGCAAAGGTAGAATAGTGAGTTACCCAGGGAAAAAACAGAGGTCAATCAATATCACATAACAGTTTAATTCATTTGAGGCACCTCGATTTAATTATTTTTAGTTCATCAACCTTGCAAATAAAATGCTGTCTGCCACACAAATAACCACATTATTCAGCAGTTCTATACTATTGTCAAGTAAACTTGATACTCAAATCACTATGTGCAATACAACAATGGCTAGAATGCATGCATGATGCTCGTGACTAAAGTCTACTGACAGTGCTCTAGTGTTCTTCCATGGAAATAAGTTTCGTTTTAAGATATTTCATTTCAATTGCATCGATGGTTAGGTAATAATGGACTGCTACAACAGCGAGCTGTTTCTCAATTTTGATCTGTCAGTTCTGGCTACAGCAGCGAGTTTGGTGAGTTCTCAGTGACAGTAAAAGCGTAATGAAAAGCCTATTGTCAACATTTTAAATTATGTCAGTACCTTGAATTTGTCAAGAAATAAGTACTTAGCACTTGCTCCGCGTAAACCTCTTGCTACAGCCTGTGATGCCATGGATGCCGCCATGTTGACGGGGAAAGAGAAAGACCGCGTGCGCGCAATCTGACCGCTGATAGGAAGGCTGGCGGAAGTGGGCGTTACAATAAGACCACATTTTCGCCACTACAATCTGCCTGACTTGCCAATGTATTATGCCACTGTACCAGTCGTTAAACAGAAATATAAAATTTCAACGATAAAATATATGAAAAAAGTGCATATTAGGCAATTGACAATATGAATATTTAGATATGCAAAATCAAATTGTATTGGTCACATACAATGGTTAGCAGATGTCATTGCGAGTGTAGCGAAATGCTTGTGCTTCAAGTTCCGACAGTGCAGCAATATCAACAAGTAATCTAACAATTCCACAACAACTACATAATACACACAAATATAAGTAAAGGGATAGAATAACAATATGTACACAAAAATATATGGATGAGCAATGACCGAGCAGCATAGGCAAGATGCAATAGATGGTATAAAATGCAGTATGTGCATATGGGATGAGTAATGCAAGTTATGTCAACATAATTATTAAAGTGGCATTAATAAAGTCACTAGTGATCCATTTGTTAGAGTGGCCAATGATTTCAAGGTCTGTATGTAGGCAGTAGCCTCTCTGTGTTAGTGATGGCTATTCAACAGTTTGATGTCCTTGAGATAGAAGCTATTTTTCAGTCTCTCAGTCCCAGCTTTGATGCACCTGTACTGACCTCGCCTTCTGGATGGTTGCGGGGTGAACAGGCAGTGGCTCGGGTGGTTCTTGTCCTTGATGATCTTTTTGGCCTTCCTGTGACATCAGGTGCTGTAAGTGTAATGGAGGGCAGGTAGTTTGCCCCTGGTGATGCGTTGACCGCATCACCCTCTGGAGAGCCTTGCGGTTGTGAGCGGTGAAGTTGCCGTACCAGGTGGTGATACAGCACGACAGGATGCTCTCGATTGTGCATCTGTAAAAGTTTCAGGTGACAAGACAAATTTCTTCAGCCTCCTGAGGTTGAAGAGGCGGTGTTGAGCCTTCTTCACCCCACTGTCTGTTTGGGTGGCCCATTTCAGTTTGTCCGTGATGTGTACGCCGAGGAACTTAAAACTTTCCACCTTCTCCATTGCTATCCCGTCGATGGGGATAGGGGGATGCTCCCTCTGCGTTTTCCTGAAGTCCACGATCATCTCCTTTGTTTTGTTGATGTTGAGTGAGAGGTTGTTTTCCTGACACCACACTCCGAGTGCCCTCACTCCCTATAGGCTGTCTTGTCGTTGTTGGTGATCAGGCCTACTACTGTTGTGTCGTCTGCAAACTTGTTGATTGAGTTGAAGGCGTGCATGGCCATGCAGTCATGGGTGAACAGAGAGTACAGGAGGGGGCTGATCACGCACCCTTGTGGGGCCCCAGTGTTGTCTCTCAAAGCACTTCATGATGACAGAAGTGAGCGCTATGGCGCGATGGTCATTCAGTTCAGTTACCTTTTCCTTCTTGGGTACAGGAACAAAGGTGGCCATCTTGAAGCATGTGGGGACAGCAGACTGGGAGAGGGAGAGATGGCAGTGCGTCGGTGGCACTGTATTATCGTCAAAGCGGGCAAAGAAGGTGTTTAGTTTGTCTGGAAGCAAGACGTCGGTGTCCGTTACATGGCTGATTTTCTTTTTGTAGTCCGTGATTGTCCGCCTTTAACTAAGTAAGACGTCCTGTGTTGTTACCCTTTTGTTTGTACAGCTTGCTGGACCCATTGTGTCAAGTTACTCCGGTTCACACTGGCCTTGTGCAATGCCATAAGAATCATGAGATCTTTCTCCCTCTCTGTCACGGATGCAGTCAAACGCCAGACTTTTCTCCATCTCCTTCTCATACTCTGCTTCCACCGGACATTCCACTGATTTCAAAACTCTGTCAACTTCTATCGTGACAGCAACACTGTTGATCGCCGTTTCTTCCCCATCACTGTCATCAGAACACTCGACAATGTCTGGTTCAATGAAACTGTTATTACCTAAGTCAGATATTTCCTCACTGTCTGATTCATTTTCAGAGTCACGATCGTCCTCCAGAAAGTAGTCCATCAGAACTTTTTCCCACTAACATTTGTCGATAGCGCCTGCTAAATTCAGGGCAGCAATGTTGTTGAGAGCAGTAGCAACTCTTTTACGGTTCTCGATGGCTACTGTATCTTTCATAAAATCCACGGTAGAAAGGATTATTCACACATACTGAGCAGCTCATGTTATAGAAGCGTAATACATGGCAGACCAATCCGAACTCACCTCTTGGCATGTCCAGCCCGTCCATTATCTCAGCCAATCATGGATTGCGGGAAGGTCCCTCACTTTTTCCGTGGCTAAACCAACTAGGCTCGTAATTTAACACTTTTATTCATATTTACAAATGGCATACAAGTTTGTTATTAAGGCACATGAAAGTTCACATGAAAGTTCACATGTTCCAGAAGGCATTTCTACCAAAAAAACTCATTATAATATATAAATCATAAATATGTTCAAATGCCTCTCCTGTGAAGTAGTGACGTGCGACATATGCCTAGCTTCCTGAAACTGGTCACCTTCAGAGTACAATCCAGACAGAACTTTTAATTTGTTAAAAGAGATCTATCATCTGCAGGTCATATGCCATGCCATATCAGTCAAATAATGTATGTGCAAACAGTCCTCCCTCACTGAAACCTGTATTTACACATATTACTGGACAGTAAATTACAGGGGCAGAAAGATGAGTGAAGTTAATAGAGAACATGCACATTGTCAAAGGTGTATCTTCAGCCTGGTCTCATTGACTAGACGTAACATAGTAAATGTAAATCTGTCACACTCAGATGAGTATGATATGTTACTTTTGGTATGGTTAAATAAGACAGCAGGTTACTGAAGCAATAACAAAAGGACGGAGGTTGGTCAGGCATATAATGCAAATGTCTAACAACCCAAAGGTTGCGTGTTTGAATCACATCACAAACAACTTGAGCATTTAATCTAATTAGCAACATTGCAACTACTTACTACTTTCTAGCTACTTTGCAACTACTTAGCATGTAAGCGAACTCTTCCCCTAACCCTAACCTCTAACCCCAACCCTTGATAATGTTAGCCACCTAGCTAACGTTAGCCACAAGAACTTGGAATTTGTAACATATCATACGAATTGTAATTTATAACATATCAGATTAAACGGATCCACAAATTAATACATACCATATTAAACATACCATGCCAACTGGAAGGAGACAGATTTACCTTTACTATGTTACTTCTACCCCTGTGCCCAAATTGGTATCTCATCTGTTTTGAGCCTCCAGCTCATTTCGCTTTAATGACCTTGTGTATTCAGTGCTGCACCAGGCTGCCACTCTCCTCAGTAGACAAGGATTGTGTGAGCTCGACTGAATAGCTAAATAACCCACTCACCCAGTACTCCAGAGCACTCATTACCCTGACATCTTTAAAGGGCAGAAAGGGCAAAGTGATCATAAAGAGCAGTGATTATGACAGAGAGTGAGAGAAACACACGCTTAGAAATGATCAGTGTCAGCAGCAGACGAGGGAGGGCGAGACAGAGGGGAGGAGAAGGTGATGAAGCACCTCTCGAAAAAAAGATGAGTGTGTTTTCTTCAGCCCTGTTTCGGTCAAATAAACAAAGCTGTTCGGCTGTGAAAATGAATTCCACTTTTGACATGTACAAATGTGGGAAATGTTATAATGGCAAATGAGGTGAATTTGCTTCCTGTTTATTCTATTCTTTGCTTTGCCAACCAACCTCTCTCGTTTGGGTAGAGCTTTCAATAGTCAGTGATCCATATTCCGTAAAGTAAAATATTCTCTGGGAGTTCTGGCCTTTCTCTAATTTATAACCAAGGCAAGAGCAAAAATGAAGTAAAGATGCTGGCTCTGCACAATATTTGATTCTGTCAACAAATTGTGCCTAATGTATGAAAATCCCTGTGCCATAGTATCAATGCATTGTTGTCGTGAAATTGGAATTTTCAATTCAGTAGGCTATACAATTTCAATAACAGATCAAATAAACCAGAGTGATCAACAGGCTTTATGGTTTTCCTTTTCATCCAGATGGACATGCCTTTCAGAATACCAACGTGTCTGACTCATGCAATTACATTTTTTTCATTTAAGATGATGTTCTCTCTCACAGAACAAGCAAATGTGTATTTTGTCCCTGGCGGGAAAGAAACGTGGCTTGTTGTATTCCTGATTTACAATCTGTTTATACTTTAGCAGTTACTTTGGAATTAGTATAGGTGCCAAATCTGTTACTGGTTATCATAATTTGTAGCAGAGTGTCACTCTTTCCATAACACACATTCCAATTTGTGGCTGCATGCCACACAGGCTTCTTGCCTTCATCTCAACACCCCGTTGCAGGTCCCTCATTGTTCCTGGGGTGTAAAAAGAGAACATTCAGACATGGACAATGTAACATGTCAATGTGATAACTTCCTCAATGTCATTCCATAGTGTTCTTATTCCAACATTAAAAACATTATACACTCTCTGATGGTTATGAAAGTTATACTTACCTTTGAGAGATGAGATGGTACAGGTATGGTGTGATATTTGCATTGAGATGATGTGCAGATTATTTTACTTGGCATCAAAGGAAGAATGGACAAAGGGACACAGTGACACATTGACTCTGTACCGGTACCCGCTGTATATAGCCCCGCTATTGTTATTTACTGCTGATCTTATTTGTTATTCTTATCTCTTACTTTAAAAAAAAAGTATTTTCTTAAAACTCCATTGTTGGTTAAGAGCTTGTAAGTAAGCATTTTACTGTAAGCTCTACCTACACCTGTTGTATTCGGCGCATGTGACAAATAATAATGTGATTTGATTTGAAAGGAAAGAAGGATAGAATAGATGGACAGGGGAAGTAAAGGAACTTGTGGGCTTAGAACAATAGGACACAATCTCTCAAATCAAATGCAGTGATTTCATTCACAATGTAGATAATGATGTGAGTTCCAGCATTAATTAGTCAGCGAAGGATACATTTTCTCTAGCTTTATAGTCATTAGAAACAGCACTGAAACTTCTATGCAGCTCCTGTTTATGTCCAACCTCATTAACACCTCTGGTCTCTTCTACAACCATGTTCAGCGTTACTCTAAGAGGGAGATAATGATGTCGCACATCTGATCTCCCTCGCTCCCACCACTATTCCCATAAGAGAGTCCAGGGAGGCACCGCAAGTGTTTTGTGGTTTTTCTCCATAATACAAAGCCAATTTCCACTCAGCAGGCCATAGGCACGAAGAGGAGAGCCACAGATCCCAGAAGGCTGTGTGGTCTGCTCACCCTTCCCTCACACTTATGTAACAGCAGGGCTTCACTACCAACCCACAGGGCTCACTGCATGGGACTGAGATCTCAGGGCCTGCCCAGTGGAATCTGGTCTCCATTGCCTCTCTCTGTCTTCATGTCTCTGTTTCTATCTGTCCCTCTCTTGGTCTCTGTCTGTCTGTCTCTCTGTCTGTCTCTTTCTTTTTCTCCTCTCTCTGATCAATCTGTTAACCCCATTTTTCGCCACCGAGTTTGAACCCTGAGTTCTGCGCGGTGCTAATGATGAACGTCCCGGGGCCCTCTTCATAAGTCAATGAGACATTGACAGCTAGGCGGTGCCGTCTCATTAAATGGGCTGCTTGGTGTGGCGTATCACTGACTAGAAAAGAGAGAGGGCCAACTGAATAATCCTCCTTCCAACCCTCTCCTCACAGGCTGATTGTCAGCCTGAACAGCCTTGGGCCCTATGGGCATCCCTGAAAAAGCTTTTCCATCCTGAGAGAGAGGATCTTAAGACTTTGCGTCTTCTTTTTAGATTCACCCTGCTCACATTAAAGGCCCCAGCCACTCTCCTCTGGCTCAATGCAAATAGGCTCATTTCAGTTCATTAACTCCCCACTCCTATGCCTGCACTCTGTCTCCCTGTCTGAAAAAGAAAGACATTGTGAGGCACACTTGGATGTGCAATGGTGCCTCTTTGAATGCAGTATATGATACCCTCAGGGACAGAGTTTCAAAATGGCTGCCGGTCTTGTTACTGTGCTGTTATCCCTGTCAAAGCCCCGCTTTCACACTCAGTTTTATCGTATGTTTGCTCACAGCTTTATGTAGCATTAGGCAGCCACAGGAAGTCCTTGTTTTCTATCCGCCAGCATACCAAATGAGTCAGAGAGATGGGGAATTAATGCACTTAACTGCTGAGTCAACGGGCAGGGAATCTAGGAGCTTAGTCACAGAGAACGTAAACCTGCTGCCTGAAGAGGAAATTAAAATGGGAGAGAGATACCATTATGACCCATGATGGAGATCAGAATGCATGGTCATTCTGTGCTCAGCACATCTTTTCATATGATAGAATGCAAAAATAATTAATCATCTTTTTTGTCCCACTCTAGTGCCCCCAGTGTCAAATCAATGTTTATGTATGAGTCTAAGTCCTGCTCCCCAGCTCTCCACACGAGTATATCTGTAACCCCAATAATATGGCAATAGTCATAAATACAGTCATATTAGAAATGTCTAGATTTACCATTTTATTTTCCTGGGTGTACAAATGACTTTCTGTTTGTTTGCTTTGGACCAACACTACCAGTCAAAGTTTGGACACTATCATGTTTCAGGTAAGACCCAAATGCAGACTGTGTTGAAGTTGATTACAGCAACAGGGGCAGGTAAACGACAGGTCAAGGCAGGCATGGGACAATAATCCAGAGTGGTGGGGCAAAGGTACAGGATGGCAGGCAGGCTCAGGGGCAGGCAGAGTGGTCAGGCAGGCGGGCTCAGAGTCAGGACAGGCAAAGGTCAAAACCAGAATGGCGAGAAAAGAGAGACTGAGGAAAAGAGGGAGCTGAGACAGAACGCTGGTTGACTTGACAAACAAGACGAACTGGCAACAGACAAACAGAGAACACAGGTATAAGTACCCAGGGGATAATGGGGAAGATGTGTGACACCTGGAGGGGGTGGAGACAAGCACAAAGACAGGTGAAACAGATCAGGGCGTGACAGACACACCTACTCATTCAAGGGATTTTCTTTATTTTTACTATTTTCTACATTGTAGAATAATAGGGAAGACATCAAAACTATGAAATAACACGTATGGAATCATGTGGTAACCAAGAAAGTGTTAAACAAATCCAAATATATTTTATATTTGAGATTCTTCAAAGTAGTCACCCTTTGCCTTGATGAAACTTTGCACATTGATTTTGATTTGTTTCGTACTTTTTTGGTTACTACATGATTCCATATGTGTTATTTAATAGTTTTGATGTCTTCGCTATTATTCTACAATGTAGAAAATTGTACAAATATAGAAAAACCCTTGAATGAGTAGTGTTCCCAAACTTTTGACTGGTACTGTTGACTGGTACTGGTACTATACAGTATGTGGTGTAAAAAGCAATTATGTGCCTACATGTTGTATTTGGAGTGAACATATACAATATATAACATTTAGCAGACACTTTTATCCACAGCGACCTACAGTCATGTCTGCATACTTTTTTTATACATAAGTGGCCACGGAAATTGAATCCACCATCCTGGCGTTGCAGGAGCCATGCTCTATCAATTGCGCTAAAGAGGTTGAGTCAGTACAAAAACCCTACACAACCTGCACATCCTTCCCAGAGCCTGAAATCAGAGATAACTATCCACTCAGCTGGAGGCATTCATTTTATTAGAGGAATAACATGAAGGGTCTGTATGGGGAATTGTTGAAGATTTATCTTGATTAAATAATTATCACAGCTAAAATGTAAAACATTTCAAGTTTGCTAGTGAGAGAATGTGTTTAAAAATCTGTAGGTATTTTAAGAATCTATATAATTTGCAACATTTCACAAGCATTAGGCTGACAACATGTTTTGAAATAGAGGTATCTAACACATAGGTGTGTTCAATCTGTTAATGTGGCTTGCTTAATTTAATCAAACAAACACATTAAACAAACGTTACAAAAAAACACTACGATAAAAATGTTACATCTGATTTTCTGCCTCAAAAGCGGCCCCTGTTTTATTTCAGTCTTGAATATCACACACTGCATACCTCACTGCACTGTCTGGGGAGCTGGAATCTCATAACCAATACCAAACACAGCACCTGCTGTATGCACTGACTGCCAGGCCAGACCAGCAGAGACTGGAAAGGGCTTAGATGTGCATATGAGAGAGTCAGAAAGCCAAATTCTTCTCAAGCTCCTCACTGCACGCTGTGCCACCTTCATCTCCAAAGGAGGAATGGGTCATACTTAAAACTCTTAGCTGCTCCTCTTCTCCTTTTCATTCCCTTACAAACCTCTGCCACATCAGCTCCAGTTCTGCCTGTGACCTCAGAGAAGCAGCTGGATTTCTCTTATCCCCCTCTCTCTGGGGGAATAGCACTGAGGATGAGGAGCTGGGAGGGAGGAGAGAAGAGAGAGATATTGGAGTTGGGCCACTGTGCTGAATACATAAATAGTCAACATGATAGAGGCACATAAAACTCCAGGCACATGCTTGAGGATGATTATCATTTAAGTCCATGTAGTCCCGGGACACCCTTGAAAAAGGCATGGGACCTGTGCGTTCCGTGGGATCTGAAGAAATGTCAATAAAGTTATCAATGCAATCAGGGCAGTGGTGAGGGGGATATTGGTGTGATAAATCACGCCGTGCCAACAGAGATCACAGTGGAGCGAGGGGAGGAGTGAGGACACATGGGGTCACATGATACTTAGTGCTGTGATCCTGTATACTCTGGGGAAACAGGGAAAACACCCATTATTCAAGGTCAGTTTTGAAGTGTGACTCTTGATGCAAAGTAATTTTTGACACAGATACAGTTGAAGTTGGAAGTTTACATACACCTTAGCCAAATACATTTGAACTCAGTTTTTTACAATTCTTGACATTTAATCCTAGGAAAAAATCCCTGTCTTTGGTCAGCTAGGATCACCACTTTATTTTAAGAATGTGAAATAATAATAAATAATAGTAGAGAGAATAATTTATTTCAGCTTTTATTTCTTTCATCACATTCCTAGTGGGTCAGAAGTTTACATACACTCAATTCGAATTTGGTAGCATTGCCTTTAAATTGTTTAACTTGGGTCAAACGTTTCAGGTAGCCTTCCACGAGCTTCCCACAATAAGTTGGGTGAATTCTGGCCCATTCCTCCTGACAAAGCTGGTGTAACTGAGTCAGGTTTGTAGGCCTCATTGCTCGCACACGCCTTTTCAGTTCTGCCCACAAATTTTCTATAGGATTGAGGTCAGGGCTTTGTGATGGCCACTCCAATAACTTGACTTTGTTGTCCTTAAGCCATTTTGCCACAACTTTGGAAGTATGATTGGGGTCATTGTCCATTTGGAAGACCCATTTGCGACCAAGCTTTAACTTCCTGACTGATGTCTTGAGATGTTGCTTCAATATATCCTCATAATTGTCCATCCTCATGATGCCATCTATTTTGTGAAGTGCACCAGTCCCTCCTGCAGCAAAGCACCCCCACAACATGATGCTGCCACCCCCGTGCTTCAGGGTTGGGATGGTGCTCTTCGGCTTGCAAGCCTCCCCTTTTTCCTCCAAACATAACAATGGTCATTATGGCCAAACAGTTCTATTTTTGTTTCATCAGACCAGAGGACATTTCTCCAAAAACGACCATATTTGTCCACATGTGCAGTTGCAAACTGTAGTCAGTTTTTTTTATGCAGTTTTGGAGCAGTGGCTTCTTCCTTGCTGAGCGACCTTTCAGGTTATGTTGATATAGGACTCGTTTTACTGTGGATATAGATACTTTTGTACCTGTTTCCTCCAGCATCTTCACAAGGTCCTTTGCTGTTGTTCTGGGATTGATTTGTACTTTTCGCACCAAAGTACGTTCATCTCTAGGAGACAGAACGCGTCTCCTTCCTGAGCGGTATGACGGCTGCGTGGTCCCATGGTGTTTATACTTGCGTACTATTGTTTGTACAGATGAACGTGGTACCTTCAGGCGTTTGGAAATTGCTCCCAAGGATGAACCAGACTTGTGGGGGTCTACAATTTTTTTTCTGAGGTCTTGGCTGATTTCTTTTTCTTTTGATGTCAAGCAAAGAGACACTGGGTTTGAAGGTAGGCCTTGAAATACATCCACAGATAAACCTCCCATTGACTTAAATGATGTCAATTAGCTTATCAGAAGCTTCTAAAGCCATGACATCATTTTCTGGAATTTTCCAAGCTGTTTAAAGGCACAGTCAACTTAGTGTATGTAAACTTCCGACTTCAACTGTACCTTTGTGAGGGATGTCTCTGTTTGTTTTTCTCAGAATAACTGCTTATGTACTCTGCTGCTGTCTCTCTCGAGGGTATGTTTGGCAAGTACAACAGCTCCTTCACAATCAGTTACATCAAAAACATGGCCTGAATTAGGCATGAATAGAAACATCTTTCTGAGGCATGTTCTTATTTTATTTTTATTATGTGTGGCTGATAAATTTTCATATGTGACCCAATAGTGCTCTATGTCATTTTGGTCATATTATTACACAAGCAAGTCAATTAGTTATTCACTAATGTAGTGGGAACAAGAGAAAAAAACACCTATGATTTACAGGCTTGCCATATTGTTGCTGTGTCTTGGCTAAAATTCTGTTTATATCTTATCAATGGGCATAATTGCCCCAGACACACCTCAATCTTGTTAATTACCAACACTAGTAAAAAGTAACACACAGTGTGTAGATGAATGCGGGTGAGAGAGAGAGATTTTGGAGGCCCATTAACCTTGTTTGCCAGTGTTGTGTGGAGGTATGTACTTCCTCCATTGAAGCCCTCATCACTTTGAGAATGTTAGGGGATCCACTACTAATTAACCTTGTGGGGACAACCTCTGTTTGAGGAGACTGGGGGGAGAATATTAAGGAGATGTTCAGAGGGCCATTAGCAACAAGATTAACACATCTAACTTTTAAGTGGCTTTTTGACACAAAACCAATATTTGTCTGAACTCTCGGTACTCCTCTGCATGGCCCGGCTGAATTCTAAGTGAAGCTTGTTTTCCACCCTCTGAAACCTCACATATCATACAGCTGTCATCTCTTTTACTTGGATTTATGATCTTGGATATCTGTATTGAGTGTGTGCATTACAAAGCTATGGATGTTCATTGAGTACCTGTGGAAAAATGTAAGCCCTCTTTTATAGGAGAAGCTAGTTTAGAGCAGGGTGGATCAGACTTACAGTCTCCTTTGCAGTCCACAGACGTAAAACACAAGCGATATTGGCAACTTTCATGTAAAATTATTGTCGTGCACTAGTGACTCATTCAGCAATTTTGGTGCAGTGAGGCAGGAGAATGAATACAATCCATTCACATCGCATCATAAGCTAAGGACCCTGGGACTAAACACCTCCCTCTGCATCTGGATCCTGGACTTCCTGACGGGCCACCCCCAAATGGTAAAGGTAGGTAACAACACATCCGCCACGCTGATCCTCAACACACCCTCAGGGGTGAGTGGTCAGTTCCCTCCTGTACTCCCTGTTCACTCATGACTGCACGGCAAGGCACGACTCCAACACCATCATTAAGTTTGCTGATGACACAACAGTGGTAAGACTGATCACCGACAACGATGAGACAGCCTATAGGGAGGAGGTCAGAGACCTGGCCGTGTGGTGCCAGGACAACAACCTCTCCGTCAACATGATCAAGACAAAGGAGATGATTGTGGACTACAGGAAAAGGAGGACCGAGCATGCCCCCATTCTCATCGACGGGGCTGTAGTGGAGCAGGTTGAGAGCTTCAAGGTTCTTGATGTCCACATCACCAACAAACTAACATGATCCAAGCACACCAAGACAGTCGTGAAGGGGGCACGACAAAACCTATTGCCCCTCAGGAGACTGAAAAGATTTGGCATGGGTCTTCAGATCCTCAAAAGGTTCTACAACTGCACCATCAAGAGCATCCTGACTGGTTGCATCACTGCCTGGTATGGCAACTGCTCGGCTTTCAACCGCAGGGCACTACAGAGGGTAGTGTGTGCAGCCCAGTACATCACTGGGGTCAAGCTTCCTGCCGTCCAGGACCTCTATACCAGGCAGTGTCAGAGGAAGGCCCTAAAAATTGTCAAAGACTCCAGCCACCTTAGTCATAGAATGTTCTCGCTGCTACCGCATGGCAAGCGATACCGGAGCGCCAAGTCTAGGTCCAAGAGGCTTCTAAACAGCTTCTACCCGCAAGCCACAAGACTCCTGAACATCTAATCAAATGGCTACTATTTGCATTTCCCGCCCCACCCTATTTTACGCTGCTGCTACTCTCTGTTATTATCTATGCATAGTCACTTTAATAACTCTACCTACACATGCTTCAGAAACACTCGACCACTGCTACAAGGCCCCTTGCCCCTTCGGCAAATTAGATCACAACTCCACTCTGCCCCTCCCTTCCTATAGGCAGAAACTCAAACAGGAAGTACCCTTGCTAAGGTCTATTCAACGCTGGTCTGATCAATCGGAATCCATGCTTCAAGATTGTTTTGATCATGGGATATGTTGCGGGTTGCCTCTAAGAATAACAGTGAGGTATACACGGACACAGTGACTGAGTTCATCAAGAAGTGTATAGGGGATGTTGTTCCCACTGCGACTATTAAAACCTACCAAACCAAAAACCATGGGTAGATGGCAGTAAAAACCATGGGTAGATCGCGCAAAACTAAAAGAGAAACCTTCGCTTTTAACCACGGCAAGGTGACTGGGGACATGGTGGAATACAAACAGCGTAGTTATTCCCACTAAGGTAATCAAACAGGCAAAACGTCAGTACAGAGACAAAGTGGAGTCCTAATTCAACGGCTCAGACACGAGACGTATGTGGCAGGATCTACAGACAATCACGGATTACAAAGGGAAAACCAGCCACGTTGCGCACACCTACGCCTCCTGCACTCCCTGATCACCCATGACTGCCTGGCCACGCATGCCTCCAACTGAATTATCAAGTTTGCAGACGACACAACAGTAATAGGCCTGATTAACAACAATGACGAGACAGACTAAAGGGAGGAGGTGAGGGCCCTGGTGGAGTGGTGCCAGGAAAATAACCTCTCCCTCAAAGTCAACAAAATGAAGGAGCTGATCATGGACTTCGGAGACAGCAAAGGGAGCACGCCCCTATCCACATCGACTGGACTGCAGTGGAGAGTGTGAAAAGCTTCAAGTTCCTCAGTGTACACATCACTGACGATCTGAAATGGTCCACCCACACAAACAGTGTGGTGAAGAAGGCGCAACAGTGCCTCTTCAACCTCAGGAGGCTGAAGAAATTTGGCTTGGCCGCTTAGACCCTCACAAACTTTTACAGATGCACAATTTTGAACATCCTGTCGGGCTGTATCACCGCCTGGTACGGCAACTGCAACGCCCGCAACCACAGGGCTCTCCAGAGGGTAGTGAGGTCTGCCCAACGCATCACCGGGGGCACACTGCCTGCTCTCCAGGACACCCACACCACCCGATGTCACAGGAAGGCCAAAAAGATCATCAAGGACATCAACCACCTGAGCCACTGCCTGTTCACCCCGCTATCATCCAGAAGGCGATGTCAGTACAGGTGCATCAAAGCTGGGACCAAGAGTCTGAAAAACTGCTCAAGGCCATCAGACTGTTAAATAGCCATCACTTGCCAGCTACCACCCAGTTACCTTCACGTTAGAGGCTGCTGCCCTATGTACATAGACATGGAATCACTGGTCACTTTAATAATGGAACACTAGTCACTTTAATAAAGTTTACATTCTGCTTTACTCATTCCATATGTACTGTATGTACTGTCAAGGTAAAAATCTGTTGTTCTGCCCCTGTCACGCCCTGACCGTAGAGATCCTTTTTATGTCTCTATTTTGGTTGGTCAGGGCGTGAGTTTGGGGGGGCATTCTATGTCTGGTGTTCTATGTTGTCTATTTCTTTGTGTTTGGCCGTGTGTGGTTCTCAATCAGAGGCAGCTGTCTATCGTTCGTCTCTGATTGAGAACCATATTTAGGTAGCCTGTTTTCCCACTTTGAGTTGTGGGTGATTATTTTCTGTTTAGTGTTTTTCGTCACCTTACAGAACTGTTCGTTTGTCGTGTTGTTGTTTTGTTAGAGTGTTCATATTTATTAAAATAACGTATTATGAATACTTACCACGCTGCACCTTGGTCCTCTTCTCCTTCTCCCGACGACGTTCGTTACAGCCCCTGAACAAGGCAGTTAGCCCACTGTTCCCCGGTAGGCCGTCATTGTAAATAAGAATTTGTTCTTAACTGACTTGCCTAGTTAAATAAAGGTTAAATAAATAAATATTTTAAAAATACTGTATTCTACTTTATTTTAGTCAATGCCACTCCGACATCGCTCGTCCTAATATTTATATATTTCTTAATTCCATTCTTTTACTTTTAGATCTGTGCGTATTATTGTGAATTGTTAGATACTACTGCACTGTTGGAGCTAGGAAGACAAAAGCATTTAGCTACCCGCAATAACATCTGCTAAATATGTGTAGGTGACCAATAATGTTTTGTTTTATTTTATTTGAGATAATATCAAACAGATAGACGAACAAAGTACAAAGGTGAAATGTACCTCTCATCTTATCTCGGATTCATGGTTGAATGTTCTGTTACCGTAATATGAGGAAATATGAAAACACATAATGTGCCTCTTGTTTTTTATTTTCAATAGCTTATCTGGGCACGCCATCAGATACCTCTCAGCAGGCTGTGGTTCAGCAGGCTGTGGTTCAATAGCACCCCTATCGTTTTACATGATTCTAACTTTATCTGAAAAACACACCTGGGCCCGTATCCACAAAGCGCTTCAGAGTAGAGGTGCGGATCTAGGATCATAATGATTAAGACTGTATGGACAGATCCTAGATCAGCACTCCTACTCTGAGATGCTTTGTGGATACGGGCCATGGTTGATATTTGTAACTTGACCCGTTCTTATCTTTACATCCCTTCATTGAATTTCATGGGGAGAAAATTTCACACAGGCTACATGAGGAAATCCAAAGAAATATGAATGAAATATTCAAGGGTCACTTCCCTTTGACACTTCAAAAGAAAACGGCACAATAAGTCTGACTTCCTTTGTGACTCCCATCATAGTTTTTAATCTTCTATTGAGAGAAAGGACTATGTCATATCTCTGAGGTAAGTGGTTGTTAATCACACCACAATACAAAAAGTATGAAGCAATGATCACCTCATAACCCCTCATTGATTCGTATGTATCCATGTGTGTTATTGTGAGGCGTTGTGTATTCCTGTGCAGGGTGCCTGGGTGACATTGTGTGGAGGAGCAGAGTATGCTCAGAGACCTTCTGGGGCGTCATACATAATGCTCTTTGTGTTCCCTGGAAAAGATGGTCGAGTGGAGGAGAGGGGTGAGACCCTTCCAGAAACCCTCACTCTTCCTTCTTTGTTTATATCTGGAAACAGTCGACTTCATTGATGCAGCCTTTTTCAGTGTGGCAGCAGAACAAAGGAAAACATGTATATCTTCCCCAGGGTGCCGTTCCTGCCCGTGTTCTCTCTCTATCTCCTGTCTGTCTGTCTGTCTGTCTGTCTGTCTGTCTGTCTGTCGTCCTGTCTGTCTGTCTGTCTGTTCTTATGTCTGTCTGTCTGTCTGTCTGTCTGTCTGTCTGTCATGTCTGTCTTGTCTGTTCCTGTCTGTCTGTCTTTTCTGTCTGTCTGTTGTCTGTCTGTCTGTCTGTCTGTCTGTCTGTCTGTCTGTCTGTCTGTCTGTCTGTCTCAACTCTCTCTGTCTCTCTCTCTCTGTCTCTCTCTCTCTCTCTCTCTCTCTCTCAGGCACTAATTTATACATTAATCTATGATCATATAAAGCATGCAAAACTTAGATAGTTGCCTCATCTCAAGGGTCATTTTATAGATAAACACACATTTAAAATAATGATAGACATAATGATACCCTCAGAGTGTATGCCCCTGGTACAAATAACGTTTCACTAATAACAGATTCAATTATGTGGTAAAATTAAACCAGTTAATCAATCTAGAGTGCCCAATCATGTATTTTCTGGTTTCTAGCAGTTAGTCACCGAACATGGTTGTACACAGACAGGGGTTTCTTGCATAAGGAAATGATGACATTAACATGCTCTGTTTAGCAATACATTTGGAATTTATTAGAAAGCCTTGGCTCCTATTAAAGGGTGCTAAAATATTCTTAAATATAATTCTGCTGTATTTCATTACATAACGCCACATAGTCCATTAGCCTGGGTGCCTACATTTACAACCCCATGAATTATGAATCACTTCCCTTTCATCACAGCTGGGGTCCACCTCTCCCTGATGGGCAAATGACATACAGGAAAACAAGAAACCACAACCAAAACATAGACGGACCATCAGAAAATGAAACCGGAATTGGACCACCTGAATGGAAGAATTATCCAGATTAGGCTTGAGATATGAGGAGGTAGAAAACATTTAACCTACAGAGCAGCATAAGTACAGAAACAGCCTTGTCAGGTCTAAAAAGTGCATAACCATAGCCTAATCAGAATCTAAAATCCGGGGCCTTCGTAACATAAGAGTTGGCCCACATAAGCAGGAACAACTCAACCAAGAGAGATTGTGGCCTACTTAAATAAAAAAAATAAAAACCCCAACATCCTTAACAGAGCAGGGTTACCATAATGAGGACATGTAACTAACTTTTAATTTCACCCAAGCTCTGAGGAGATATAGTACATTTTAAATGTTAAAGAGATGTTGGGCTAGGTGAAAGTACAATGAAGAGAGCGCTCGGTTGCCACTTCTCAGTCTCCAAGGGCAGTAGGGGCATTAAGAAATAGAAGATGCTCTCTCTTTTACCCCCACCACACCATACATCAGTCGGTCTATAGTAGAGCTAGTCACTGCACACGTCTTAGAAAAAAAGTGGTTCCAAAGGTTCTTTGTAAGTCCAAGTGTTATACATAGAACCTTAAACATCCTAATAGAACCATTTTTGGAAGAAAGGGTTCTTTGTATGATTCTTTGAAGGCAAGAAGCCGGTTACCAATTATATTCCGCATTGCTCTTTGCGAGGAGATTTCAGAATTGTTTGTTTTACTGTAATATCTGTAGTTTTGCATGTACATTGACATTGATTTGTATTAATTAATATATACACAAATAAAATTAACATAGAGTTTTCCTAAACTCCAATAACAATCTAGTTAGTAATGTATGTATTACTCCTGCTTATGCAACTGATTTGTTCCAGTTAGCATATTAAATAGTCCAATTATCAATCTTCTACCCTGGCAGTTCTTTGAATGCAGTTTGTGGTTGTGATTAACAATTCTCACTGTTGATAACTTGGCTTGCATTTCCAATAGGAATTACACATTATCACTTTGCAGCCAGCATAATGTGTATCTGCAGCATAATGGTGCCTTACAAATAGGTTCTACCCAGCTCACCAAAACAGGTTCCCCTATGGGCAAAGCCGTAGAACCCTGTCATCTTAATTCTCAGCACTTTTTGTGACTTATTTATAATTACTCTGTACCTTTCAATGTCATTACTTACAGTTGTTATATGTCCCTCTGGTAATCCTTGCTCATGCATTACTCTTACAGTGTTTATAATATGTACTCTGTATCCTGTCCTGTCTTAATTAGCTTACAGCTATATTATATGTACTCTGATCCTCCTAATGCGCATTTTACTGTTAACAGTTTTATAACTGTATTCTCTTCTATTCCTGTTATATGCATTACTTACTTTTATCTAATTGACATCTGCGTATCCTGTTCATGCATTACTGTACCGATTTAATGTACTCTGTACCTGGTCTTTTATGTTAAGTGATTAATGTACTCTG
This sequence comes from Salvelinus sp. IW2-2015, assembly GCF_002910315.2. Classification (NCBI taxonomy): domain Eukaryota; kingdom Metazoa; phylum Chordata; class Actinopteri; order Salmoniformes; family Salmonidae; genus Salvelinus; species Salvelinus sp. IW2-2015. Next base: position 45,901,571 of record NC_036838.1, read on the forward strand.
GACTATCCTGTTCATGCAAGACTGTTTACAGTATTTGATAATGTACTCTGTGCTTCCTGGTCATGCTTACGTAACATGTATTATAAATTTGTCTCTTGTATCCTGGTCATGCATTACTGTACAGTGTTTTATAATGTACTCTGGTATTCTGGTCATGCATTACTGTACAGTGATTTATAATGTATCCTGGTCATGCATTACTGTACAGTGTTTTATAATGTACTCTGGTATCCTGGTCATGCATTACTGTACATGAACACGCTGTAAGAGCGTTCTCCCTGGAGATTAGTTCAACATAAATCCCAGGAGTTAGAGAGTAACGAGCCCCTGGCGCAATACAGAGACGATTATGAACTCAAATGTGCACTCTTTCCAATAAAACATGAAATATGACCTGGCTTGGGGAGTAGTAGTAGAGCCATTAATAACAATTTCAGGAATAGGCCACTTAGGGGTACAGTTGGACGACACTGATACCAAGAGTAGTCCCATGGCCGACATGTCACCAGACAATGAGAATCAAGTAACACCAATATTTATGATAGATTTTGATTACAACATGATATGTTCCACATATTCAAATATACACTACATGACCAAAAGTATGTGGACACCTGCTCGTCGAACATCTCATTCCAAAATCATGGACATAAATATGAAGTTGGTCCCCCCTTTGCTGCTATAACAGCCTCCACTCTTCTGGGAAGGCTTTCCATTAGATGTTGGAACATTGCTGCGTGGACTTGCTTCCATTCAGCCACAAGAACATTAGTGAGGTCGGGCACTGATGTTGGGCGATTAGGCCTGGCTCGCAGTCGCCATCTCAATTCATCCCAAAGGTGTTCGAAGGGATTGAGGTCAGGGCTCTGTGCAGACCAGTCAAGATATTTGACACCGATCTCAACAAATCATTTGTGTACAGACCCTGCTTTGTGCACAGTGGCATTGTCATGCTGAAACAGGAAAGGACCTTCCCCAAACTGTTGCCATAAAGTTGGAAACACAAAATCGTCTAGTGTCGTGGATGCTGTAGAGTTAAGATTTCCCTTCACTGAAACTAAGGGGCTTAGCCCGAACAATGAAAAACAGCTCCAGACCATTATTCCTCGTCCACCAAACTTTACAGTTGGCACTATGCATTGGGGCAGGTCGCGTTTTCCTGGCATCTGCCAAACCCAGATTTGTCCATCGAACTTCCAGATGGTGATGCGTGATTCGTCACTCCAAAGAACACATTTCCACTGCTCCAGAGTACAATGGCTGCAAGCTTTACACCACTCCATGAAAACCCATTTAATGAAGCTCCCGATGAACAGTTATTGTGCTGACATTGCTTCCAGAGGCAGTTTGGAACTCGGTAGTGAGTGTTGCAACCGAGGACACTCGGCAGTCCTGTTCTGTGAGCTTGTGTGGTTTACCACTGAGGCGTTGTTGCGCCTAGATGTTTCCACTTCACAACAACAACACTTACAGTTGACCGGGGCAGCTCTAGCAGGGCAGAAATTGAATGAACTGACTTGTTGGACAGGTGGCATCCTATGACGGTGCCACTTTAAAAGTCACTGAGCTCTTCAGGAAGGCCATTCTACTGCCAATGTTTGTCTATGGAGATTGCATGGTGGTGTGCTTGATTTTATACATCTGTCAGCAACGGGTGTGGCTGAAATAGCCAAATCCACTAATTTGAAGGGGTGTGCACATACATTTTTATATATAGTGTATTTGAGTTTTAACTTATTGAAATATGTAATTCTGAATCAAGGAGTATGCTTCACAGTGAGTTCCTCCATATACAGCATCAGACTAACTAGTCCATGTAATATATGGAAAGCCATTCTAATATTTTTGTTCCAATACCTGAAGTGCAATGTGAGCCAGTCCGATGGTCACTAATAAGAGACAACACAGAAAGTAGAAACAAGATGATAGGCGTGAAATTCAATCCCTAATTCTTATCAACGATCCCTGTGTGGTAAATAACCACATAACATTCTCTAAGAATTCCACACTGGAGCATACAATCTCAATCTTCTCCATGGAACGTGCAGAATGGTTCTGATGTGTACTCACAGAATCTTATCAGACACACTGTTCCACTTCACCTCTGCTCTTCTCTTCTTCAGTGCAGTCCTGATAATCTCTTTCAATTGGATTCCAGTTTAGTTCCATCATTTTGATGATGCTGTTTATTTGTTCCCCCCTCCTTCCCTCTCTCAATCTCTCCATCTCTTCTGTTTTATTTCACGCAAGCCCTGAATTCGTGCTGCATAGGGCTGACATTTTATCAGGCTCCCAATTCTCAGACCATGCTATTAAATACAGTTTTGTTGACATGACAATATAAATAATTTTCCAGCATTGCAGAGTTCACTTTGTGAACTAGTAAAGCCCCCTTTGGCACTCAATATATGACCTACAGTGCTTTAAAACCATTTTTTTGTCCTTAAAATACCAGCTATGACTGTCTGTATACATCACTGGTTCACTCTGGTCATACATGTACATGTTATGGGCGACTGGAAATGGAATTGATTGTCTATTATCTTAATTCAGCCATACCACTGTCTCCACCTGTCATAACAAACATGTAATGATACATGTTCTTTAGAGCCTACGACACAATTCTTCATGTTTTTGAAGATCTCAGATCTACCAAATACTTGGGTGTGTCTGAAACCAAATAAAACCTGACTACACTCAAGGCTGCACAACGTAGCTATTTGAATACGTACTGTAGACATTTTATGTTGAAAAACGGCTACATTGATTTCTCCAACATTATTTGTCTTGTATGTGGATCAAATTAGAGCGCGGTATAAATGTTTTTGTGCTCATGAATGTATCTCATCAATGTCAATGGCAGGCTATATAGCCTTAGTGCATGTGTAGATATACGTATATATGGTGCATAAATAAGAATGCAGAGTAAAAAACAACAACTATTAGAAGTGTGCCTGCAGACTATCCGAAGTTCAGTCTCAAAAATAACAAACATATGGTAAGCATAATAAAGCAGAAAAAAATCTAAGTTGTATGTGGAATATAACATTTGAAACAATTTCATTCAAACAGTTTGTGAATTCACCGAAACCAAACCCATTTGTATTAGTCAATGCATGCAATGGCTCCATTGGTAAAATGATATTTCTCACATGAAATAGGACAACTGTTTTCAAAAGCATGTGTATGGATGAGTCAGCCTGCAGCCTGATGAAAGAGCCTATTGTTCTAGAGAAGCGAGAGCCTCGAGGTGGGTGATGAGTGGGCAGAGCGTGAATAGTCTGGGGGTCAGCAGCAGAAAAAGCCAAATGTACTGTCATGCTGCCCTCCCTTGCCTTGCCTCTACCGCCTCTCTGCCTCTGATGTGGAACAGCATATGTCCCTTACGCCCCGACAACACAAACACAAACACTCACACACGCACACACACTCACAAACTTAAAATTAAGCATTCGAAAAGAAAGATTGCGTTTGGATGGCGGATGAGCAATCTTGGCGTCGCAGCCAGTGTCATCAGGTAGTCAGATATCTTTGGAATGAAAGCCCCCTCAGTGATGTTCTATGTACGTGTTGACACTCAACATACTTACTCCTTACTGTCTATTTTTCATTGACTAAGACCAAGGGGGGACCGCTTCAAGTGAGCAACAAGGCAAGAATAAGAATATAATAACAATGATAAAGATCTGCAATAACAAATCCCATTTGTGAGATTTAATACCACTTTATATTATACGACCTGCATTTCTGTAAAATGGCACTTTCATCATTGAGATTCTTAGGGAGTCACATAGCATTTCATCTGTGTTTTAATGATGTTTACTGATTGGTGGCAGAGAATTCTCCAGGTGTGTAATTGGCATTCTTCTCCTCTCCGACAGAAGGGGGAGTTTGAGGGGGAGCCTGAATCAGAACTGGATCCATCTTTAATAAAATGCAGGTGAGAAATCTGATAAATATTTTTTTTATCATTTATAATTAAAACTCATTTCTCCCTGCAGCTATTGTATAATTTTTTTCCTTTCCATGACACTTGTTTGCCACCTGCCCCACAAAATGGGACTTTTATTTATTAATTTTCTATATTTTCCAGGATTGTCCTCTTTAGGACCTCCAGCACACAGTGCAGGGCTTTTTACCTGTCTGTTAAAGACAGATTCTCTCTGGGGGCTGAAACTCATTTTAATGTGGTGCAGAGGACAGATGAGGCCAGAGTACCAAACTCTCATTCAACCCACACAGCAACGTGGACTATTCAGCAGGGCCAAGTAGGCAAGAGCCTCAACTCCAAACGACCTCCCTGTGACTGAGGTGTACTCGCTTGGCACTACCAGTGAACACTACTGCAGGGAATTCTAAGTGACGGCTAGGGCATGCTACAGGGGGGACTAAGTCAGAGTGGACGTGTCATACTTTGATATGACTCTTTACAGTAAATAGCACATCCCTTCACAGTTATGACGTCATGGTTGGGGTTCGGTCGTGGTAGCCAGAAAGGTGATTATCCCAGCGATTCTGAATCTGAGTGCAGAGAAACATTAAACCCAAAGGAATGAGGGAAATGCAATGCAATGAAAACACATCAAAGTAGAAGTACAAAAAGCCCTGTTATTACAGAAAAACAGGACGTTACATTTGGCACAACAGATCAGTAAGGATCAGACAATGAGCAGGCGTATTAGTCTCCTGTGAGAATACTTAACCTGTGTCCCACAGTTCATTAGATTTCATATTTAATTTAATGACAGTCGTGACCTTATTGAACGCCCTCATTTTCCCTGATAGCTTTTGAGCTTGAAGCCGCCTTTGCTAAAATCAGTGTCTTGTTTAGTTTGAACTGACAGGGTCTCTGATAGAGTTCAGGGCATCTGCTTCTTTTACTTTAATAGAATAAAGAAGGCTTTATATTATTCTCTTTCTAAGTCACACAAGCTGATGATGATTCTCACATCTAGCATTCCCTTAAAACATATTGACCACAACATCCAAACTCATCTAAGCAGCGTACTTTAAAGCCATGACACAATGGATATTTTGACGCCATATTTTGCATTAAAATATTACATATGTTACACTTGAAAATATGAACTACTGTATTAACAGGCCTGTTGATAGTTGCTTGGTAACTAGTCACTAGTCCACTGAGTCCATCACTCGGGACTGAAGGCTTTCTATAACCTGAGGGGATGTTTCCACTCAGATAATGAATGCATTACAGTCTGCTGAGTTCCTAAACATATGAGAGTGTAGGCCTGGTAGTTGAAAGGAGGCACAGTTTGAGCGGTGCACTAGAAATGCACAGACTGTTGAGAAGTGAAGTCCCTGAGGAGCCTGCTAATGCAATGGTCCAATGTAAATCCATCAAAGCAATTTTCTAAATGAACTGAGGCATAATTCACAGTGTCAATGTAGCTTTATTGTTCTGCTATTTTAGAAATGCTGACCATACTCTTCTGTACACAAACCTTGTTGTAGTCGTGAGTAAGCTGATTTATTTGATTCATCTTAAATACCTGATCGATGCAAGTCTTGTTTTTTTGTTGTTTCTTGATACAGAAAAATAAAATGTGGAAGACTGCAGCTCAAGTCAGGAAAAACGCTATAGTAGAACCTTTGCAATTGCTGTTGCAGTGCTATGATCTAGAGGTCCATTCCTTGTCTGAACAAAGGAACTCCATTTTTTAAACATTACATTTGAATTAAGGCATGTTTTATGCAATTAAAAACATTTGATGTGCATCATTGCAATACAATTCCTTTCCAATTCATTATCACTCCAACAACCTTGTTGTTACAGAAGAAATCTCCAATGCATGACAAATAGTTTACTGCATGTATGGTACACAGGTGCATCTTAACAACTCTTTTAACCATCTTTATTTCCATAGGCAAATCAACTCCTTGGAGTATGCTCTTTTGAGCACAGCGGGGCCAGGGGAGAAGAGTGGAGCCGTGGGGCTTAGGCTACATGGCATGCAGAGAGTGTCCAGAGGAGAATCACAGAGGGTTAATGTGGCAGATGTGTGTCTTCCGTAGCGTGATACTGTGCTCCACACACCCCACTGTCTCTCTCTGTATAGGGATTAGCCAAGAGGACAATGCAGAACTGCAACAAATCCAACATCTCTGGTAAGATAAAATAAAACAATAGAAATAATTGTGCTCTTTTTTTATTTTGTTGGCAATGCTGTAATGTCTGGAGATAAAAGTTCAATATACTGTATATCATACTACCTGTCTTTGGTAGCCAGATGTTGATCAATTTGTTCTCTGTATGGCAAATGAGCTGTAAAGTCTCTGCTTAGACATGGTTACCCACAATGACTGACAGTTACTTTATGGCTAATTAGCTTCCTCTAGTGCTACATTGAGTTCCTCCCATTCAAGGTGTTTAAAGTGTATTGTAATGGCACAGTGCTCTTCCCTCCCCTGTACTACCTCAACATTCATGTAGCCAGGAGCAGATGCCTGATACCTCCCCCATACATGTTTATGACAACTAATTCATAGCAGAGTTCTCATTATGTATGATCCCAACTCAATGTATTTTTGAGTGACAAATATGAGCTCATGGCAAATATCAATAATTTCTAGTCTATAGATCTGAGGGAACAGAGAATGAGCGATGTGTGGGCTTCCAAATAATTCACCCCTGGGCTAATTTTATTTTTGATTTAGCAGCTCAGATTAATTGCATTGTTTCATCTATAGAATCTGGGTGATAATATTGAATACTGGGTGATAAAATTGAATGCTGCCTGGACCTTCCTTTCCTCCAACACACACTAACAATTATTACTGTAAGTCATGGGGTTCAACTCAGCATGCAACCTATTACTACTGGTAGTTTGCCATTATGATTTTCTTAATAGAAAGCATTATACAACGGGTGGGTCTAATCGTGGATGCTGATTGGTTAAAACCGCATTCCAGCCGGTGTCTATTCCACAAGTTACCACCAGCTAAATCTATGACGTTGAAATGCCTATTTACTCTGTTCCATCTCACTGCGCAATCCACTGTCTCATCAGCCCAGCAAGGCAATATATAAACTTGATCTCCGCTATAAAAAGCATCTAGACATTCTCACATTTCTTTTAGACTAACATTTGGTTTTCAACAGTGGAGATTTGTATAAACCTTGCTGTCTGTCTCTCCAACATTTGCAACATCGTTTCAAAATTCAAATTCGATCTCTAGCTGTCCCATAGTAATGAACGTGTCGAGAGTCGGAACGAGACAAACAGGCAGGCAGTGTTTCTCAGCCAGTCGAAATCATGAATCAGCTGGCATCATTTTTATGGACATATGCAAAGAAATGTAAATGTAAAAAATCTTAAATGAAACAAAGTGCAGCTAGTTCACAGTCTTTCCAGCTTCAGTTTGAAGTGATTGTGTTAGCTGTGTTGTTGGCTAGCTCCTCTGAACAACAGTGTCCTGACGAGACAGCACAATTTCTTTGCCAGGCAAAATCGCGCTTCATTGGCTCATTGATAGGGATGTATCTAAATAAACATCACTAGAAAACCACTTAAACAAATGCAAATGCATCTACTTTGTTGTTATTCTGGCTGCACTGTTTGACGTGACTGTAAGTTAGCCACAGTTGTCTAACTAGCAAGCAAGGGATAAGAACGTTGCCAGCCAGTATGGCAATGGAACATTTAGAAATAACGACTGGGTCCATAGATACAGTCACGTCCATAGATACAGAACAAAAAGACTGAACGACTGGGTTGCGTCTCTGACAACCAAACTGATAGAACAAACAACCAGCCGGCTTGGGTAGCAACCCTAGATTTGTGTCGGGACTATATATTGTGGAAGGATGAAATAGTATGAGTAAATAAAGTGTTTCATGAAAATATGTCAACCATCATTTGAATATGTTGGTAACCCGTTGTATAAAAGTGATAATGCATTCGAAGACGGTGTTTGGAGGATATATTGGCACGGTTTTCTGGCCCTCGACGAACAACACCCATGCCAATATATCCTCCAAACACTGGCTTCTCGGGCATTATCACTTAATTGTAAGCTGTTTGTAAGTACATGAACATGACCTGTGGGTTAAGTCAAAGATCATATCACCCCGCTCCTCCGCTCTCTCCACTGGCTTCCAGTTGAAGCTCGCATCCGCTACAAGACCATGGTGCTTGCATAGCTGTAGGGAACGGCACCTCCGTACCTTCAGGCTCTGATCAGGCCCTACACCCAAACAAGGCACTGCGTTCATCCACCTCTGGCCTGCTCGCCTCCCTACCTCTGAGGAAGTACAGTTCCCGCTCAGCCCAGTCAAAACTGTTCGCTGCTCTGGCACCCCAATGGTGAACAAACTCCTCACGACGCCAGGTCAGCGGAGTCAATCACCACCTTCCGGAGACACCTGAACCCCACCTCTTTAAGGAATACCTAGGATAGGATAAAGTAATCCTTCTAACCCCCCCCCTCCCCCCCTTTAAAAGAGTTAGATGCACTATTGTAAAGTGGTTGTTCCACTGGATATCATAAGGTGAATGCACCAATTTGTAAGTCGCTCTGGATAAGAGCGTCTGCTAAATGACTTAAATGTAATGTAAATGTAAATATAACCCAAACAGCCACAGAGCCACAGCAGTGACAGGGACACTGGAAATCACAACCAACTTTGGAGTCAATGACAGATGCTCCACTCTGTGTGCCAAATGTGTTAGGAGAGACTTGTGTTGGGACGAGAGGAGGAGGATCAGGACTGGGTGGCATGTGTTCTGGTGTTGAGCTGGGTTGCGCTAGCCATTCTCATCTCTGCTGTGGCCAGTCTGCTTTCAGCCAGCCTATAGCCCCAGACAGTCCAATCAGAGGAGAGAGACAGTAGATGTCAGACTGACTCAAGTATAAGTGTATCTGCGTCTACAATGGATGAAGAGGGAAGAGCCATGTCTCTTTATTCAGCTAACCTGATTACAGCTATTTCCCAGCACACACTGTAATCTAAAAGCAACACCTGGACCGCTCTGTGATGCAAATAGACGCAGTGCCAGAGCGCTGGCTGGCCACCAAAAGGAATTAAGGAGGAGTATTCAGGTCTGTGACCTTGGGAAGTCCCAGGTTCTGTCTATACAGAGATCTGCAAATTGTATTTTATTACAAAATCACAGTGTAATGTGTATGTTAATCCCTTAGAGGGACTTTAAGAGGAGAGACAGGTACGGCTGGAAAAATGGACAAGGATGTTGCGTAAGGAGAATGATTGGAAATTGGGACAGAGAGAAGAGGAAGAGTGAGAGAGAGGCAGAGACAGACATACAGACAGACAGCGTGAGTGAAGAGCTCTCTAGTCATATGGTGATCAGTTAATTCCAGCCCTCCATGCTGTCTGTCTCCTCTTATTGAATAGGAGAAAGAGAGGCGCCTTGGCTTTACCAGAGGCCCAGGGATCAGATGGCTTCATCCTAGGCCTGGGTCATCCGATCCCCTCTTCGTCAGGCCAATTTCCCTGGCATGATCACGCATACCAGCAGACTGTCAAGAGGAGACAGTGAGAGAAATCTATGTAATCTATGTCTGCCATGATGACTCTGAGCAGAGTCATTGCCTCCATCCCCCCAGCCTCACCTCCTCCTCACACCCATAATCCAGGAGCTGTCTGGAGGGGAGAGTTATACTCTGACCAGGGAGAGTGCACTTTGTCATACAGATGAAAAGAGAGGAAAAGGAGCGCGGGCAGGAGTGCTCTATAAACTTGTTTTATTACATGGCAGAGAGGCACTTCTGTTGAGCACATGGTTTTAATTAATGACACCAAGCGCTGTGCAGTCCATCCATTCAGTAGGCTACCTTGCAGAGCCGTAGATCTGAGGAACAACATGAGAAAGCCTGGAGGGCTGTATGGAGTCAGACCATCTACCCTCGACCCAAACAAACTAGAGCAAAAATACATGTATTTCCTTCATATCCATATTGTTTTCTGTTTATTTCCTGACAATTATTTTATGATACGCCTTATTAGGGAGACCCTAATGCTCATTTGCATGCAAACTACATGGATTAATATACTTTTACATAACTAATCCTGCGTGCATAGTACTGTTCTACCACACTCCATTAAACTCTACAATACAAAGGTGATCTAAGTTCCTGAGGATTTCCAGGGTTAATATGAAAAATACATATGATTCAGGTAGTGGAAGTGCAGGGAGACATCAAAGCCATCACACAAAGACAGGAGGACAGTCCGCATGAAACATTGATAAGGCACTTAAAACTTAGATTAAAAAAGTAGCAGAAAAACAAAAAGAATCCTTTAGATGGATAACTCATCATACAGAACAGAGGGCCGCATATTTGCAAGAAAAATCTTGAAATATAGATGACCAGATTACGTCCTGAACGGGCCAGTGTGCATTCCTACCTGCCTCCCTGCCTGTCCTTCTCGGCTGTGGCAAGCCTTCATAGTGGGTCATGCATTATGAATGATGGAACACTAGAAGGGGAAAGTGTGACGTTCTATGTATAATTCTAATAATTCTCCAACGTTTGGTCTTGGACCCACGGCCAGTCTGAGGTGTGATTGGCTGATGAGGAACGTACCAGTACGTAGGGGACCTATCTGTATCAAGACGATGTCAGAAGTAATACTGTAGCTTTGCACCTGGAAGTGATGCAGCAAAGCGTTTTAAACAATTAGGGTCAAAAGGCATTGATTGGGAGTGTGGGTGCCTCTGTTGGTGTTAGAATTGCTGCGAAGGGGGCTTTTCTGAAAGCGTTCAGACATTTTGGTGCCAGGAGTGAATCTCTGAGATATCAATAGTGAAATCAGAGAGTGTGAAAGCCCCAACCAACCCCTCCAATCCCACGACAACTCGATAATACACAAGGACTGAAGGAGAGGCTCTCTGTCTGAGCATGGTGCTCAATGTTTTAATTATGTAAAATATGTACAGTATTATAAATGAAATCTGATTCATACTTGTGTCATATCTTCATTGTTTTTTATTGCACATGAAATTCTATATTTTGTTTAACATCCAGTTGGATATGGCCGTCGATTTTCCAATTCAAAAGTGGTTAGATTACCGTAAACATATTCACAAATAAATAGTGACTTGTAATTAGTTAGTACAAAATGCTGGAGGTCTACTGTATGCGTATGTAAATCCGGTTTGAGGGAAGCCACTTTTTAATTCCATCTGATGAAATAAAGTAAAGCAGTTATCCGAGAACCCAAAGTCTAGAATCAGATCATGCATTTTTAATTTGCGTGTGGTAACATCAGACGTCGAAAGGCTAAACATCTCTGGGATAGTTTGTTCTCATAAAAGCCACAAATGAAATGAACAAATGTTTTAGGTGGTGAAATAAACAAAACTCAGTTGGCAATGGCAAGAGGCAATTTCTTAGTTTAAGAGTAAGGCAAACTGCTTATTTCTTCTCATATTGTAGTAACTGTGATCTTAAAATGGTTTTCAACCAATTTGAAATGGAGTAACCTGGTCTGGTGAACAAACAAACAAAAAGTAAATGGGTACAACATGTTAATTAATGATTATTAGAGTTCACGACAGAAGGAGATTTAAAAATGATGGAAATACACTCTCCTCTTTAGGCAACATAACGAAGGAGAGGACAGTTGAGAAGGAACATATTTTACAAGTGCCCAAAGTGTAAGCACAGCTTCACCTCAAGCAGTCACATGCCTGCACGCATTCACCATATACACACACACACAAATCAGAATCAGTGATACCACGTGTGTCTTTGTGTCTTTGATGATTGAGAAGACACGTAATTGAAAAGACAAGTAAGTGTGAGGAGCAGCTCAAAGAGACACTCTTTCTTGTGTAGCATACACAATTATGCTATTTGGATAGGTGGGCTTCAACATCCAAGCACAATGTCTGAGATACAGTATGTAAATCAATACAGAATATACACTTTTCTGTAAACTGGCTGTTTTGAGTGGATCTCGTTTGATGGACATGTGGTTTAGTGGTTGTTTGAAGCTTCTGTCTGCTGATGGTTTATCTGTATGTGTACGTTTGTGTGTGTTTATGTTTGTGTGTGTGCATGTCAGTGTGTGCATGCGTGTTTGTGTGTACTACTACTACCACACACACACACACACACACACACACACACACACACACACACACACACACACACACACACACACACACACACACACACACACACACACACACACACACACCACACACACACCACACACACACACTGGCTCGTATTAATGAGCAGCTGGCTGCTTTTCCACAAATCTGAGGCTTCGATCAGAGATGTAGGGACGCCCAGTAGCAGGCCCTTAAACCAGAGAGAGAGCTCCATAGAGCGGTCGCACAAACATCCATTACTTCAGGCAGCAACTGTTTGCCTTGTCTAATCCAATGCATCACAGATCTAAGTGATTTACATTTTACATTACATTTTAGTCATTTAGCAGACGCTCTTCTCCAGAGCGACGTACAGTTAAATAAGACTGAGATTACTATTTAAAGAAGTAAGGTTTCAGACATTTCTGGAAGATGGGCAGGGACTGCTCTCCTAGCATCAGGGGGAAGCTGATTCCACCATTGGTCTGCCTGGACAGAGAATAACTTTTGACTGCCAAGAGACCAGAGATGGAAAAACAGAGTGCTGGGTTTGGGGTGTAGGGTTTGAGCATAGGCTGTAGGGAGGTGCAGTTCCCCTTGCTGCTGCGTAGGCAAGCACCATGTTCTTGTTGTGGATGCGAGATTTGACTGGAAGCTAGTGGAGTGTATGGAGGAGCGGGGTGACATGGGAGAACTTAGGAAGGTTAAGTGCCTTGCACCAGAATAGCGCCGGAGAGGTTGGCTGACGTTTTTCGTGCTCCTAACCAACTGTGCTATTTTGTTAGTTTTTTTGCGTTGTTTGTAACTTATTTTTTTATTTATTGTGTACATAATGTTGCTGCTACCATCTCTTATGACCTAAAATAACTTCTGGACATCAGAACAGCGATTACTCACCTCGAACTGGAAGAAGCTTTTTCCTTTAATGAGTCTGACGAGTCCGACGTGAAGGATATATATACTGCTTTCTCGGGAAAAGGCCCAAATCCCCATCATTTGCGTGAATAAAAGACGGATAAAAAGGGGGCGGAGGCCGGGCTGCCTTACGAGAATTCGTAGGCGAGTGAGTAAACTCCCACTGCCATCCGTTCTATTGGCCAGCGTGCAATCATTGGAAAATAAAATCGATGACCTACGATCAAGATTATCCTACCAACGGCACATTAAAACTGTAATATCTTATGTTTCACCGAGTCGTGGCTGATTGACGACACAAATAATATAGAGCTTGCGGGATTTTCCACGCCACGGCAGGACAGAGAAGCTACGTCTGGTAAGATGAGGGGTGTGTGTCTATTTGTCAATAACAGCTGGTGCGCGATGTCTAATATCAAAGACATCTCGAGGTATTGCTCACCTGAGGTAGAGTACCTTATGATAAGCTGTAGACCACACTATCTACCAAGAGAGTTCTCATCTATATTATTCGTAGCCGTCTATTTACCACCACAAACCGATGCTGGCACTAAGACCGCTCTCAAACAACTCTATAAGGCCATAAGCAAACAAGAAAATGCTCATCCAGAAGCGGAGCTCCTAGTGGCCGGCGACTTTAATGCAGGCAAACATAAATTCATTTTACCTCATTTCTACCAGCATGTCACATATGCAACCAGAGGAAAAAAAACTCTAGACCACCTTTACTCCACACACAGAGATGCATACAAAGCTCTCCCCTGCCCTCCATTTGGCAAATCTGACCATAATTATAGCCTCCTGATTCCTGCTTACAAGCAAAAACTAAAGCAGGAAGTACCAGTGACTCGCTCAATACGGAAGTGATCAGATGACGAGGATGCTACGCTACAGGACTGTTTTGCTAGCACAGACTGGAATATGTTCCGAGATTCACCCAATGGCATTGAGGAGTACACCACCTCAGTCATCGGCTTCATCAATAAGTGCATCGACGACGTCGTCCCCAGAGTGACTGAACATACATATCCCAACCAGAAGCCATGTATTACAGGCAACATCTGCATCGAGCTAAAGGCTAGAGCTGCTGCTTTCAAGGAGCGGTACACTAATCCGGATGCTTATAAGAAATCCTGCTATGCCCTCAGACGAACCATCAAGCAAGCAAAGTGTCAATACAGGATTAAAATTCAATCATACTACACCGGCTCTGACGCTCGTCGGATGTGGCAGGGCTTGAAAACTATTACGGACTACAAAGGGAAACCCAGACGCGGGCTGCCTAAATGATTACCGCCCCGTAGCACTCACATCGGTAGCCATGAAGTGCTTTGAAAGGCTGGTCATAGCTCACATCAACAGCATCCTCCAGGATACCCTAGACCCATTTCATACCGCTCCAACAGATCCACAGATGACGCAATCTCAATCACACTCCACACTGCCCTTTCCCACCTGGACAAAAGGAACACCTATGTGAGAATGCTGTTCATTGACTAGAAGCTCAGCGTTCAACACCATAGTGCCCATGAAGCTCATCACTAAGCTAAGGACCCTGGGACTAAACACCCCCCCTCTGCAACTGAATCCTGGACTTTGACGGGCCGCACCCAGGTGGTAAGAGTAGGCAACAACATGTCTGCCACACTGATCCTCAACACTGAGGCCCCTAAGGGGTGTGTACTTAGTCCCCTCCTGTACTCCCTGTTCACCCACGACTGCGTGGCCAAACGACTCCAACACCATCATTTAGTTTGCTGACGACACAACAGTGGTAGGCCTGATCACCGACAACGATGAGACAGCCTATAGGGAGGAGGTCAGAGACCTGTCAGTGTGGTACCAGGACAACAACCTCTCCCTTAATGTGAGCAAGACAAAGGAGCTGATCGTGGACTACAGGAAAAGTCGGGCCGAACAGGCCTCCATTAACATCGACGGGGCTGTAGTGGAGCAGGTCGACAGTTTCAAGTCCTTTGGTGTCCACATCACCAACAAACTATCATGGTCCAAGCACACCAAGACAGTCGTTAAGAGGGCATCACAACACGTTTTCCCCCTCAGGAGACTGAAAAGATTTGGCATGGGTTCCCAGATCCTCAAAAAGTTCTCCAGCTGCACCATTGAGATAATTTTGACCGGTTGCATCACCCCCTGGTATGGCAACTGCTCGGCATCTGACCGTAAGGCACTACAGAGGGAAGTGCGTATGGCCCAGTACATCACTAGGGTCAAGCTTCCTGCCATCCAGGACCTATATACCATGCGGTGTCAGAGGAAAGCCCAATAATTTGTCAGAGACTCCCCCCCCATGCATAGTAACTTCACCCCTACCTACATGTACAAATTACCTCAACTAACCTGTACCCCCCCACACTGACTCGGTACCGGTACCACCTGTATATAGCCTCGTTATTATTATTTTATTGTGTTACTTTTTATTCTTTTTTTATTTATATAATTTAGTACATATTTTCTTAACTCTTACTTGAACTGCATTGTTGGTTAAGGGCTTGTAAGTAAGCATTTCATGGTAAGGTCTACACTTGTTGTATTCGGTGCATGTGACAAATAAAGTTTGATTTGATTTGACTTGCCCAAGGGAACATCGACAGATTTTTCACCCAGTCAGCTCGGGGATTTGTACCAGTGACTTTTCGGTTACTGGCTCAACGCTCCTAACTGCTAGGCTACCTGATTAAAACCATTCAGCAATTTGAAGGCTCAAAACATGTTCATTTAGTTGCCTAATGGCCTCAATGTTTTCTCAGGTACAGGTTTAGCTGGTCCTAAATGCACGTACCTGGCCAGACAGGCTGCAGCGTTATGGATATTTTGGCACAAGCGGGGAGCCCAGCCAACAGAGAGTTGCAGTAGTCCAGACGGGAGATGACGAGTGCCTGGATTAGGACCTGTGCCGCTTCCAGTGTGAGGAAAGGTTGTATTCTACAGATGTTGTAGAGCATGAACCTGCAGGAGCGAATGACAGGGTGTTGTCTAGTGTCACGCCAAGGTTCTTTGCATTCTGGGAAGGGGACACATGGAGTTGTTGACCGTGATAGAGAGGTCATGGAGCAGGCAGGCCTTCCCCGGAAGGATGAGACTTGTCTTGAGGTGGTGGGCCAACATCCAAGCTGAGACATCTGCCAAGCACACAGATGCGTGTCGCCACCTGGGTGTCAGAAGGGGGGGATGTAAAAAGTATTTGAGTGTCATCCGCATAACAATGATAGGAGAGACCATGAGAGGATATGACTCAGCCGAGTGACATGGTGTATAGAGAAAAGAGGCGAGGCCTGATTTCTGTGCCGTGTACTGTATGTCTGCCAGTGTTCCATGCATGGCTGTGAGTGGCAGGTAAACTAGTGGTTCAGAGTGTTCGGCCAGTAACTGAAAGGTCACTGGTTTGAATCCCAGAGCTGGCAAGGTACAAAAAACTACAAGGCAGTTAACCTTTTCTCAATATAGGGGGTGCTGTTTCAACGTTAGCATTTATCGTCTCCAAATTAAACTGCCTCATACTCAATTCTTGCTCGTACAATATGCATATTATTGTTATTATTGGATAGAAAACACTCTCTAGTTTCTATAGCCGTTTGAATTATGTCTCTGAGTGAAACAGAACTCATTCTACAGCACTTTTCCTGATATGGAGTGAGATTTCAGAAATTTTGGCCTCTGGTCCCAGGTCAGTTTTAAAGTCCCTGTAAATCCTATGAGGATACAAACACTGCCAATGCCTTCCTCTAGATGTCAGTAAGAGGTGACAATTTGAATGGAGTCGATTGCGCAATCAGGGCCTGTATAAAACGCGAAAGACCGGATGTACCGTTCTTTTCCTGCTGCGCCTGACGCAAGATGGTCGTCGGACTGGCTCTCTTTCCAAGCGTTGGTTTAGCCACTTATATATCGCCGGTCATGTTTTTACTCGTTATAGGTGTTAAAAACATCATAAGGTAGTTAATTTAAACCGTTTTATAGCAATTTATATCCGTTTAGTGCGATTTTGAGGCATTGCTTTGTGATGCACTTTGAAGCGCCGGGCACGTTTCGGGGTCCCGGTCGAACGTTAGTGGGCATTTCGACGGACAAGAGGACATCTTTCGACCAAAAGAAGATTAGACCCAAGAAAGGATACATTGCCCAAGATTCTGATGGAAGATCACCTCACAGTAAGAAATATTTAAGATGATAAATCGTTGTTCTGTCGAAAAATGTTATACGCATATTCCGCCATTTTTTTTGGTATAGCTTCGCTTGGCGAACCCTGTATTGCACAGTAAGGATAATTTTAGAAATGTAATTCAGCGATTGCATTAAGAACTAATTTGTCTTTCGATTGCTGTCCACCCTATATTTTTTAGTCAAGTTTACGATTAGTTATTCATTACGCCAGATCACTGTCCAAAATGGAGCCCGACATTTTCAGGCTAGTTTTGCTAGTATTGTCATGTTATAACCACGTTTTTTTGTGGCTAAATATGCACATTTTCGAACAAACTCTATATGTATGTTGTAATATGATGTTACAGGAGTGTCATCGGAAGAATTCTGAGAAGGTTAGTGAAAAAATTAATACATTTTGGCGATGATTACGTTATCGCTCTCTTTGGCTTGTATCAATGCTCGGGTAACGTTTGCACATGTGGTATGCTAATATAACGATTTATTGTGTTTTCGCTGTAAAACACTTGGAACATCTGAAATATTGTCTGAATTCACAAGATCTGTGTCTTTCCATTGCTGTGAGCTGTGTATTTTTAAGAAATGTTTTATGATTAGTAATTAGGTAATACACGTTGCTCTCTGTATTTATTCTAGTCGAGTTGTGATGGTGGGTGCAATTGTAAACTATGATTTCTACCTGAAATATGCAAATTTTTCTAACAAAACCTATCCTATACAATAAATATGTTATCAGACTGTCATCTGATGAGGTTTTTTCTTGGTTAGTGGCTATCAATATCTTTATTTGGCCGAATTGGTGATAGCACCTGATGGAGTAAGAAACTGATGGAGTTAGAAAAGTGGTGTCTTTTGCTAACGTGGTTAGCTAATAGATTTACATATTGTGTCTTCCCTGTAAAACATTTAAAAAATCTGAAATGGTGGCTTTATTCACAAGATCTGTATCTTTCATCTGGTGTCTTGGACTTGTGATTTAATGATATTTAGATGCTACTATTTACTTGTGACGCTATGCTAGCTATGCTATTCAGCTTTTTTACTGGTGGGGGGTGGGGGGTGCTCCCGGATCCGGGTTTCTGACTCGGTAGAAGTTAACCAACAACTGCGCCGATGACGTCGATTAAGGCAATTCACTGATTCAGAGTGGTTGGGTTAAATGTGGAAGACACGTTTCAGTTGAATACATTCAGTTGTGCAACTGACTAGGTACCCCCTTTGTTAAAAAAGACTCCTCTTTCAATTAGCATATTTTAGATTTTTTACATGAGAATTGTCAGGGCTATTGGTGGTGTCAGAGTTTACTCCTATGTATAAGACCTATAGGTGGGTATACCCAAACACATTTTTGGCTTTCCATTAAACCTGGCATAACTAGGAAATCTGCGAGTTAAACAAATAATTCACACTATTTTTACTTTAGGTCTGATGCTATGAACATTGTCAAGCTGTTCAAGGTTCAGTATTGTATTTAGTCGGCTAGACTTGACTGTGCCGCTATTGAAAATATTTCAAACAATTGCCAGGCTGCTGAGCTTGTAATTCTTCTGGTAAAGGCATGCTTCCAAAGCCAGGTATAACCTTTTAAACAAAGACACACTTACTATGCTCCAGGCAACATCTGCATGTTAGATTCTTTATAAACAAACAAAAACTATGCAAAAGCCACACAGAGCAAGATGAAGGAGAAGAGGTGATGAGGCAACCGTTTGACAGACAGCTGCAGAGAGGCTGATCTCATCGTATTGACGTGCTTGGAATCCACATTTACACTTCAAAGTTCTCCCTTTGTTTGTTTAGGAGGTACAGTGCCTTCAGAAAGTATTCATACCACATTCCACATTTTTTATGTTACCGCCTGAATTCAAAATGGATGAAATATATATTTTTCTCATCCATCTACAAACAATACTCCGTAATGACAAAATGAAAATACGTTTTTAGAATTCTTGGCAATGTTATTGAAAATTAAATACAGAAATTATTGCATTTACATAAGTATTCACACCCCATTTGCTATGACACTCAGGTGCATCCAATTTCCTTTGCTCATCCTTGAGACGTCACTATAACTTAATTGGAGTCTACCTGTGACTAATTCAATTGTTTGGACATGATTTAGAAAGAAACACACCTGTCTTTATAAGATACCACAGTTGACACTGCATGTCAGAGCAGAAACTATAGTATGAAGTCCAAGGAACTATCCGTGGATCTCCGGTATATAATTATGATGAAGCATATATCTGATGAAGGGTATAAAACAATTTCTAGAGAGTTGAACGTTTCCAAGACCACAGTGGTCTTCATAATTGGGAAATGTGGAACTACCCAGACTCTGCCTAGAGCTGGTGGTCCGACCAAACTCAGCAACGGGGCAAGAAGAACCTTGGTCAGGGAGGTGACCAAGAACCCAATGACCACTCTGACAGAACTACAGAGTTCCTTGGCTGAGATGGGAAAACCTGCCAGAAGGACAACAGTCTCTACAGCACTTCACCAATCTGGGCTTTATGGGAGAATGGCCAGACGGAAGTTATTCCAGCGAAAAAGGAATAATGACAGCACACCTGGAATCAGCAAAAAGACATTTGAAAGACTCCGCGAGCATAAGGCCAAAGATTCTGTGGTCTGATGAGAACCAAGTCTGTAGAAAATCAGGCACAACTCATCATCCGTCTAACACCATCCCTACCATGACGCATCATGGTGGCAGCATCATGCCATGGAGATGCTTTTCAGCGATAGGGACTGGGAGACTGGTAAGGACAGAGGGAACAATGAATGGAGCAAAATACAGGCAAATCCTTGATGATAATCTGCTTCAGAGTGCAAACAACCTTAGACTTAGGCGAAGATTTACACTCCAACAGGACAATGACCCCAGGCATACAGCCAAAGCAACACTAGAATGGCTTCAGAACAGGAAAGTGAATGTCCTTGAGTGTCCCAGCCAAAGCCCAGACTTGAATACCATTGAGAATCTGTAGAAAGACTTGAAGATTGCTGTTCACCGCTGCTCCACATCTAACTTAACAAAGCTTGAGAAAATCTGCAAGGAATAATAGGAGAAAATTCCCCAAATCCAGATGTGCAGAGCTGATACAGACATACTCAAGATGACTCAAAGCTGTAATTGCCATCAAAAGTGTTTTTTCAAATGATTGACTCAGGGGTGTGACAACTTACAGTGCATTCGGAAAGAATTCAGACCCCTTGACTTTTGTCACATTTTGTTACGTTACAGCCATATTCTAAAATGTATTAAATACAAGAAAATCCTCATCAATCTACACACAATATCCCATAATGACAAAGCAATATAAGGTACCCAAAAATGTCTGCAGCATTAATGGTCCCCAAGAACACAATGCCTCCATCATTCTTAAATGGAAGAAGTTTAGAACCACCAAGACACTTCCTAGAGCTGGCCACCCAGACAAACTGAGCAATCGGGAGACAAAGGCCTTGTTCAGGGAGGTGACCAAGAACCCGATGGTCACTCTGACAGAGCTCCAGAGTTCCTCTGTGGAGATGGGAGAAGGACAACCATCTCTGCAGCACATCACAATCATGCCTTTATGTTAGAGCTGCCAGACGGAAGCCACTTCTCAGTAAAAGGTACATGACAGACCGCTTGGAGTTTGCCAAAAGGCACCTAAAGAGTCTCAGACCATGATAAACAAGATTCTCTTGTCTGGTGAATATTTGTATTTCGTATTTAAGTTAAAACATTTATTTAACCTTCATTTTTAACCTTTATTTATATGAAACCAAGATTGAACTCTTTGGCTTGAATGCCAAGCGTCACGTTTGGAGGAAACCTGGCACCATCCCTACAGTGAAGCATTGTGGTGGCAGCATCATGCTGGGGGATGTTTTTCAGAGGTAGGGACTGGGAGACTGGTCAGGATCGAGGCAAAGATGAATGGAGCAAGGTACAGAGAGATCCTTGATGAAAACCTGTTTCAGAGCGCTTAGGTCCTCAAACCGGGGTGAAGGTTTACCTTCCAACAGGACAACAACCCTAAGCACACAGCCAAGATAAGTCTCTAAATGCCAAGATAAGTCTCTGAATGTCCTCTGAATGCCAGAGCCCGGACTTGAAATCGATCAAACATCTCTGGAGAGACCTGAAAAAAGCTGTGCAGTAATCCTCCTTATCCAACCTGACAGAGCTTGAGAGGATTTGCAGAAAAAATGGGAGAAACTGTAATGGGGTGCTTGCTGGTGGCAGGGAAAGTATTACTTGTTTTGGGAGGATCCGGATGCTGTTAGAGTTAGCTTACATAAAACAATGAAATGGCACTGCCTCTCACAAAGTGACTCCCTAATCATGATGGAGCTGATCTATTCTCTCTCAGTAGTTAGTATTGCCACAGTGGACAGATACTGTTCCATACTCTAGACAGATCTCCCCCTTAATAGGCCACTTTTTTCTCCTCAATTTCCGCCTGAATGACGTGCCCAAAGTAAACTGCCTGTTGCCTGTTGCAGGCCCTGAAGTCAGCGTATGTATATAACTAGTACCATTGGAAAGAAAACACTTTGAAGTTTGGAGAAATGTTAAAATAATGTAAGAGACCATTCCTATGGCTTCCTATGGCAATTCCTATGGCTTCCACAGTGTGTCAGCAGTCTATGTTCAAGGTTTCAGGCTTGTAACTTCCAAAACGAATAAGAAATATCAGTTTTAGTACAGGGACACAGTCTTGGAAATTCATGTACAGTATGTGCACGCCATGAAGAAAGGACACACCTGCTAAAATCGTTTTCCTATTGAACATACTTCTTTCTGTAAGAAATATTATAGTTTGATTACATTTTACGGTATCTGAGGAGTAAATAGAAACGTATTTTGACTTGTTGATTTTCAGATTCCTTTCTCTCCATGTTGAACGAGTGGATTACTTAAATTGATGGCGCCAACTAAACAGACTTTTTGGGATATAAAGAAGGATTTTATCTAACAAAACGACACTACATGTTATAGCTGGGACCGTTTGGATGACAAATCAGAGGAAGATTTTCAAAAAGTAAGTGAATATTCAACCCTGTCTAGGTTGGCGCCCCCCTTGGGTTGTGCCGTGGCGGAGATCTTTGTGGGCTATACTCGGCCTTGTCTCAGGATGGTAAGTTGGTGGTTGGAGATATCCCTCTAGTGGTGTGGGGTCTGTGCTTTGGCAAAGTGGGTGGGGTTATATCCTGCCTGTTTGGCCCTGTCCGGGGGTATCATCGGATGGGACCACAGTGTCTCCTGACCCCTCCTGTCTCAGCCTTCAGTATTTATGCTGCAGTAGTTTATGTGTCGGGGGGCTAGGGTCTGTCTCTTATACACATCTAGATGTGTATAAGAGACAGCTGGTGTCCTGTGTGAATTTAAGTATGCTCTCTCTAATTCTCTCTTTCTTTCTTTCTCTCTTTCTTTTTTTCTCTCTCTCGGAGGACCTGAGCCCTAGGACCATGCCTCAGGACTATCTGGCATGATGACTCCTTGCTGTCCCCAGTCCACCTGGCCGTGCTGCTGCTCCAGTTTCAACTGTTCTGCCTGCGGCTATGGAACCCTGACCTGTTCACCGGACGTGTTACCTGTCCCAGACCTGCTGTTTTTAACTCTCTAGAGACAGCAGGAGCGGTAGAGATACTCTTAATGATCGGCTATGAAAAGCCAACTGACATTTACTCCTGAGGTGCTGACTTGTTGCACCCTCGACAACTAATGTGATTATTATTATTTGACCATGCTGGTCATTTATGAACATTTGAACATCTTGGCCATGTTCTGTTATAATCTCCACCCGGCACAGCCAGAAGAGGACTGGCCAACCCTCATAGCCTGGTTCCTCTCTAGGTTTCTTCCTAGGTTTTGGCCTTTCTAGGGAGTTTTTCCTAGCCACCGTGCTTCTACACCTGCATTGCTTTCTGTTTGGGGTTTTAGGCTGGGTTTCTGTACAGCACTTTGATATATCAGCTGATGTAGGAAGGGCTATATAAATACATTTGATTTGATTTGACTTACAGTATTGACAACAGAGAGAGCATCTTGGCAAGGTTACAACTGCCTCACCCCAACTCTCCATCTTGACAACATGACAACCTGGCTTTTTCATGATAACTTTATTCACATTACATACATGTGGCTTCTCCCAGAGAGCTGTGTTCATTGGGACATCATGTGTGAACTTGCCTTGAGAGCACCAGTGAAAATAAACCATGGTTCTTCTAGTCTTAAGTGTTCCTTTGGAGGAGAAGGGAAAAACAAACATTTATCTTGGCAGACACTGACAAAGACATAGAAGAAGAGAGAGAGAAAGGGAGAGAGAGAGGGAGAGAAAGCAAATATATGTTTTATTTCAACACATCCAAATATATCTGAGCGATGCTTTGCCAAATATGTGGGACCTATTTATGTCAGTGTGCGTTAGTGCATCGTACTTCCAGGCTGAAAGAGATGCATCAACCCCTCAACAGAGACCTCTATTCTGTGGCAGAGATACAACTCACACTCTGAGGACAAGCCTATAGAGAGGGCTCTTTCCTCGCTTTAACCCAGATTTAGAGTAGATTACCCTAAATACACTATATGACCAAAACTATGTGGACACCTGCCCGTCGAACATCTAATTCCAAAATCATGGAAATTAATATGGAGTTTCCCCCCCTTTGCTGCTATAACAGCCTCCACACATTAGGGAAGGCTTTCCACTGGATGTTGGAACATTGTTGCGGGGACTTGCTTCCATTCAGCCACAAGAGCATTAGTGAGGTTGGGCACTGATGTTGGGCGATTAGGCCTGGCTCGCAGTCGGCATTCCAATTCATCCCAAAGGTGTTCGATGGGTTTGAGGTCACAGCTCTGTGCAGGCCTGTCGAGTTCTTCCACACCAATCTCGACAAACCATTTCTGTATGGACCTCGCTTTGTGCACGGGGGCACTGTCATTCTGAAACAGGAAAGGGCCTTCCCCAAACTGTTGCTACAAAGTTGGAAGCACAGTTTCGTCTAGAATGTCATTGTATGCTGTAGCGTTAAGATTTCCCTTCACTGGAACTAAGGGGCCTAGCACGAACCATGAAAAACAATCCCAGACCATTATTCTTCCCACACCAAACTTTACAGATGGAACTATGCATTCGGGCAGGTAGCGTTCTCCTGGCATCCGCCAAACCCAGATTTGTCTGTCGAACTGCCAGATGTTGAAGTGTAATTCATCACTCCAGAGAACACGTTTCCACTGCTCCAAAGTCCAATGGCGGAGAGCTTTACACCACTCCAACCGACGCTTGACATTGCATGAAGCTCCCTACGAGCAGTTCTTGTGCTGACGTTGCTTCCAGAGGTAGTTTGGAACGCGATAGTGAGTGTTGCAACTGAGGACATATGATTTTTACGCGCTATGCGCTTCAGCACTCGGCAATCTTGTTCTCTGAGCTTGTGTGGCCTACCACTTCGAGGCTGAGCCGTTATTGCTCAAACTGACTTGTTGGAAAGGTGGCAACCTATGATGGTGCCACGTTGAAAGTCACTGAGCTCTTCAGTAAGGCCATTATAGTGCCAACGTTTGTCTATGGAGATTTCATGGCTGTCTGCTCGATTTTATACACCTGTCAGCAATGGATGTGGCTGAAATAGCCGAATCCACTAATTTGACGGGGTGTCCACATACCTTTGTATATGTAGTGTATGTTCTTCCAGATGGCCCAAGCCAGATGAAGCTGATAAGTTACAAGTATGTCAGGCCAAATGACCCTTCCAGAGGGGCCAGGATATAGGCGGTAGAGTTAATTCAAAAGATCTTAAGAAAACACCAAGCAATAGCATTGATTACAAGCATCTAATGGTCTAGGAATGTCAACAAAAGTTTGGTTTGATCTGACGTTAAGCGAACTGAGATTGAGAGATGTTTGCATAG
This sequence comes from Salvelinus sp. IW2-2015, assembly GCF_002910315.2. Classification (NCBI taxonomy): domain Eukaryota; kingdom Metazoa; phylum Chordata; class Actinopteri; order Salmoniformes; family Salmonidae; genus Salvelinus; species Salvelinus sp. IW2-2015. Next base: position 45,926,666 of record NC_036838.1, read on the forward strand.
ACAGAAAGCCAATTGAGTCGGCGAGATTGCAAACTCTGCTTTCTGACTCACAGATCACAGAGGAAGAATCGGAGAACAAAGGATGATGAGGAGCATAGAGATGTCAGTGTACGACTCTAACCAGGGTTGTCAACCAGGGAAGCGTGGCTCCTCCCACACAGTGGCTCCTGTACTAAACTGGGTTTAGTACAGGAGGCAGTGATTGAAATGGAATTGGGTGGAGTGAGGCTTCAGAGAGGTCATAAGCAGTGGCTGTATGTTTATCCTATGGCATCCTATTAACATCCTATTACCAACCAGCATAATGTGGCAGTGCCACATAATCAATCATAGAATCTAATGTCCCATGAACTGGGCAGAGAGACCAGTTTTTTGGGCTATTTGCAATCACCATAGAGATCCTGTAGTTTAAAGCTGGAAATGACAGACATTTTGGTTTTACATACAGTACCAGTCAAAAGTTTTTCTTTATTTACATCAAAACTATGAAACAACACATATGGAATCATGTAGTAACCCAAAAAGTTTTAAACAAATCCAAATATATTTTATATTTGAGATTCTTCAAAGTAGCCACCCTTTGCCTTGATGACAGCTTTGCACACTCTTGGCATTCTCTCAACCAGCTTCATGAGGTAGTCACCTGGAATGCATTTAAATTAACAGGTGTGCCTTGTTAAAAGTACATTTGTGGAACTTCTTTCCTTCTTAATGCGTTTGAGCCAATCAGTTGTGCTGTAACAAGGTAGTGGTGGTATACAGAAGATAGCCCTATTTGGTAAAAAAACAAGTCCATATTATGTCAAGAACAGCTCAAATAAGCAAAGAGAAATGACAGTCCATCATTACTTTAAGACATGAAGGTCAGTCAATTTGGGAAATTTGAAAGTTTCTTCAAGTACAGTTGCAAAAACCATCAAGCACTATGATGAAACTGGCTCTCATGAGGACTGCCACAGGAAAGGAAGACCCAGAGTTACCTCTGCTGCAGAGGATAAGTTCATTCGACTTAACTGCACCTCAAATTCCAGCCCAAATAAATGCTTCACAGAGTTCAAGTAACAGACACATTGCAACATCAAATGTTCAGAGGAGACTACATGACTCAGGCCTTCATGGTCGAATTGCTGCAAAGAAACCACTACTAAAGGACACGAATAAGAGGAAGAGACTTGCTTGGGCCAAGAAACATGAGCAATGGACATTAGACCGGTGGAAATCTGTCCTTTGGTCTGATGAGTCCAAATTTGAGATTTTTGGTTCCAACCGCTACGTCTTTGTGAGATGCAGAGTAGGTGAATGGATGATCTCCGCATGTGTGGTTCTCACCGTTAAGCATGGAGGAGGAGGTGTGAAGGTGTGGGGGTGCTTTGCTGATGACACTGTCTGTGATTTACTTAGAATTCAAGGCACACAACCAGCATGGCTACCACAGCATTCTGCAGCCATACGCCATCCCATCTGGTTTGTGCTTAGTGGGACTATCATTTGTTTTTCAACAGGACAACAACCCAACACACCTCCAGGCTGTGTAAGGGCTATTTGACCATGGAGAGTGATGGAGTGCTGCATCAGATGACCTGGCCTCCACAATCACCCGACCTCAACCCAATTGAGATGGTTTGGGATGAGTTGGACCGCAGAGTGAAGGAAAGCAGCCAACAAGTGCTCAGCATATGTGGGAACTCCTTCAAGACTGTTGGAAAAGCATTCCAGGTGAAGCTGAATGAGAGAATGCCAACAGTGTGCAAAGCTATCATCAAGGCAAAGGGTGACTACTTTGAAGATTCTAAAATCTAAAATATAATTTTGTTTGTTTAAAACTTTTTTGGTTACTACATGATTCCATACGTGTTATTTCATCGTTTTGATGTCTTCAATATTATTCTACAATGTAGAAAATAGTACATATACAGAAAAACCCTTGAATGAGTCGATGTGTCCAAACTTTTGACTGGTACTATATTTAATTTAAAATTCATGCACTTCCTTTTAAAACATCAATATTAGAACCAATAATTTAGACCATTCTTTTTCACCTTTCAATTTAAATTTCAAAATTCATAGAGGGATAGAAGTTATTATAATGGCCACAGTAGTAACCCCAAACACTGTTTACCTAATACAAATCTCTTAACTAATTCCTATAGTTATCTATCAGTTGGTCATGTTAAATCATTCATACAATGTATTTTAAGGTTTTAAAGACACAACATGAAAGGAGAATGGAGCCACTCTTAAAAACAAGTTAATATCTGCCCAGTATACAACAAATTGACTAATTCTCCACGACAAGAGTGATTTTATTTCTTTAACTTTATCAATATTTTCTGCAACTGAGTGAAATGTCGAAACCTCAGAATGGGTCTTCAATACCCCAGGAGATTTCAGTTGAACTGTAGCCTACTGTGCTGTCATTCTTTAATTTGTTATAGAGGTCAAGATGGTTGAATGTCTGATAAATTCAGCTGAATTCCTTTGAGAACGAAGCAGCCCATGAATAGCCAAAGGATCGACTGTGGGGTTTCAGTACGATTCATTCACTCACAGTTTTAAAAGGTCATTAGCGGTGGGCACAGGCTCTCTTGTCGAAACACCAATACGTCTTCATAGGGGGGCAGGCCTGAACAATCCCTGCTGTGCCTTTCCTCCATTCTTGTTTGTGTCACTTTGCACGCAAGACCCAACAAGCCCATGAATGTCATCTCTCATCCAATCATTCCCCGTGTACGGAGACCAAATGCTTATGTATAACATTATGGAACCACACAGGCCAAATTAGATGAAGGGACATAGAAGGATAGGGGAGAGGAGGATCAAGGAAGGATGAGTGGGATCATTTGGTTCAGCAGTCTGTAATCTTGACAGAAAAGCGGACTCTTCAGACCCTGTGAAACCGGATTGTAGAGGATGATAAGGAGAAGACGGGGGAGGAAGAGTGGAGAAGAGACCACAGCTGTTAGGATACATAGGGCTCCCGAGTAGCGCAGCGGTCTAAGGCACTGCATCTCAGTGTTAGAGGTGTCAACCGGACGTGATCGGGAGTCCCATAGGGTGGCGCACAATTGACCCAGCGTCTTCCGGGTTAGGTGAGGGTTTGGCCGGGTTAGGCTGTCATTGTAAATAAGAATTTGTTCTTAACTGACTTGCCTGGTTAAATAAAGGTAAAAAATTAAATAGTACTGGGTAGATGATTATGGTAATGAGGACAACATGGGTGGGGGGGATAGGGAAGGGACAGAGGAGATGAGGAAGGAAAGTAAACCAACAACCTGGCTAGAGTAAGAAAAGAGGAGATTGAAATAGAGTCCTGGTGGTTTGAATGGTGGCATAGAAACAACAGAGGAGGAGTGGGTTGTTTGTCATAAGGGATTGAGAAAAGGAGGAGAAGAAACTTTGTGAGGATGGATGTATGGATTGATGTAGATGGCAGATAATGCAAACAACCAAGGATGTTCCTGAAAGGTCAGCCTGTCTGATTGGGTGAGGTAGGTTGTTTGCTTTGACTGATGACCTTGTCTCTCCTGTGTGTTTTACATTTATGGCTCCATCAATAACAAGCTCATTATGTGTCCATGTGTATCTAGGACCCTGGACACACATTATGTGACATGCTATTGGAGAACTGGCAGAATGCTAGATGGTTATTTACTGTGGAATGCATGCTGTCTCGTCAGGATGAAGCCTGTTCTAGTGTTGGACGGTGATGAGGTAGATGACAAAGTTTTAAGACAAAACCTTGTTTACTTTTCCTCTCTTATCCCAAAAATAAATCAATACCCATTCCACCTCTGAACGGCACACATACACAATCCATGTCTCAATTTAACAAGTGACATCAATAAGGGATCATAGCTTTCACTTGGATTCATCTGGTCAGTCTGTCATGGCAAGAGCAGGTGTTCCTAATGTTTTGTACACTTAGTGCATGGTAATAGGGAGGGAGAGAGATCACCATTTGCTTTTGAAGACATTTAAAAGCCTAACTGGATATGACACCCTGAAAATAACCGCTCACACATTACAGGTTGTACCAGGAGTGTAGCGAACCACTGAAGTGTTGCTCTGTATCTCTGTATGGGAATTCATTATAAAAGACAAAGGGGGTGAGAAACAGAGAGGGGAGAATGAGGGAGGGGTGGAATAAAGGGAAAGACACAATGGTAGAGAGGAAGAGAAAGAAAGAGAGAGAGAGAGAGAAGGGAGACAGGAGAGCAGCAAGAGAGAGTAGAGCGATGAGGAACCAGCCTTTCAATTACATTAAAGAAATTGTTTTTTTATCTTTGATGCAGGTTAATGAAACTAATTAGTCTTCATGGCGTAAACCCTTCTGGAGCGTCAGATAATTGCCAGAGGCTTAGATAGTGCCAGCCAATTCCTAGCCTACGAAGTAGAGGGGAAAAACAAACACAGATCCTTATTTCTCTTCTAACCATTACATGAAAGGATTACACCAATCTTATGTCCTCTTTCGCCATTAGAGCCATATTCTGCATTTACATCAGACAGCCTATACAGTATTGTATTTGTTAGAGAATCTACTGTCCCTGGTAGTATTGGCTAGAGTGCGGTCATATATTGAATATTGCTGGGCTCATCATTACATTGAAGTTTATTTTGGAGAAAGCACAATTGGAAATTGAGGTCTAGATAGAACATTCTGAAAATGCTTGAGTCTTTGACGTCCTCATAAGCTTTGTAATCGGCAGATGGGACTTCAATAATATGAGGGTGACTGTGATTCTCAAAGGAGAGGGAGATAGACATACCAATCATGTCCTTTATCATTCATGTTCATCATGTTTCCCATCTAGCATATGGAGTATATTCTCTATTCTTTCAAATGTAGAGTTATTTCATAAAGATGTTGAGTTAAATCATATTGCTGTTTTGCATCTGACCAAATTAAGATAATGAAATAAATGATGCCCATTGATATTAATATGTGAGGATACAATCTGTATTGTGTCTTTAATTTATAGAATATTACTAAGCAAGAATGCTTTGCACATATGGATGGCTATTCTTGAGCACTGAGTCATACGAGTAAAGGAACTGAGCCTGCTGTCCATGGTGCTGAAAAAGCAGCTGGAAGTACAGTATCATACTAAAACCAGCCCTTCTAGCTGTTTGTACAGTATACAAATAAGCTAGAAATCAGATTTATTTACAGTTGATTTTATTTAGAATTGAATAAAAGAGAACTGACAAAATAAGAACTGCTAGATATCCAGATAGAAAATGTAGAAGGTAAAAACTTGAGGTCAAGTTTAAGATTGTTAACACATCGATCTTACAAAGCATCACCTTGTGTGGCCTGTTTTAATACTGACCATTGATTGAGTGACCTTTATGTAGGCTATATAGACAAGGCTCGCAATGGGGCAAAAATAGATTACTTCCACCTATATCTGCTTGTCAAAGCTCTCAGAAACCTTGGCCTTTCAATCAATAGACAACTGCAGCTGAGATTCTTTGATCCACATAAAAACATAATGAACAATTAAAGAGTATGGTGTTGAAATTGAATGAATGTAATACAAGAGAACTAGTTTCACTTCGTACAGACTGAAATAAGACCTCTCAATGACTAGGGTTTACGTGTAAAACCACGCCCACATTTTGATCAACAGTTGCTCTGGCATTCTCTAGTGCTGTACTCCTGAACCAGACTCTGTGTCACGGTCGCCGAAAGAACTGGACCAAAGCGCAGCGTGGTGGGCGTACATATTCCTTTTTATTAGAATGATGCCGACAAAACAATAAACAATACAAAAACGACCGTGAAGCTTAAGGGCTATAGTACCACAAACAAAGACAACTTCCTACACAGAAAGGAGGGAAAAGGGCTACCTAAGTATGGTTCCCAATCAGGGACAACGATAGACAGCTGTCCCTGATTGAGAACCATACCCGGCCAAAACAAAGAAATACAAAAACATAGAAAATAGAACATAGAATGCCCACCCAAATCACACCCTGACCAAACCCAAAATAGAGACATAAAAAGCTCTCTACGGTCAGGGCGTGACACTCTGACCTTGAGTCCTGATTGGTTTAAAAGGTGAAATCCCTCCTGTGTCCATCTCATTTTAAGGTTTTAGCTTACTTAGAGGGGAGATAACGTTTGAACATTTTTATCACCTGTATATTTGCTTCTGTTGTGTTGTACCTAATAAAAAAAACGTTATGTGTTCTAAATTAAACTCTTTCAAATGTGATAATGTGATCATTCATTAAAGTGTGTTACAAAAGTGAGAAATATAACAATTTATACTGTGACTCAACTAACTTGAAGAGACTTCCACAACACATGAAAAATATGCACTTATTGGAGATGACAGTAAGATTTACAGTATAAAGTTTGTAATAATGCTTAGCTCCACTGTCTCTTGCATCAAGAACCCTGAATCTGGAGTGAGATAGAAGTTGATGGTGAACTGCAGAGCTCCAACTAGGTCAAAACTATTTCTGGTCTCCCGCCATATGCTAAGAGGTGCTCCAACACACTTGCAGAGGCTGGTGGCAGAATATCAATCTAGCTGCAAATGAAACAGCTGGCACTGCGGATATACAAAACTCCTGGCACTTTCTGCCTGGTCAAAGCCAGGGTCCAGCAGCCAGCAGCTCATAGATTGGGTCTGGGTCTGATGAAACTGAGCCCACACAACAGAGAGAGGGATCACACCCTGTTCTATTCATCATGCACTGTTTGAAGATTGCTGTGTAACCCATAAAGAGATGGTAGCTCTGGTTGCAGGTGTTTCAAAACAACTAAAGTACCACCAGTACAACACAAACTTTGATTGATTTCGTAAACAGAAATGTGTTTCAAGAGTATAACTTAACCCTCATACTACAAACATATTTTACATACATGGATTACCAACTTGGGTAATGTTGACCGCAATAAACTATTGGAAACAATAGCAAAAAAAAAAACGATCATAGCAAAAAACGTAATTCTTATCAAAGCATCATTAGACATGTAAATATTGTTATCTGAAATAAAATAAAAATTACCAAAACAGACTTACAGAATTGCAATTAATTTGCATATTCTCTAAAACCAAAATATTAATTTGTCCCTTAAATAATGTGCAGATTTTTTTCACATTGCAATCCACATACAGTAAGTGGCTCCCAGGTGGCACAGTGGTCCTAGGCACTGCATCTCAGTGCTTGAGGGGTCACTACAGACACCCTGGTTCACAACCGGCTGTGATTGGGAGTCTCTAGGGCAGCGCACAATTGGCCCAGCATCGTCCGGGTTTGGCTGGTGTAGGCAGTCATTGTAAATAAGAATTTGAATCTTAACTGACTAGTTAAATTAAAGGTAAAATAAAAAATAAAATAGTACTGGGTAGATGATTAGGGTCATGAGGATAGAATGGGGGGTGGGAGACAGAGGAGATAATGATGGTAAATCAGGTTTTTACTACTTACATTTTTTAATATATATTATTTAACCTTTATTTGTCACCTGTCCTTGTGATTGTCTCCACCCCCTCCAGGTGTCGCTTATTTTCCCCAGTATATTTATCCCTGTGTTTCCTGTCTCTTTGTGCCAGTTCGTCTTCTATGCTTCCAAGTCAACCAGCGGTTTTCCAGTTCTCCTGCATTTTGCATTGTCCTTTTTCTAGCCCTCCCGGTTTAGACCCTTGCCTGTTTCTGGACTTTGTACCCGCCTACATGACCATTCTGCCTGCCTTGACCACGAGTGTGTTTGCCACGTGTCACGATCGTCTTCGGGTGAAAGAGAGGACCAAGGCGCAGCGTGATATAAATACATCCTGTATTTATTTAAGAAAGACGAATAACACTAAAACAAACTAAACAAAACCACAAACCGACGACCGCGAAGCTATACAAACAAATAAGTGCAGACACTGGCAACTTACACATAGACAATTACCCACAACCTACATAATGACTATGGCTGCCTAAATATGGCTCCCAATCAGAGACAACGATAGACAGCTAAGGACACGCACCTCAAGGCTAGTGCGGGGAGCAGCAACAGGGCGCACAGGGCTCTGGAGACGCACAGGAGGCTTGGTGCGTGGTGCCGGAACTGGTGGTACCGGACTGAAGACACACACCACAGGGCGAGTGCGTGGAGGAGGAACAGGGCTCTGGAGACACACTGGAAGCCTGGTGCGTGGTGTTGGCACTGGTGGTACTGGGCTGGGGCGGGGAGGTGGCGCCGGATATACCGGACCGTGCAGGCGTACTGGCTCCCTTGAGCACCGAGCCTGCCCAACCTTACCTGGTTGAATGCTCCCCGTAGCCCGACCAGTGCGGGGAGGTGGAATAACCCGCACTGGGCTGTGTTGGCGAACCGGGGACACCATGCGTAAGGCTGGTGCCATGTATGCCGGCCCGAGGAGACACACTGGAGACCAGACGCGTTGAGCCGGCTTCATGGCACCTGGCTCAATGCTCAATCTAGCCCGGCCGATACGTGGAGCTGGGATGTACCGCACCGGGCTAAGCACACATACAGGAGACACCGTGCGCTTTACCGCATAACACGGTGTCTGCCTGTACTCACGCTCTCCACGGTAAGCTCGGGAAGTTGGCGCAGGTCTCCTACCTGACTTCGCCACACTCCCTTGTAGCCTCCCCCCAAGACATTTTTTGGGCTGTCTCTCGGGCTTCCTACCGCGTCGCCGTGCTGCCTCCATTCGCCGGTATCCCTCCTCACACTGCTCCAGAGAATCCCAGGCGGGCTKCGGCATTCTCCCTGGGTCGATCGCCCACCTGTCGATCTCCTCCCACGTAGTGTAGTCCAGACTCTGCTCCCATGTCCATTCCTCCTTGCGCTGCTCCTGCTGCCGCTGCCTGTTACCACGCTGCTTGGTCCATTTGTGGTGGGTAATTCTGTCACGATCGTCTTCGGGTGAAAGAGAGGACCAAGGCCCAGCGATATATAAATACATAATGTATTTATTTAAGAAAGACGAATAACACGAAAACAAACTAAACAAAACAACAACCCGACGACCGTGAAGCTATACAAACAAATAAGTGCAGACACTGGCAACTTACACATAGACAATTACCCACAACCTACCTAATGACTATGGCTGCCTAAATATGGCTCCCAATCAGAGACAACGATAGACAGCTGTCTCTAATTGAGAACCAATCTAGGCAACCATAGACTTACATAAACACCTACACTGAACACAACCCCATGAACTCTACAAACACCCCCTAGACAATACAAACACCCTATACGAGACAAAAACACACAAACATCCCCCATGTCACACCCTGACCTAACTAAAATAATAAAGAAAAACAAAGATAACTAAGGCCAGGGCGTGACACCACGAGTGTGTTTGTAACTCCTAGACTTTAATCTGGTTTTGACCTTTTGCCTGTCCACGACCATTCTCTTGTCTACTCCTTTGGGTTAATAAACATTGTAAGACTCCAACCATCTGCCTCCTGTGTCTGCATCTGGGTCTCGCCTTGTGCCTTGATAGTACGAACTGGCCATGACAGACCCAGCAGACTTGGACCAGCTCCGCCACGCTGTCTCCCTGCAGGGAGACACCATTGGGAGACATGAGGAGTTGTTACAGGGCCTTTTGGTAGGGCTCAGTTTCTTGACGGAGCGCCATGACCATGGGTTGAAGGCTATTATGAAGGAAATCAGGGAGGTTGCTCAGACTGTCTGCCACCTCTGAAAAACCCCAATTGCCTAGTAATTTTTCCCTATCTGTGTTGAGTTTGTACAGCCTATCCCGACTCCTCGTGAACCCCGCTTACCTCCTCCAGAGCGATACTCGGGGAATCATGGTACCTACCGGGTTTTCTTTCTCAGTGCTCGCTTATTTTTGAGCTCAGCCATCTTTGTTTTCTTCAGACCGAACGAAGATGGCATGTATAATTATGCTAATGTCGGGAAGGGTGCTCTCCTGGGCTACGGCAGTTTGGGAACAACAATCTGCCATTTGCGGTCATTTGGAGAAATTCATGGCAGAGGTGAGACGTTTTTGAGTCTCCGCAAACTGCTTTACTTACATCAAATCCCGTACCAGGCGGTGTACTTTCGCACGTTGGCTGCCTAGAGTGCTTGGAATCCGGAGTCTCTTTTCAAGACTTTTCTGCACGGATTATCTGAGGAGGTAAAGGATGAGCTAGCTGCTCGGGAACTGCCAGTGGACCTCGACTCCCTCATCACCCTCACCATTAGTATTGATTGACGCCTAAGGGAACGCAAGAGTGAGAGGTCTGGTCTGGGGCACACTTGTGCACCCGATATCGCGCGTTCACCTCGTATGGAATACGGAAGTTCCGAAGGCAGCTCTTCCGAGAGGAGTCGAAGTCACCCGAGACCTCTCGTGAATCTACGACGGGTGAGTTGGATACTCCTGAGCCTATGCAGTTGGGAAGAACTAGGCTATCAGTTTGGGAGCGCTCACGGAGGATGAATAATAACTGTTGTCTGTACTGTAGAGGGGCAGGACATTTTATAGCTACCTGCCTTATTAGGAAACCCTTGTCTCTAGTACCAGTACTATGGTGAGTCAGACTGGGAGTTCCCTAATTCCCATCACCCGCACACTCCTTTTTGCTCTTGTGCTGTGGGGAGACCAATCTAAGTCTCTCCGAATGCTCATTGACTCTGGGGCTGATGAATGTCTAATGGATGCCACGATAGCTTCGGAGCTTGGTATTCCCACTCAGCCTCTCTCTGTGCCCATGGATGCTAGGGCATTGGACAGCCGCTCTATAGGGGAAGTCACCCAAAGTACTGTGCCAGTTCAATTACGGGTTTCTGGTAACCACAGTGAGACCATACAGTTCCTCCTCATTGCATCTCCCCATGTTCCGGTTGTGTTGGGATATTCCTGGCTACAAAAACACAATCCTGTGATTGACTGGACCAGAAGCTCCATCCTGGGTTGGAGTCCTTTTGCCATTCCCACTGCCTTCAAGCAGCACAGCCTTCCCCAAGTCGTCCTCCTCAGGATGTTAGCAAGACTGTGGATGTCTCTGCTATTCCTACTGAATACCATGACCTCCTGGAAGTGTTCAGTAAGGCACATGCTACTTCCCTTCCCCCGCACCATCCTTATGATTGTGCCATTGACCTTCTCCCAGGCACTACACCACCTCGGGGTCGGTTGTATTTTCTGTCCGGACCAGAGACAAAAGCTATGGAGGAGTACATAGAGGAGTCTCCGTCCTCCTGCATCTCCTGCTGGCGCAGGGTTTTTCTTTGTGAAGAAGAAGGACAAGACCCTGCGCCCATGCATTGACTACCGGGGACTTAACGATATCACTGTCAAAAATCGTTACCCCCCTACCTCTCCTCTCCTCAGCGTTTGAACCTCTCCAGGGGGCTACCATGTTTTCCAAGTTGTACCTTCAGAATGCCTACCACCTGGTTCGGAAACAAGAGGGGGATGAGTGGAAGACAGCCTTCAACACAGCTAGTGGACATTATGAGTAATGTCTGCCCAAGAATGTCAGACAGGTCCTTCAGTGCCTCCTGGAGAACCAATTGTTCGTGAAAGCCAAGAAGTGTGAGTTCCTCCACTCTATCACCTTTCTGGGACATGTCATTGCTGAGGGCAATATTCAGATGGATCCTGGAAAGGTGAAAGTGGTGAATCGGCCTCAACCAAAATCCAGGGTGCAGTTGCAACCATTTCTTAGGTTTGCAAACTTCTATCGCTGTTTCATTTGGAATTTACAGCCCCATGGCGGCCCCCCTCTCGGCACTCACCTCCCCCAAGGTACCGTTCAAATGGTCTCCAGCTGTCAACAAAGCCATTGTGGACCTAAAGCATCGGTTCACAACAGCACCCATCCTCATCCATCCGGACCCCTTGCGTCAATTTGTGTTGGAAGTTGATGCTTCGGATGTTGGAGTGGGGGCCATCGTGTCCCAGCGATCTGCCTAGGATCAGAAGCTTCATCCCCGTGCCTTCCTGTCCCATCGTCTCAATCCTGCTGAGAGGAACTATGATGTTTGCAACCAAGAACTCCTGGCGGTGAAGATGGCGTTGGAGGAGTGGGGGCACTGGCTGGAAGGAGCAGAACAGCCATTCCTGGTCTGGACCGACCATAAAAACTTGGAATATCTCCGTTCAGCCAAGCGCCTCAACTCAAGGCAGGCCCGGTGGGCCCTCCTGTTTTTCAACTTTACCATTTCCTACCGTCCTGGGTCTAAAAATGTGAAGCCTGATGCTCTTTCCCGCCTATACAGTTCCTTTGCCACACCCTCGACTTCCAAAACCATTCTCCCTACCTCATGCCTTGCTGCCGTTGTGGATTGGGGTATTGAGAACCTGATTCAAGAGGCGCAACGCTCCCAACCTGGACCTGAAGGGGGCCCGGCTAACCGGCTGTTTCTCCCTAACCCAGTCTGGTCCCAGGTCCTGGTATGTGCTCATTCCTCCAGGCTGACCTGTCATCCAGGGTCCCGTCGTACACTAGCCTTCCTTCGACAACGTTTCTGGTGGCCCACAATGGTCACTGACATCTCTGCCTTCGTCACCACATGCACTGTGTGTGCTCAAAACAACACTCCACGGCAAGCTCCTTCTGGCCTCCTGCAGCCACTACCGGTTCCTCATCGTCCCTGGTCTCATATCTCTGGACTTTGTCACTGGGCTCCCTTTAAAAAATTAAAGAGGCGGTACTTTTTCTTTATATACTTAATTCTAAAGGCAAAAATATATTCATCCGTTGATCCTGAGAGAAATTTATAAAGAATACGGCTTAGTTTTCTTTATTTACTTACCCCACAGCCAGAATTAGCATCGCTGCTATTGAAACAATGGGAGTGGTAGATGCTTAAAAAGATTAACCAAATCCTCAAAGTCACTTTAAACCAAATGTTAAAGCAACCCAAATATCATAAGTTGCACATATAGAATATTGGAGGATATTAAGGTAATTCTGGTATGTATATAACCACCCCATACATAAAATGCATGCACGCATAACTGTACGTCACTATGGATAAAATTAAATGGCATACATTTTATATTTCCCGTATCTTTTATGTATTTTTTTCTTCTGAGAATACACACCAATACAGCACTATGTGCACATTAGCTGGTTTAGGGTAGCTGGTTTCTGTATTACTACCAACAATTCACACCACTGACTTACATGAGTTGTTTTTGACTGCAACTAAGCATATACAGTATGTGAGGTCATTTAGATTTTGAACATGGCCATACCTAGTTATAACCATGCGTGAGTACATAAGGTGCTCCATCTCTGCAGTTGATCTGTCTATCTGGTCAAAATCACTGATAGAGGTCCCCCTTCATCCTCTGACGATATGTATAACTTAATATTATGTCTCCAGAGAAACCTGGTTTTAAATAAATCATTAAAAAAAAATGTGTCCTGGAATAACTATTTTTTGGGCGAATACATACCAATACATCTCTCTGTGTAGATTCCGAGTGTATATAAGTTGTGTATAGCAGTTCTATCAAGTATTTATATCATTGTCAGATTTTTACATGCACAAAAATAAGGTAATTTTGGTTTTGTTCAGTCATACGATACGTGGATTAGAAAGTAGAATCTTAGGCAAGTACATCGGGTGTATTGTCTGCAGATGATGTGTCCATCTGGTGGTATGGATAACTTGTTATTATGCATCCAGAGAAACAGGACCTTTATTTTAATCTATCAAATTGCTATAGGCGGAATTGGGTGTTTTAGGCTGGGGTCAAAATTACCCCAAAGGACTTTAATAAGTTTTTGTCCATATTGATATAGAAACACTAAACAATGATTTAGATTTGTTAAGAACAAATTGACTGATAAAGTCATGAAATACTGGAATTATTTAATAACCACCTTTGGGTAGTATATGCCTCTAGGGTCAAAATGGCTCCAGTCGGTAGTATGAGGGTTCATATCCAACATTTATGAACCCATATTATCCCTGTGAAAACGTTTTGTTTTTGTAATCAATGTGTTGTATCCAAACATTTATGATCGTTGAGCTGCCACTTGCTTGAGGCGTTGAAAACTTTTCTTCAAATGAGTGGGAGGCATATAGACTACACAGCAGTAGTCACCCACTGTACTGTACAGTGAACATTTGAAATCGAATGACCTCTAGGTAAACAGAATTTGATCTGCCTGTTGAGGTGTTTGAGAAGCACTGGGCTGCTGGTGCACCACTGGGGCTGGAGGTGTGTGGAGTGGGTATGGATTATGAGGAGGAGGAGGAGGATTTGATTAGTCTGCGCCATAGAGCGTGGAAAGTTACCATAGGTATGAGATGTATGGTACTGTATCTGTAAGGTCAAAGTCTTTCTTGCATTCCACCATTAATAATTATATTCTCAATTCTTTCTCATTTTATTCAAATTTGTAATATACCAGATGCACTGAAACAAAGTGATTTACAATATGGACAACCACAGAATACATGTGCCAGCATTGCAATCTAAATATGTTGTACATTATCAGTATAGCAGTGGACACAACCTGGTAATTTGATCAGCTTCAAAAGAAGCATGCATACATTTGATTTGATTTCAGACCACAACAACACCAACACTGGAACAAAAAACAAACAACCTCATCCAAGCAGTTTCCTCTCTTGCTTTCCCTATATGAAATGCAGTGGTGATCTGTAACTAAGTCAAAGGTGTCGAGACGGAATGGCTGTATCACTCCTCTGATATTTCAGCTCCAGTGATACAGAAACCGAGCCCACAGAATCCATTGAGAGTGCAGGGTGAGTGGAAGCGGAAGGGGGTACCCGCTGGACCCCTAAGCTGGCATTTCTTGGGCCTGTCATATCCTCTCTGTTGGTAATGAAATCAGTTTGGGTTCTGTGCTGCTGACTCTGCTGCATAACAATATTTTTTTATGATTGGACAAACAATTGTAACAATCTTATAACATACAGTATTCATTCAAGGGTTTTTCTTAATTTTTACTATTTTCTACATTGTAGAATAAAAGTGAAGACATCAAAACTATGAAATAACACATATGGAATCATTAAGTGACCAAAAAAGTGCTATATTTGAGATTCTTCAAAGTAGCCACCCTTTACCTTGATGACAGCTTAGCACATTCTTGGCATTCTCTCAACCAGCTTCATGAGGTAGTCATCTGGAATGCATTTCAATTAACAGGTGTGCCTTGTTAAAAATGTATTTGTGTAATTTATTTCGTTCTTAACGTTCTTAACGAACCAATCAGTTGTGTTGTGACAAGGTAGGGGTGGTACACAGAAGATAGCCCTATTTGGTAAAAGACCAAGTCCATATTATTGCAAGAACAGCTCAAATAAGCAAAGAGGTACGACAGTCCATCTTAATTAAGAGATAAAGTTCAGTAATTTTGTGAATATTTCAAGAACTTTGAAAGTTTCTTCAAGTACAGTCACAAAAACCATCAAGCGCTATGATGAAACTGGCTCTCATGAGGTCCGCCACAGGAAAGTAAGACCCAGAGTTACCTCTGCTGCAGAAAATAAGTTCATTAGAGTTACCAGCCTCAAAAATTGCAGCCCAAATAAATGCTTCACAGAGTTCAAGTAACAGACGCATTTCAACATCAACTGTTCAGAGGATACTGCGTGAATCAGGCCTTCATGGTCGAATTGCTGCAAAGAAATCACTACTAAAGGACACCAATAATATGAAGAAACTTGCTTTGTCCAAGAAACATTAGACAGGTGGAAATCTGTCCTTTGGTCTGATGAGTCCAAATTGGAGATTTTTGGTTCCAACCGCCGTGTCCTTGTCAGACGCAGAGTAGGTGAAGTAGGTGATGATCTCCACATGTGTGGTTCCCACCATGAAGCGTGGGGGTGCTTTCCTGGTGACACTGTCAGTGATTTATTTAGAATTCAAGGCACACTTAAGGCTACCACTGCGTTCCGCAGCGATATGCCATCCCATGTGGTTGGCGCTAGTGGGACTATAATTTGTTCACAAGGGCTATTTGACCAAGAAGGAGAGTGATGGAATGCTGTATCAAATGACCTGGCCTTATACAATCACCCAACCTGGTTTGAGATGAGTTGGAAAATTAGCCAACAAGTGCTCAGCATATGTGGGAACTCCTTCAAGACTGTTAGAAAAGCATTCCAGGTTAAGCTGGTTGAGAGACGGGGCAGAGAAACTTAATTAATTTTCTCGCTTCTCCGCACACACTTTCAAATAAACCGGCTGCAAAATTTAGAGTGAAAACATTATTCTGATTGTTCATGTCTACCCATTTTAATAAAACACTTGTGATATGGAGGCTGATACCTGGCCCTAAAAAACAGATGTCACTGGAAGCACATTTAATCAGTGTCTCTTCAGAGGAATGCTTTTAAAGCAGCACTTCTCACCTTGAAAACGTTAATCAACAGGCTTCCACACAGGCATACCTGAGTGAATCTGTAATTTCCCCGGCAGCTCAACTGCCTCATAAGGCATGGTTTCCCTCTTGGCTTTGTAAAAATTGAAAATTCAATCTGATTCCCCATTTTGAGTATAGGAATCATTTCACATTCACAATTGGATTAAATATACTGTGTCTCTCTACAGTCCTGTTCTACAGCTAGGATGTACAGTACATTACTGCTAAGTTATTAGTTCCAAGTCAGTTTTAATTAGAGGGTCAATATTGAATCAGCAGGTCATTATCTTTCTTTAAAAGCAGGATTGAAATGGTTAAACCATTGTTGCACTGGGCCAACATAGACTTTGCCTGGCTACCCAGATGCATTGCTCTGACCACGCCCACAAAGGTTTGCTCCTCTCCACAATGAATCTGGATTTTACTCCCTCTCCAACCCTTCTAGAATGCGAGCAAATTCGTACAGTCTGATTGGCCAGAAAATGTGTCATTGGCTTTGATACTCTGATTGGTTAGAGACGATCCAATCTCTGATGACATGGTTTTGTACAACGCCCCTTGTCACCACAAAAGACATCAGCATATTCAGTCTGAAATATTTAGCGATCGATAGAGCAGCAGAAAAATTCAGGTTGAGTCGTCAGGCAAATGTAGACCTGAAGTTTGATTAAACAGCCTTTTCCTCTAAGAGCAAAGTTGTGATGGCTGATGGCTGAAAACAGTCGTGAAGACGGCACGACAAAACCTATTGCCCCTCAGGAGACTGAAAAGATTTGGCATGGGTCTTCAGATCCTCAAAAGGTTCTACAGCTGCACCATCGAGAGCATCCTGACTGGTTGCATCACTGCCTGGTATGGCAAGTGCTCGGCCTCCGACCACAAGGCACTACAGAGGGTAAGGCGGATGGCCAAGTACATCACTGGGGCCAAGCTTCCTGCCATCCAGGACCTCTATACCAGGCGGTGTCAGAGGAAGGCCCTAAAAAATTTCTCCAGCCACCCTAGTCATAGACTGTTCTCCCTGTTACCACACGGCAAGCGGTACCGGAGCGCCAAGTCTAGGTCCAAGAGGCTTCTAAACAGCTTCTACCCCCAAGCCATAAGACTCCTGAGCATCTAGTCAAATGGCTACCCAGACTATTCGCAAATCACCCCACCCCCAACTCCCCTCTCCGAACCACTGCCACTCTCTGTTGTCATCTATGCATTGTCACTTTAATAACTCTATCTGCATGCATCTATACTACCTCAAATAACCGGTGCCGCACATTGACTCTATATCGGTTCCCCCTTGTATATAGTCTCGCTATTGTTATTTCACTGCTGCTCTTTAATTACTTGTTACTTTTCTATCTTATTCTTATCTGTATTTTTTGAAACTGCATTGTTGGTTAGGGGCTCGTAAGTAAGCATTTCACTGTAAGGTGTCGCGATCGTCTTGTGGTGAGAGAGAGGACCAAGGCGCAGCGTGTGAAAAATGCATCTTCTCTTTATTTTGAAGATGAACAAACGAAACAAAAACAACAAACAGACGAACGTGAAGCTATGCAAGAACTAGTGCACACATGCAACATAGAACATAGACAATTACCCACAAATGCATGATGCCCATGGCTGCCATGTAAGCCGGCCCGAGGAGACGCACTGGTGACCAGATGCGTTGGGCCGGCTTCATGACATCCGGCTCAATCCTCAATCTAGCCCTGCCAGTGCGGGGAGGTGGAATAACCCGCACCGGGCTATGAACARGTACAGGAGACACCATGCGCTCTACTGCGTAACACGGTGTCTGCCCGTACTCTCGCTCTCCACGGTAAGTACAGGGAGTATGCGCAGGTCTCCTACCTGACATCGCCACACTCCCTTTCAGCCCCCCCTCCAAGAAATTTTTGGGTTGTACTCACGGGCTTCCAGCCTTGCTTCCGTGCTGCCTCCTCATATCGCCTCCTCTCGGCTTTAGCTGCCTCCAGCTCTTCACGAGGGAGGCGATATTCTCCCGGTTGTGCCCAAGGACCCTTTCCATCCAGTACCTCTTCCCATGTCCATGAATCCTTTGTGTATTGCTCCTGTTGCTGCTTGACACGCTGCTTGGTCCGGTTTTGGTGGGTAATTCTGTCACGATCGTCTTGATAAGAGAGAGAGGACCAAGGCGCAGCGTGTGAAAAATACATCGTCTCTTTATTTTGAAGTTGAACAAACGAAACAAAAACAACAAACAGACGAACGTGAAGCTATGCAAGAACTAGTGCACACATGCAACATAGAACATAGACATACCCACAAATGCATGATGCCCATGGCTGCCTTAAATATGGCTCCCAATCAGGACAAATGAAAACATCTGTCTCTGATTGAGAACACTCAGGCAACCATAGACATACCTAGAAACATTCACTCAACCATATAGACATACTAGAAACATTCACTCAACACAAAACTCATACCTAAACCCAACACCCCCTTTACCATATAACCACCCAAAACGACAAAACACAAACATTCCCCATGTCACACCCTGACCTAACTAAAATAATAAAGAAAACAAAGAATACTAAGGCCAGGGCGTGACAGTACCCCCCAAAAGGTGCGGACTCCGGCCGCAAAACCTGACACATAAAGGGAGGGTCCGGGGTGGGCCTTAATATGGCGGCGGCTCGGGTGCGGGACGTGGCCCCCACTCCACCATTGTCAATATCCGCTTCGGTGTCTCTGGTAGATCCTGGCTGACTGGCGGCTTCGGAAGATCATGGCTGGCTGGCGACTCTGGCTGCTCATGGCTGGCTGGTGACTCTGTGGCGCTCACCTGGCTGGCTGTGCGACTCTGGCTGCTCATGGCTGGCTGGCGACTCTGGCTCATGGCTGGGCTGCGCTGGCTGCTCATGGCTGCTGGGACTCTGGTGCTGCGCTGGCTGGCGACTCTGGCTGCTCATGGCTGGTGCTGGCGACCTTGGCTGCTCATGGCTGGCTGGCGATCTAGCTGCTCATGGCTGCGCGGGCGGCTCTGGCTGATCCTGGCTGGCGGGCGCTCTGGCTGATCCTGTGCTGGTCGGGCGGCTCTGGCTGATCCTGGCTGGCGGGCGGCTCTGGCTGATCCTGGCTGGCGGGCGGCTCTGGCTGATCCTGGCTGGCGGGCGCTCTGGCTGATCCTGGCTGCGGGCGGCTCTGGCTATCCTGGCTGGCGGGCGGCTCTGGCTGATCCTGGCTGGCGGGCGGCTCTGGCTGATCCTGGCTGGCGGCGGCTCTGGCTGATCCTGGCTGACTGGCGACTCTGGCTGATCCTGGCTGACTGGCGACTCTGGCGGATCCTGGCTGACTGGCGACTCTAGCGGCTCCTGACTGACGGACGGCTCTGTCGGGCTCGGGACAGACGGGCGGCTTTGCTGATCCCTGGCTCTCGGACACCGCAGCACGGCATGCGTGGAGCAACAACACTTAATTCTTATCTATATCATTTTTATCTGCTACTCTTTACCCAAATGGTCCCCTGTACAATAAATTTGCGCCAAGAACGAGACCCCACTGGTAAGAATGACAGATATGGCGCTGTCTGTGCAGAGCTTAGAGATGGTTCAAGGTATGGCGGGCGGG
Organism: Salvelinus sp. IW2-2015; assembly: GCF_002910315.2. NCBI lineage: Eukaryota > Metazoa > Chordata > Actinopteri > Salmoniformes > Salmonidae > Salvelinus > Salvelinus sp. IW2-2015. The sequence continues at coordinate 45,946,616 of NC_036838.1, forward strand.
TCCCTGAAGCTACTGCCTGGGAAGAGTGGTGCGAGGCAAGTATCCGATGACTTAGATTTTGGTGGCGGCAGAAAGTCTGATTTTCGGAAACAATTTCTAGCCGCTTGAAAGAACCATTGTCATTGTGACTGCGAGAAATAAGCCAGTATTTTCTAGGCTTATAAAGTAGAACACTAAACCTGTGCCTCGTGTATGTCGTAGAAATGGTGATTTATATACTAGAATGTGGAGCCAAATGATCAACCTCCGGTATAATAGCATGATTGCCCGCACACCAGCGTTGCAGGAAGGCCAAGAAACGGGCTACGCATAGCCCACACTGAGAGCTATAGCTGAGAAGCACTGGCACACTATGGATCAGCACGAATTCGCAGCGCGTTGAAAATCTACAGGCACATGTCCCGGACGTGGGTCACCGGGCATAGAAACATCCTCCAAGACCTGTCAAATTTCCACATTGTCTAGACAACTCTGGGTAGACGATTAGAGGAGCATGCCGGAATAGCTTTAGCATTTGAGGGACGCCATATGAATAGAAGTCATGCACGCCGGTAAGGTCCGTAAGCCAACTTGATGGGCCAACTGGGATGGATCACGGGGCCCCAGTAGTCCAAATACAGGCATGCTGTGGTGCGTCTATTTAGGCCGAGCGACACACAAGGCACGGACCCCGGGACAAGCCAGAGGACCAGGCTAAGACACCCCTCAAGGAGACGGTGGACCAGCGTAGCGTCAGCGACCTGAATATGGGCAGACATACAATATCAGAGTGTAGGGACCGCCAGAGCCTAGCAAGAGGCTGCTCTGAGCAGGTGCACCGGGAGGGCGGCCAGGTCTTCCATTTCTCACGGAATCTCTTCCCAGGGCCGAAAAAGTGTCATCTAGTCTCAACCAGGGAGGGCTTGCCCCGTTGCCTAAGATATTGTTCAGATACATATCTGGTCTTATTGGCAAGAGTTCACAGTTGGTTTAGGTCAGGAGTACCATTATGACTGGCTATATGTGGTCTCTGGCTTTGGTGACCTATCTTCCGCCACTGTAACCGCAACCTCGTACCATAAAGTGCTAAGCACACAAAAGAAGATGAGTTGAAGTGTGAAAAGGTGATCTATCATGAAGTGGTACGTTGTTAGCCCCCACTTCCCTTTGCGCGGTTGTGCAGGGCCTACCTATAACATTACAGCATGGTATCTCTAACAAATAGATTTAGAAATAGAAACTAAAAAGACACTCAAACGGCAAAGTGCTAACATACAAATGAGCACCCCATTTGAATGAGCATAAGTGGAACGAAATCAGATTTTTTTAGCATCTTTTTTTTGGCAAAATGTGTATAAAACCAAAAAAAACACGATTAGAAAGTAGCCTTGATTTTACATATAACGTTATTCGAGGGCACTCGCGGGGCTTCGACTAGGAAAAACTGGGAATGGAGCTCAGGTGCATGCCGGGTTTCCATGATACATTCCTTTGCAGATGGTTTTCTAACAAATGGTTTGGAATCCGGAGGGGACCACCTGTGGTAAATTCAATCTGATTGGAACATAGCATGGGCAGAGAACGGCACCAACAACTCTGGTCTATCTATAAAGTTATCTGACCAGTAACTAGGCCCCTTGACAGCACGTGAGCGTCCACAGCAGTCTCAAGGTTCCCACAGTCACAGTGCTTATGTCAGTGCAAAAAACCAAAAGCCCACATGAGGCGTCGAACCAAATGAATTGGTCCGTAAGCTCCGACAGACAGGAAATTGATTATCGAAAGCACAGATCTGGCGGAAGTGTACCAAAACATTTTCAGCGCACTTGAAAGCTCCCCCAAAAACAACCAGTCCGGCCTCCATTCATTATTCAAAATGAGAGGAAGCCTATGGAAACCACCAAGAACTTACCTAGACCCCTGGCCGGTCACCCCGGCAACAAAACTGAGCAATCAGATAAAAGAGATGACCTTAGGTCAAGGGAGGGTGACTAAGGAAAACTGATTGGTCTCTATGGACACACGAGCTCCAGAGTTCAACTCTCGTCGGAGATCGGGAAAACCTTCCAGAAGGAAGCCAACCATCCTCATTTGTAGCACGTCCATGAATCAGCCTTTATGTAGAGTGTGGCCAGAGCGAGAAAGGCACTCCCTCAGTACAAGAAGGCCAGATGACAGGGCCGCTTGGAGTTGCACAAGAAGCAAACTCCCGATAAGGGAATATACATGTGTCGACTTAAAATCTTTCTAGGACACACGTGCCCGCTAGCGGAACCCGCGCGTCTGAAAACATTCCCGCTAGAAAAGGCGCAGCGCCGGAAATTTCACAAAATCTATGGGATTGTTTGGAAAATAGTGTAACTTTCCCTTAACAAGGCCAGCCCCATATACAGCAAATGAAAGAATACACAAATCCTTGTTTAGAATCTACCCGATCGTGTCCACATCCTAACACAAATAGCCTTTACCCCGAGCGGGGAAAACACAAGACATATGGATTATAGTTAGGATCAACCTGGCCAAGTCCAAAAAAAAATTACTAAATCCAACAGCCACTTTTCCTAGGGCCCAAACTTATCAGGAAACTCACAAAAAGCAGGCCAAGATAGAAGGGTATTTTAAAATTAAGGATCACTAAACCTTAAATGTGATGACTTTCATCAGGATGAACACTCAGTAGGACCATTCATGGTTAACAACACATGTATTGTTTTGTTCGATATGTTTGAAGTATTTAACATCCGAAGGTATGTATCATGCTTCCCCGAATCATGCTCCGTCTATCTCATTTACGTATTGGCCCCATGGGTTCAGGAAGATGCGGGCCTTTCCAAATATATCAGGGATGAGAATTTTTTGCAGAGAGCCTACCATTCAAATTAACATAGAAAATACATCATCAATATAACGTTTGATGAGAGTGATGAAAGGATACAGTTTATTTACATAGAAATTAAAGAAATACACATCTTCTCTAGATCACAAACCAACTGTGCTCAGATTTCAAAAAAACTTTACGGAAAAAGGCAACACCTTGCGATAATCTGAGACGGCCGCTGCTATCGATTGATAGAAAACAACATTTCGTCTCGGCACATGATTCGCAGGGGACCAATGCCGTGAGATCGAACCAGATTCTTAAAGGTTGCCACGAAATAGTTAATCATAAGATAAAGTTTCCCCAGGCCCGAGCGTTACCTTGAGTGGAAAGTGACTCGTTTCACACCTTTTGCAGACTATGGACCAGAGCACGTTTTGGGCCCGCAGGAATCCTAAAGTTCCCACAATTATATTTTTGTTTCTTCAGGACAATCCGCTCAATCCTCAATCTAGCCCTGCCAGTCGGGGAGGGTCGTGGAATGTCAGATACCCGTCAGCTCCCGGAGTTATTATGTCGTCCAAAATAAAAGTAGCAACTTTTAGTTTTTAACATTACAGGAGACAACCTATTAGCACGGCTTTGCTCATACTGGGGCTTTAACACACGATCTGCCACCATGGTAACTCCCTATACTCGCCCCCACACGCTCGTGGTATATACAGAGTATTCGCGCAAGGTCCAGGCGAAGACTTCTCCTACACCTGATCGCGACGAAAACTCTATCAAAAATCGAGTTTTAACCTTAACAGGCATCGAAACATCTTCCCGTCACCCTGTCAAAACTACAGTCACAGACCTTACCTCAAAGTCAATTTAAGAGATGTTGTTTTTATCATTAAATATTCATGATAAACGTGTCCAACCGAGAGAATTCCTTTCTGTTTTGTCTAGTTAAAGAAGGTTAATGGAAATCGCAATAGTCGACCTTATCCATGTTTGGAACCGAGCTTCCAATGCGCCATACACCAAGCGTACCCTGGCTCGTGCTGCCAGCCTGTCCACCACGTGGACTCTCAACAGGTCCCATCTGGCCTGCTCCCAACCTCACTCAGAATTTCTAGAGAGCATTCTTCTCAACGTCTCTTCTCACCTATGACGTTGTTTGCCATCCTCCAGTGCGGTAACGGCGTAGGACAAGTGGCAGAACAAGAATTCCACCGTATTCCCACTGGGATTTTTCAATAGGAGCGATGAGTATGGACAACTCCTATCCAAGCGCTCAGAATCCCACTTCTCTGCTGCTCTGGAAGGTCTTCTTGTCCAACTTGCCATAATTGAGCTTCTGTGTATATACGTCACAGACAGTTCAGGTCAAAACAGTTTGTAGAGAAACTCTGAGTATAGATTCTATACAAATTCGCAATTAATAATATGCTAATAAATTAGCGACTGGGAAGTAAGTGTCCCTCGGATGGTGCCAGTCTTTCACTAATTTGGGCGACGCTATTCATTTCCAAACGTCGAAACATATGCCTGCACCGTCCTATCCCTAAAAAGTTCAGATCCAATGATGAAAATATTCCACCCTGAAACCATTATAACTGTATAAATTTAATATTAAGAATCATTAAAAACTATTAATCTTACTGATTGATGACACCCCCACGAATCTCAACTAAACCCCCAGTACGCTTTTGTATGCTCGACAGTTTCGTCTCTTTCCGAACGCGTCCAGCCCGTTATGCGACGAAATTAAGACAAAATATCCAACTTCAACTTAATTGAATCTTGAGCACCAGAGTGGAGAAAAGGAAAACAGTGGTGCACCGAATGTTCAGGATAGCACGATACCTTCGCAAATCCTCCCCAGGTTTACTAACGTTGACGGTGCTCCTTGTTGTTTAGAACTGTCAGGCGAAGATAAGCTGTGGACCAAGACATGCGTGTCTGAGCTGAGAGGCCCGAGGTGAAAACGTGACTCTGTCCCCACGTACAGTGGCTCTTTGCTAGAAGTATCACGTGCAGAGGAGGAAGGAAGCCAAGGCGCTGTCCAATAGCCCGGTGTGTCGACCAGCATTGTTGAACCCGGTAGTGAACCTACCAAATCCGACGTCAATTACAGCCTACGGTTCTACTCTTATATTGGAAGTTTTGAACAAGACGAAACCAAATAACGATTAACAAACAAAGGACCGAGGTCAATCGGTAAAGCCGGGAAGCGTGACGCCGAACGCATCTGTCCATCACACAGATAGCGGTCTCCTCGGACCCTAAACCTCTATCAGGTGAAGGACAATGCACAGTTCAATCCAATTGCACTAACGTTCATACCTGTTAGGTTTGTCAGAGGAAAATATCGAATGTGAAAACATATTAACAAGCTATGATTCTGTCCCCACCAGGAATGATTGACCTAAATCAGTCTCGTGATTCCACCACTCTAACCGCAGCGTCGACTGGATATCATGACGATACGACGTGAGGTGAGCATTGACCACCACTATATAAATGTGGAGCCATGTTTAAGTGAGCCAGTACGCCTGCACTCATCGATTCGCAACACTCCCGCCCCGCCCTAGTAACGCATCACAGGGTCTCCACACCACGCACCAGCTCTCGGGGTGCCTTCTTCCAGAGCCCTGTTTCTCCTCCACGCCATTAACCTTTATGGTGCGAGTCTCCAGCCCATGACCTACCCAGCTGCCAACATCCACGCACCAGCCTACTGTGATGTACCCAGATCTGTGCGTCCCCTGTTCTCCCCTCCCCACTGAAGACCCTGAGAAATGCCGTGTACCCAGAGGAGCCACCAATGAAAAGTACCTAGTCCAGCACCCCAGCACCCAAGCAAATCCGAGAGCCTGTCCTCAGGTCCCGTCCCAGAGACATGCTGGAACCACTCAGGGGACTGCCCAGCCCCAAATGAGCCCATCCTCCTGACCCACTGCCATTCTAGCCCAATTCCGCTTACTACCCACGCACATCGTGGAAGCCATCCGTCTGCCCAGCCCAATCTGATCGCCAATCCGACGACTAAGCGCCATCTGAGCCATCGTGTAGCCCCAGTCCTCAATCGAAAGTACTCCAGTCCTACCCAAGCGCACAACACGACCAGCCGGCTTGTGTCCCTACGGCCATTACACGAGCCCTTCCCTGTCAGCGAACAGAGACCGATCCGGTCCCCAGGCACCGCTAGAGTCCCAATTCATGCCATTAACCCCGAACCACCAGACGTTTTGTCGCCAATGAAGCCTCGTGCCAACCAGAACGATCCGACTAAGTCAGCGAGGGCACAATCACAAGCCACGAAAGAGTAACAATTAGCAACCGAGTGAAGCAGAGACAGAATAACACCGCCACCGACTCCCGACCTTTAATCACAGCGATACAGATAAAAGAAAAGCGCACGCCAAATGAACATAGCACAGCAACTAGCAGCACCAATCAACATGAGTTGAATACCATATCTCACGACATGTTCCCGTCCAACCGCACACCGCCCCTAGAAACTAACAAAATAAGATAAGGCCAGAAAAAAACAAGAAGGTCAATACTAAAAGCCCAGGGGCCCGTCGTGTCACTAGATCTATATCCAGTACCCCCGCCCTCAAAATACTATGCACGGCAGAGACCTCGTCCCCGCCGCACCGAGCCAATCAACCTAACCCAGCAGATAAAGGAGGGCTCCGGGGTCAGGGCCTCACGAACCCGCCAGCCATTATTAGCAGCGGCGGGCCAGATCCTGCCCCAGCCAGCCCCATGAGTCGTAGCCCACGAGGACGTAGCCCCCATCTTCCACCGATCTTCGAAATCCGCTCGCCATGAGGTCATCTTCTACGCAGTAAGTCTGCTGACTGCCAGCGCAGGCTCTCGGAAGATCATGGCGTGGAGCAGCCAGATTGGCTGAGGGAACTCTGGACTTAGCTCGGTCGCAATTCCGCGGCTTGGGGCATACCTCTGGCTGCTCCATGGATCGAAGCATGCTCAGAGTCCCAGCCAAGCCGCTGATGTAGGCGTACTGTCTGCATAGAGGCGAGACCCAAGAAGGTCGCCAGGCGAGGGGCCGATGGGTTATGAAAACAGACCTAGCCCTCTGAGACCAGTTTCTGGCTTTGCTTATATATGGTATCTATCTTGTAAACCTGGCCTGTGTGCGAAGCTCTAGGTCCCGTACCAGGACTAATGCTCCATGGGGTCTCGGGCTGGCAGATGCTCGAGGCCATGCTGCATGCCTGCAGGCTAGGTCGCGCCACCTGGCAGGCGCCATTACAGCCCCAACTGACCTTTCCGATTGGGCGGTGGCGTGCAGTCGCCAGCCACCGCTAGGGCGACTACTGAGCTGCGTGCATGTGAGTCATGCCAAGCAAGGCCTGAAGCGCACCTTCAATGGGCACCTCATTGGCTGCTCGAGGCTTCGAGCTGCTCTGGCTGCTCATGGCTGGCGACTCTCTGCTGTTCATGGCTGCCTGGCGGATCTAGCTGCTCATGCTGCGGGCGGCGCTGGCTGATCCTGGCTGGCGGCGCGGCTCTGGCTGATCCTGGCTGCGGGCGCTCTTGGCTATCCTGGCTGGCGGGCGGCTCTGGCTGATCCTGCGTGGCGGGCGCTCTGGCTGATCCTGGCTGGCGGGCGGCTCTGGCTGATCCTGGCTGGCGGCGGGCTCTGGCGGCTCATCCTGGCTGGCGGCGCTCGGCTCTGGCTGATCCTGGCTGGCGGGCGGGCTCTGGCTGATCCTGGTGGCTGGTGACTGGCGACTCTGGCATCTGGCATGCGACTCTGGCGATCCTGGCTGGACTGGCACTCTAGCGCTCCTGACTGACGGACGCTCTGTCGGCTCGGGACAGACGGGCGGCTCTGATGGCTCGGGACAGACGGGTGGCTCTGATGGCGCTGGGCAGACGTATGAATCAGATGGCGCTGGGCAGACAGATGGCTCAGATGGCGCTGGGCAGCGACGATGGCTCAGATGGCGCGCTGGCAGACGGATGGCTCAGATGGCGCTGGGCAGACGGATGCTCAGATGGCGCTGGGCAGACGGATGGCTCAGATGGCGCGTGGCAGACGGCAGACTCTGGCCGGCTGAGGCGCACTTTTGCCTGGTGCGTGGTGCCGGAACTGGAGGTACCGGGCTGGGGACACGCATCTCAGGGCTAGTGCGGGGAGCAGCAACAGGACGCACAGGACTCTGGACACACAGGAGGCTTGTGCGTGGTGTAGGCACTGGTTGTAATGGGCTGGAGACACGCACCCTAAGGTTAGTGCGTGGAGGAGGAACAGGGCTCTGAAGACGCACAGGAAGCCTGTGCGTGGTGTAGGCACTGGTGGTACTGGGCTGGGGCGGGGAGTGACGAGGCCTGTCGCGACGTCCGGAAAGAAAATTACAGGACCGTGCAGGCTCACTGGCTCACCCATTGAGCAAACTGATCGCCTGCTAACCTTACCTAGGCTCTGTGATGCTCCCCTCAGTGCGCCCGACTCACTGTGCGTGTCGGGAGGGTGGAATGAACCCCGCACACGGGCTATGTAGGCGAACCGGGGACACAAAGTGGCGTAGGCTAAAGTGTGCCGAGGTTAAGTCCGCTCCGGAGGAGACCGGCACTGAGTGATCCAGGATAGCGTTGGGCCGGCTCATACATCCGGCGCTCAATACCTCAATTCTAGCCCTGCCCAGTAGCGGGGAGTGCGAATAACCCAGCACGCCGGCCTATAAAACACGTACACGGAACCACCATTGCGCTCTACTGCGTTTAACACGAGCATGCTGTGGTTGTCTTTGCCCGATCTTATCTCCACACCGCTCGACTCACGGTGAGTAAGTTACGATGGAGTATAGCCCGCAGTCTCCTTACCCTGTACTTCGCCACACTGCCGCTTTCACCCCTCCGGCAGCCAAGAATATATTTGGCGTAGCTTGCCTGATTGAGCGCCACACTCAAACATGGGTGCACTTTCCCAGCCTTTGCTTCGTTTGCTGGCCCTCCTTATGATCGACCTTATCTCCCTCTCGCTTAACTGCCTCACAGCCTTCCGCTTCCGTACGGAGGGAGCGATATTCTCCCGGTTGTGCCCCAAGCACCTTTCCATCCAGATCTCCCTCCCATGTTCCATGAATCCTTTGTGTATTTGCTCCGTTGCTGCCTGTGAAACGCTTTGCTCTGGTCCGTCATTGGTTTTCTCGTCACAAGGGAGCAGGATAATTCTGTCAACGAGTGCGTACTTGATATTCGAGATGACGAGGCGACCAAAGGCGCAGCCCGTGCGTGTGAAAAATACTATTTCTGTTCTCATTAATTTATGCAAAAGTGTTGATTGAACAAAACGAATTAACAAAAATACAACAAACAGGGTTAAAAACCATCCGTCGCAATCGTAAATCGTGACAAATCGCTAGGCAAGAACTAGTGCACAATTGCAACATAGAACAAGACATATTACCCTACTGAAAACTAGCATTGATTGGCCCATGGCTGCCTTAAATATGGCTCCCAATCAGAGACAAATGAAAGACATCTGTCTCTGATTGAGAACCACTCAGGCAACCATAGACATACCTAGAAACATTCACTCAACCATAGACATACCTAGAAACATTCACTCAACCATAGACATACCTAGAAACATTCACTCAACACAAACTCATACACTAAACCCAACACCCCCTTTACCATATAACCACCCAAAACGACAAAACACAAACATTCCCCATGTCACACCCTGACCTAACTAAAATAATAAAGAAAACAAAGAATACTAAGGCCAGGGCGTGACATAAGGTCTACACCTGTTGTATTCAGCGCATGTGACTAATAAAATTTGATTTGATTTGAATAAATTCAAGCAACACCACAATCTGTGACCATAGGCTCCGGAGGTAGTCAACATTTTATGAGTATTTTTCGCTCTAAGAAAATAGAACACTTACCGGAATGGAGCTTGAAATTGGATTATCTGGTATCTACTAATGCCCCTGATATTACTTGACACTCAGTAAAGATGAAGAAAACAAGAAGGACTGATGATATGGCAAATAAGGGGAGGGAAAACACTCTCGTGGAACAGGCACAGATACCAAGGTTGAGGATAATGTAGTGTAAGACATAAGGCTGTAAAGTGTTTCAGATTATCAGTATACTACTATAAAACAGTAGGTGTCAACTGCTCCAGCGCAAAACAACGCCTAGGCACTGACATATGACACGGTTTCAAGTGTGTATGTGGCCTTGTACTGAAAGCCTACTCATTCAAATCCTGCCAGGTCTGAAGAGAAATATTTAACGATGATTAATGCAATTTACAACAAATAGTTTCATGTGTTGAATGTGGAGCTATGTCATGTTTATATGCCGTTAACCATATAAAACAAGGCCGTAAAACACGTCAGCATCGTGAACTTGTTAATAAGTGTCTCTCACATCCTCTACAGGGTGAGTATAAATCTAGGACTTGGTCCAGGTTTTATGTTCAGAATCTTCCTGCTCCTCGCAGGTTGATACCATATTTACTGTATAAAATATATTGCAATGAGATGTGGCCTTTAGAATGGCTGTGATTTCTCTGATCAGGGTCTGTACAGCACAGACCTGTTTGTCTGTCAGGAGGCTGGAGTGTTTTATAGGGTAACAGAACGTACAGCAGAATTAGAGATGTATGGTTCCTATGGGATGTGGTTACACCAGCCAAACATGGTCACCCTCAATAGACCCAACAGTTACCAAGCTGCTTGCCCATCAATAGTAATACTGGAGAAGAGCTTAGAAATCTTACTCATCCCAAAGACACACGTACGCATGCACGCACGAGCCCACACACATGCGGCAATTCAATTCCTTTAGGACATTAGCAGGAGCACAGTGAGAACATAGCGAGGGAGAATGACACAATGAAATACCCTGAGAAGTGCTCTGGGTCCTGCTCCTTTGTGCTCTGTGTCACATTGATAGAAACCCCTGGCCTATGAGGGGATCTAATATCTTCTATCTCCTGATGACTGGGCTCTTTCTTCTCAACTCCCCCATTGTGTCCAATCCACAGATTCGACTAACAGGGCTCTAAAAATGGAACACCATGTACGGTGCTGCACATCCAGTAATAAAATATGTGGAAACTAGGGCTGACACATTCTACTTGAAAGTTTTATTCACACCTGATGTCACAGCTGGATTTCAAACAGGTACACACTGTGGGTTTAGACTTAGACTAGCTTAGAGACAGTTATTCTTATGTCTTATCCATAACTCAACCATATTAACTGTACTGTAGACTAACCAATATTGTAGCTACAGTGGGTAGGAGGACTGAGTCCATGGAAAACAACACGCCACACTGACTGTATGTTGTTAACATGGAGATCAATTCTGCAAGGAGAGCAAGTGTACACAAATTATCCTGCAAAGACAGAAATGCAGCTTGTCACAAATAACTGCATTATGTATAGAGTAAGTGTGTAGAGGTGGATAATCAGGAGCTGTTGTGTGGAGAGTGTGTATGTTCACTATTAAGCTACAATTCCATTTTGTTACCAGTGCTTTCTTTAGTTGGTGTGAAGTCAATAATTTGAGAAGGATTAGTACGTTCTTCGGGATATGTATTTGGACCTCACATGACACCAAAACTGAATTTCCATGTGTACAAATTCTGAGGGACATTAGCCTAAAGGAAGGAGGACAGCCTTGAGAGGATTGTCAGCATGCATTTCCTGGATTAAGTCAGAGGCGGTGGAGTGTGAAGAATGAGGCTGTGTTTGTGGCTGAGGCAGGCAATGTAATTAATTAAAATGCTTGTATTGCGCCCGCTTCAGATCATAATGGCAACAGTGATATGGCATACTGAACGAGATGTTATCTGAACAGAGAGTCTCCTGGAACATCCCACTACTCCACTGTCTGCCAGGCCAGGTTCTCTCTCTCCTTTATATACACACTCATTCCTGCATGTTTATCCACTGCTTCAAACTCAAACTGCTTAAGACTCATCCCATTAAAGGCCAGAGGTGTCAATTTCCCAGCATGGTTTACAGTTTTTTCCCCAGATCACACACACACTCCTTACATGTGCAAACACTAATAGCTTAACTGATCACTAACCAATCACTGCTTTACTGTAGTATAGGCCTATAAATAGGTCAAAGGTCAGATTACCTGTTTTGAACAATGGATGCCAACAATGGACAGAGAGCAAGAGGAGTAGGAGGGAGAGGAAGAGGAAGAAGAGGACGAGGGCAAAGAAGAGAAGGAAGGAGAGCCATCTCTGATGAGATTAGGGCAACACTTGTTGATCATGTGATCAACCACGGTTTGACAATGAGAGAGGCTGGACTGAGAGTCCAGCCCAACTTGAGTTGATTTACAGTGGCGTCCATAATTCGAACTTTCAGAAATGAGAACAGGTATGCAACTATCTAATGACTATTTTAGCATTACAGTAATGTACTGTAAAATACGTATGACTGCATAGTATTGCATAAACATTTGTAACTCTAAGCCATCCATTTACTGCACTGCATTGAATGAATGAGGTTGGTTATCATGCTGTACTACCTTTTTTTGTACATTGTTTATGCTGAACACATACTGCTGAACACATACTGTGTTTGAAATCTGTACAGAGTGGAAAGGCAAAGACATCATGAAGGACGAGGACGCTTGTTTACAGATGTACAAGAGACTGCAATTATAAATATGGTTTTGGCCAACAATGCAATTAGGATTCGAGAYATAAGAGAGCATATCTTGAATAATGACACCATATTTAACAACATCAATGCTGTAKGCCTGTCGACCATACAACGCATCCTCCAACGGCACCGAGTGACGATTTAACAACGTTACAAGGTGCCATTTGAGAGAAACTCTGACAGAGTCAATAATATGCAACATGACTTTGTAGAGGTATGTATGCAACATTACTTCCAGTACTTCAAACATGCCATATTTACTCATCTGTATATCCTTTTGTCTGTTACAGAGAGTATTGGAGCTGGATGCCCATGTAATTCGCCATGAATTTATTTATGTGGATGAGGTTGGCTTCAACCTCATCAGGCGCCGCGGAAGACCCAAAACCAGGCGCCGCGGAACCCAAAACCAGGCGCCGCGGAAGAAATGTAATAGGACAGAGGGCAATTACCAATGTCCCTGGACAGCGTGGGGGTAATATAACTATGTGTGCTGCCATCACTCAAAACGGGGTCCTCCATCACAATGCCACACTGGGTCCGTACAACACCGGCCATATGCTCACTTTTCTGGATGCAATTTACACAATGCTTGTCCCTGATCCAGATCAGGAGCCTGCTAGATTTGTGGTTTTATGGGACAATATTAGTTTTCACCGGGCTGTTCTGGTCCAAAACTGGTTTGCCACCCATCCACAATTTGTAGTTTTGTACCTACCCCCATATTCACCTTTTCTAAATCCCATAGAGGAATTCTACTCAGCCTGGCGCTGGAAAGTGTATGATCGCCAACCCTATGCCCGCATGCCGCTTCTCCAGGCAATGGAGGACGCATGTGGGGACATAGAGGTTGCCTCTGTCCAAGGTTGGATACGCCATGCTAGGAGATACTTCCCTCGATGTTTGGCAGGAAACATAGTCTTTGTGATAGTGGACAGAGTAATTGTGGCCAGACCAGAAGAGATTGAAGCGTAGCTTAGACTGGTGATGCCCCCCCCCTATCCAATTCCCCCGGGACCACACAACACAATTGTGTTCTTTCTGTATTCTAAAGAATATACTTTTGGTTTACATATTGTTTATGGTTTTGGTTTATGCTACTGTATATAACAGTAATGTTTGGCCTACTAAATATTTTCTGTTTTAATTGCATTGGTGTTTACAGTGTACTTGTTATCCCTCTAGCAGCATGACTTTCACTGTAGAACTTGTATTGAAATGTAGTATAAGCCTATGAAAGACCAAAGAGCTTTAGATTTAGAACAAAGTGTTTCCGTGGTATATCCCAAATGTACTATTATGAAAGCAGTGTTTGCCATCTGATCATAATGCTTCTTCTGACATGTGTTTATGGCATTTTGAATGCAGTGTTACATTTTGAAGGAGATTTTGCATTTTGTGTGTGCAGTTTGGGAATTGTGTGTAGAGTTTGGAAAAAAGGGACAGTCTTGAAACGTGTGTAAGCAGTTGGAAAAAACTGTAATAGATGAGTCCAGGAGGAGGATTTAGAGGGAGATTGTAACTGATCACAGGCTTGTTCTGTTCTTTGCACATCCTCACTTAATTGACTCCTGACAGAGATCCTTGGACACAAACTGTCTGCAGCAAACCCTTCTGACCAATACTCAGCAGGGTAAGGAGAATTCAGGATAAAAACTATGTGTGTGTGTGTGTGTGTGTGGTGTGGTGTGTGTGTGTGTGTGTGTAGATTACTGTGTGTGGATAGATGTGTGTGTGAGATGATGTGTGTGGATGATGTGTGTGTGTGTAGATTAATGTGTGTGGATAAATTGTGTGTGAAGATTTAATGTGTGGTGTAGATGGTGTGTGTGTGGCAGATTAATGTGTGTGGATAGATGTGTGTGTGTGTGCAGATTAATGTGTGTGGATAGGAGTGTGTGTGTGTGTGGATAGATGTGTGTGTGCAGATTAATGTGTGTGGATAGATGTGTGTGTGCAGATTAATGTGTGTGGATAGGTGTGTGTGTGTGTGTGTGTGTGATAGATGTGTGTGTTGAGATTAGTGTGTGGATAGATGTGTGTGTGTTGTGTGTGTGGATAGATGTGTGTGTGTGTGCAGATTAATGTGTGTGGATAGATGTGTGTGTGTGCAGATTAAATGTGTGTGGATAAGATGTGTGTGTGTGCAGATTATGTGTGTGATAGATGTGTGTGTGCAGATTAATGTGTGTGGATAGATGTGTGTGTGTGCAGATTAATGTGTGTGGATAGATGTGTGTGTGTGCAGATTAATGTGTGGGATAGATTGTGTGTGTGAGATTAATGTGTGTGGTATAGATGTGTGTGTGGTGCAGATTATGTGTGTGATAGATTGTGTGTGTGCAGATTAATGTGTGTGGATAGATGTGTGTGTGTGTAGATTAATGTGTGTGGATAGATGTGTGTGTGTGTAGTATTGTGGGGGATAGATGTGTGTGTGTGCAGATTAATGTGTGTGGATAGATGTGTGGTGTGTGCAGATTAATGTGGTGTGGATAGATGTGTGTGTGTGTAGATTAATGTGTGTGGATGATGTTGTGTGTGTGTGTAGATTATGTGTGTGATAGATGTGTGTGGTGTGATGTGTGTAGATTATGTGTGTGGAATAGTGTGTTGTGTGTGCAGATTATGTGTGTGTAGGATGATGTGTGTGTGGTGTAAATGTGTGTGGATAGATGTGCGTGTGGTGCAGATTATGTGTGTGGATAGATGTGTGTGTGTGCAGATTATGGGAATGTGTGTGTGGATTATTTATTGTGTGTGTGTGTGAAGATTATGTGTGTGGTAGATGTGATGGTTGGTGTGTCCATTAATGTGGTGTGGATAAGATGTGTGTGGTGTAGATTAAGGTGATAGGTTGGTAGTTGTGTGTGGATAGATGTGTGTGTGTGAATTAATGTGTGTAGATAGTGTGGTGTGTATGCGATGTAATGTGTGGGTAGATGTTGTGTGTGGTGAATTTTGTGGATAGATGTGTGTGTGTGTAGATTAATGTGTGTGGATAGATGTGTGTGTGTGCAGATTAATCTTTTGGATAGATGTGTGTGTGTGTAGATTAAGTGTGTGATGATGTGTGTGTGTGTAGATTATGTGTGTGGTAGATGTGTGTGGTGCAGATGTAATGTGTGGATATATGTGTGTGTGTGTAGATTATGATGGTGTGTGATAGACTGTGTGGTGTGTGCAGATAGTATTGTGTGGATAGATGTGTGTGTGTAGATTCTGATTGTGGTAGATTGTGTGTGTGCAGATTAAGTTGTGGATAGTGTGTGTGTGGCAGATTAATGTGTGGTAGAGTTGTGTGGTGCGATGTATATGTGTGGATAGATGCTGTGTGGTGTGCGGAGATGATGTGTGTGGATAGATGTGTTGTTGATTATGTGTGTGGATAGATGTGTGATGTGGTAGATTATGTGTGTGTATAGATGTGTGTGTGTGCAGATTATATGTGTGATGTATAGATGTGTGTGGTGAGATTAATGTGTGTGGTAGATGTGTGTGTGTGTGTGGATAGAGGTTTGGCAGTTATGTGTGTGGAGCATTTGTGTAATTTGTGTGTGGATGAGATTGTGTGTGTGGATTAATGTTGTGATGATGTGTGTGTGTGTGTGTGGATAGATGTGTGTGTGCAGATTAATGTGTGTGGATAGATGTGTGTGTGTGTGTGTGGATAGATGTGTGTGTGTGTGTGTGTGCAGATTAATGTGTGTGGATAAATGTCTGTGTTTGTGTGTGTTTGTGTGTGTGTGTGTGCAGCATGGTGCTGCTCCAGGTGCATTAAAACTGAAACAAAAGCAGATGTATGAGACTGTTGCCCAATTTTAACATATGGCTTGGCTTGTGCTAAAACCAATAACTGCCTGTATGGTACTTGGTGAATGCCGGACAGCCATTTACTGTAGCTTTCTCTCCATGTAAGGGGATGGAGTGGAAAGGGCTATTTTGATCCTGAGCTGCATGAGTACCTGTCAAGTTTCATGTAGAGGTGAGTAGCCCAGTTGTCCGCAGCGCAGGGTCAAAGGTGACAGATGAACAGGTGACAGGTATAACTGGCTGTGGTTCCCAGCACGTCCCAGACACTGAGACACAGTGTTGCTGTCTGAGGATCTGAAAGGATTGTCAAGGTTCTTCTCAGCTACACAAACCTGTAGACACATTCTACCACTACATCATTACACTGCTATGGAACCTAACAGACACATTCTACCACTACATCATTACTCTGCTATGGAAACTAACAGACACATTCTACCACTACATCATTACTACTGCTATGGAACTAACAGACACATTCTACAACACATCATTACTCTGCTATGGAAACTAACAGACACATTCTACCACACATCATTACTCTGCTATGGAACCTAACAAACACATTCTACCACTACATATAACTCTGCTATGGAACTAACAGACACATTCTACCACTACAATCATTACTTCTGCTATGGAACCTAACAGACACATTCTACCACTACATCATTACTCTGCATGGAACCTAACAGACACATTCTACCACTACATCATTACTCTGCTATGGAACCTAACAGACACATTCTACCACTCACTATTACTCTGCTATGGAACTAACAGACACATTCTACCACTACATAATTACTCTGCTATGGAACCTAACAGACACATTCTACCACTACATCATTACTCTGCTATGGAACCTAACAGACACATTCTACCACTACATTCATTACTCTGCTATGGAAATAACAGACACATTCTACCACTACATCATACGTCTGCTATGGAACCTAACAGACACATTCTACCACTACATCATTACTCTGCTATGGAACCTAACAGACACATTCTACCACTACATCATTACTCTGCTATGGAACTAACAGACACACTATCTCACTAACATCATTACTCTGCTATGGAACCTAACAGACACATTCTACCACTACATCATACTTGCTGCATGGAACCTAACAGACACCACTACCACTACATCATTACTCTGCTATGGACCTAAAGACACATTCTACCAACTACATTCATTACTCTGCTAGGAACCTAACAGACACATCTCACACTACATCATTACTTCTGCTTATGGAACCTAACAGACACATTCTACCACTACACATCATTATCTCTGCTACTCCTACCACTCTCATCATCATTACTCTGCTATGGAACTAACAGACAACATCTCTACACCACTAACATCATTACTCTGCTATGGAACCTAACAGACCACATTTACCACTACATCATTACTCTGCTATGGAACTAACAGACACATTCTACCACTACATCTTACTCTGCTATGGAACCTAACAGACACATTCTTACCACTATTGCTGACTCCATCAGTTAACTCTGCTATGGAAACTAACAGACACATTCTACCACTACATACTTACTCTGCTATGGAACAAAGACACATCTCCACTACATCATTACTCTGCTATGGAACCTAACAGAACATTCTACCACTACATCTTACTCTGCTATGAACTAACAGACACATTCTACCACTACATCATTACCTCTGCTAATGGAACACCTAACAGACACATTGCCTACCACTACATCAACTTCTGGCTATGGCCAACTAACAGACACTCTACCACTACATCATACTCTGCTATGGAAACCTAACAGACACATTCTACCACTACATCATTACTGCTACTGGAACCTAACAGACACATTCTACCACTACATTCATTACTCTGCTGATGTGAACCTAACAGACACATTCTACCACTACATCATTACTCTGCTATGGAACCTAACAGACACATTCTACCACTACATCATTACTCTGCTATGGAACCTAACTGAAGCTGTTAGCTAGCTGCTTTGAAACAGTAGCGTGAAGGAAGGAGTAAGAAAGAACATACAGTAAGAATTTAAGCTGAGTCACAAAGCACATTCAAATATGTTTTTTTCTGACTGTTATTTGGATACCTGTTTTTCTGTGATTTTACTGAATGATTGTGGAGTTGCAATTACATTTTTGGAGATAGGAATTGAATTTGGTTCATACATTTTTAAAATATTCCAATATTTTTGTCTGCTTGCGTTTGTGTCTGATCAATAGTTAAACCATTAAGTGTGCATTAGTGAGTGAAGGATATTTGACCTAATCCCAGTCCTTATGAGAAGTCAATAGGCTATATTAAGCCTACCTAAATAAAACCTATTTTCTTGGCAGAAGCAGAGTAGCCATTTCAGCTCTTATTCCAGACCGCTCCTCCCTAATTGGTACATTCATAACTTGATCGTCGTCCTCCTCTCGAACATCATCCCAAAGTGACTCTCTTTCAAGTCAGAGAGAGAGAGACATGGGAGGACTGTTATGGGAGAGCTCAACGAGCTGCCCCATGCTGCGGTAGCTAAACCCCAGCAGATTCCAAACAATGGTGTGCCAAGTCATCTCCTGACCACTTCATGTTCATATACAGTGATCTACATTACAGTACATTACTTATTATGCTCTGTATTTTCTCATCTACTCATTGATTGTGTGTTGCACATAATACTTATACTTATAGAACTGGATGTAAAGTGTATTTGTGGCGCCATGGTAACTAATATGAAATGAGGGTTAAGTACCCTTGGAGTCGTGTTGGTTTAGTTTATTGGATTTACACTCAATATAGATGCAATGATCTCCTGTACTCCTGGTAGAAAAATACACATTTTGCAGTTAATTTAATATCGCTGTGGCATTTAAAAGCCTTGTATTTCTCCGTTAAATCATGTTTATCCAATTAGCCCAACTCTGAGTGACAGCAGTAAATGATAATATTTCTCTAACAGAAATGATTACATGTATTTATCAAAGCAGGTATAAATCTAAACCCATTACATTGAATTAGCATGGAGTGTCGTGCAATTATGTGATATTATATTAATATAATATAATAAATATATACATAGAAAGACTTCTATGTACAGTATATGTGAAATATTGACACATTTCTACATTTAATCTTCCAACCTGTTACTGTGGGATTTGAAGGAAATGGAAGACAGTCACTAAATACAGATTTCAGCATTTGCAGATATATTCATTTTATTGTCAACAGTTCACAAACAGATTATTCTGTTAATACACTACATGACCAAAAGTATGTGGACGTCGAGGGCTATGTCCTTCAGCACTCTGCGGTCCCGTTCCTTAAGCTTGTGTGGCCTACCACTTCACGGCTGGGCCGTTGTTGCACCTTGATGTTTCCACTTCACAATAACAGCACTTACAGTTGACCGGGGTAGCTCTAGCAGAGAAGAAATTTGACGAACTGACTTGTTGGAAAGGTGACATCCTATGACGGTGCCACGCTGAAAGTCACTGAGCATGTCTGTGTGCTCAATTTTATACACCAACTGGTGTGGCTGAAATAGCTGAATCCACTAATCTGAAGGGATGTCCACATACTTTTGAATATAGTGTACCTCTTTCTGGTACCGAGACAGAGCTGGACACCTTTATCTAACTTTAACACTCCAGAATTCTCATCCCAACCAGAGCATCACTGGCTCCATCTTCCTCAGTCTGAAACATTGCCTCCCTACATAGGCCTGTGCTCAGTGCATCAGTAGCTGTGGGCATGTTCTGTGTCTTAAAGATAACGATGGACATGAAGAAAACTCTCTTATCCTCACCCCACCCCTTTGTCACTGATTCAAACTTACAGGCCTCTCTGTGGCATCCTGTGGAGTGTGGAGAACGGAGAGTTGGGTGGATGAGTGGTTGGGAGAAGGGGTAACTCTCCAAAGCTTCCCTGTACTCCTCAGTGTTTGGGCTGATCTAGCCCTGGAGCCAACATCTATCTCTGGTGGTCTGGTGTCATGTCCAGAGTGTTGCCTGAAGGCCTGGGGCTAAACCAATGGCTTGGATCTACTTGGACAGACTTTTACTATACCAATATCCATCCTAGCTACTGCTCCTTTGTAAGATTCTACTGGCTCATGATACTGCAAGGTTATAGAGGAGTGTTGAGAACCACATCTTCTAAAATCAACCGTTGAAAATGCAAATGTCATCTCCTGCCTCGGCCCAGCTTTTAATTCCTCAGAGAGATTTTACATAATTATAATTTGTACCCCTACAGTTATATACTGACCCATAATAACAACATGCAAATGCAATCTTTCACGCCAAGGTAAATGACCTGCCCCTGCTTTGTGAGAATTTAACCATCAAACAAACAGCGTATAGATGAATGGATAAATGAACCCGGCCCTCTCTTTCCCCTCAGTAACTTTGGTTTTGCATTAATATTAATGGTGAGGGTGAGGTGCAGGGACTGGGGTGCGAGTGAATGGCTTTCTGCTCGGCCTCCGACCGCAGCCGCACTCCCCTAATGGGTTCAGCCTCACTGGATTCAATCATGTCCCAGTGATACTCTCTGAAGAGGATGCAAATTGTCAATCAGCCTCTCGCTCCTTCTCTGCCTCCCTCTCCTTACCGATCTTGTCCCTATCCTCACTTCGTCTTCCCTGTTCATCTCTCTATCATTTCCCTTCTCTTCATTGCTATTTTCTCTTGTCTTAGTCCTACTTAGGGTTGCAAAGGGAGGGTATATTACTGGAAACTTTCAAAGTTTACCAGTAAACTACCAGAATTTGGTATCTTTCAAGGATTTCAAGGATTTTCTCAAGACATCTAGTGGCCTCTTTGGGTACTTCAGCTTTTTACAGGTGTGGCCTTGTAAAATATATGAAATATTTAAATAAGAAGATTGTTTATAAAAACGATTAAATGACAAAGCTGTAAAACATGATCCTAAATATAAACCATCAACTTAGTGAATACCATTGGTGTTTAGTATGAGGGTTTCAGCATGAAATATCCTTAATATATATTTTTTTACCTACTTTTATTTCTTTTACTATCTCAGTATGTATTTTCTACCAATGTTTTGGTACCAAACTGGTGGTATTTGTGAAAAACGTCAATAGTTGGAAGAGTTGCAGTTGTAATTTAAAATAATGTCATTGTTGGTTAGATGCTTTTTTCATTAATGAGGTTATTTTCTCTTAAAAACATACGGTCTATCTACTAGAAACTCATGGACAATATGGGCACAGGTATAACAAATGTATACTATATGAATAAACATTTTATTTTTTCATGTAAACATTACCAAAGTTACCATAGATTGCCATAGATTTTCTGTTAATTGCCAATATTACTGAATATACCAGCAACTTTGGTAAACTACCAGCAGCTTTACAACCCTAGCCACACCTGTCTGTCTGTCTGTCTGTCTGTCTGTCTGTCTGTCTGTCTGTCTGTCTGTCTGTCTGTCTGTCTGTCTGTCTGTCTGTCTGTCTGTCTGTCTGTCTGTCTGTCTGTCTGTCTGTCTGTCTGTCTGTCCGTCCGTCCGTCCGTCCGTCCGTCCGTCCGTCCGTCCGTCCGTCCGTCCGTCCGTCCGTCCCTCTCTCTCTCTTTCTCTCTCTCCCATTATTATGGTTTTCACCACAGATTAGAACCGTTTCATTTACCGTTTCATTTACCGTATCAGGCTGATTAAAATGTCATCTCCATCTCACTGTAAGAATACTTTTCTCTCTCATCTCTCTCTGGCTCTTAGCCTGAGCCACTATAGTCAAGCAACCACTGGTAAAAACACAATTACATCAATCAGGACATGAAATCACAAAGATACCAACAAATGCCAGTGAAGAAATATTATGCATGAAATGCATGCCTTCACATATCCTAGTGTCTGGTTGCTACATGTGCTATTTACGCTGAATTGCTTTTTTCAAAGACCATGCTTTTCATAAAAGGTCAAAGTAATGTTTATTCAGTATTGGCAAGATAAACAGAGCGTAGATTTACATAGGCACTTCTATTTCTTCAATCAACGCTCAACACTTCCACTCCCATTACAAACACAACATGGCTAGACAGGTCTCCAGAATCTTTTTTTTTTTTGCTGTTTAATCTAAATGTAACACACAACAGCTTGGAGGAGCCGACATGTTTTGTTTTGTAAAGGTTAATATATTTATTGGTTTGCCTCATAATGCAAACAGTCATACTTCTGCTAGTTTCCTGGTTTTATAAAAGCTGTTGCTTTTGTGGATGCTTTAGCTGAAGGTCACACAACATGATGTCCACTTCCACTCTATAGGCTACAGGTGTGACCCCCGTTCATATCCACTGAGAAAACAGATTACTCAAGCCAAAGCCTTGTAAAGAGCAGACACTATAGCTTGCTAATGATCAGAATAACTTTTGATCACGATTGTTGTTTATTAGTACAAGATGAGTAATCCCATTTATTGAAGGGTAATGATCTGCTTTACAGCCTAGTGGTTAGAGTGTTGGACTAGTAACCGCAAGGTTGCAAGATCAAATCTCTGATCTGACAAGGAAAAAATCAGTTAACCCACTGTTCCTAGGCTGTCATTGAAAATAAGAATTTATTCTTAACTGATTTGCCTAGTTAATTAAAGGTAAAATAAAAATGTAGGCTACAATTTTTGAGGCTGGTAACTCTAATGAACATAAAACATTTATATGTTGGATTTTGCCCCCAAAAATTATGTTGCTGGGAATAAAGTGTTTGATTGAATCGTTCTGTTCAGCTTGAAAATATGCTTGAAAATATGGAGAGTGGTACTCAGTAATGTGTTGTATTGGATTTGCCCCAAACATAACATTTTGTATTCAGGACAAAAAGCGAATTGCTTTTAATTTTGTACGAATTTGTAAAAATTTCAAAAAACGTAATTCCACTTTGACGTTATGGGGTATACACAATACACACAGTAGGCAGTGGCGGATTTAAACATAGGTGGCATCTTACCGGGGGCGGCATGGGGCGCCCCAAAACAAACAAACAATGGTGACATTTGCGCAATCATTTTTCTATCGTTCATTTGCACGTCACGTTAGTGATATCATGTCACTGTGTGGGACTGTGGGTCAATTAACCTTGTCGGAGTGGACACCATGATTTTAGTTTGTGCCTGGGAAGGTCCCCCACTCAGAAGCCAGAAGTAGGGGGAGCGAGGGAATCTATCAAATAGCGCACCTCTAACTTTGTACAGTACTAATCATCAAATCAAATGTATTTATATAGCCCTTCTTACATCAGCTGATATCTCAAAGTGCTGTACAGAAACCCAGCCTAAAATCCCAAAAAGCAAGCAATGCAGGTGTAGAAGCACGGTGGCTAGGAAAAACTCCCTAGAAAGGCCAAAACCTAGGAAGAAACCTAGAGAGGAAAACGCAGGCTATGAGGGGTGCCAGTCCTCTTCTGGCTGTGCCGGGTGGAGATTATAACAGAACATGGCCAAGATGTTCAAATGTTCATAAATGACCAGCATGGTCAAATAATAATAATCACAGTAGTTGTCGAGGGTGTAACAAGTCAGCACCTCAGGAGTAAATGTCGGTTGGCTTTTCATAGCCGATCATTAAGAGATACTCTACCGCTCCTGCTGTCTCTAGAGAGTTGAAAACAGCAGGTCTGGGACAGGTAGCACGTCCGGTGAACAGGTCAGGTTCCATAGCCGCAGGCAGAACAGTTGAAACTGGAGCAGTGGCACGGCCAGGTGGACTGGGGACAGCAAGGAGTCATCATGCCAGGTAGTCCTGAGGCATGGTCCTAGGCTCAGGTCCTCCGAGAGAGAGAAAGAAAGAGAGAAAGAGTGAATTAGAGAGAGCATACTTTAAATTCACACAGGCACCGGAAAGAGACAGGAGAAGTACTCCAGATATAACAAACTGACCTAGCCCCCAACACATAAACTACTGCAGCATAAATACTGGAGGCTGAGACAGGAGGGGTCAGGAGACACTGTGGCCCCATCCGATGATACCCCCGGACAGGGACAAACAGGAAGGATATAACTCCACCCACTTTGCCAAAGCACAGCCCCCACACCACTAGAGGATATCTTCAACCACCAACTTACCATCCTGAGACAAGGCCGAGTATAGCCCACAAAGATCTCCGCCACGGCACAACCCAAGGGGGGGCGTCAACCCAGACAGGATCACGTCAGTGACTCAACCCACTCAAGTGACGCACCCCTCCTAGGGACGGCATGAAAGAGCCGTAAAAATGGAGCTCTATAGGAGAAAGCCCTGCCTCCAGCTGTTTGCTTAGAAATCTAGGGACAATTAGGAGGCCTGCGTCTTGTGACCGTAGCGTACCTGTAGGTATGTACGGCAGGACCAAATCGGAAAAGATAGGTAGGAGCAAGCCCATGTAATACTTGTAGGTTAGCAGTAAAACCTTGAAATCAGCCCATGCCTTAACAGGAGCCAGTGTAGGAGGCTAGCACTGGAGTAATATGATACATTTTTTTGGTTCTAGTCAGGATCTAGCAGCCGTATTTAGCACTAACTGAAGTTTATTTAGTGCTTATCCGGGTAGCCGGAAAGTAGAGCATTGCAGTAGTCTAACCTAGAAGTAACAAAAGCATGGATTAATTTTTATGCATCATTTTTGGACAGAAAGTTTCTGATTTTTCAATGTTCGTAGATGGAAAAAAGCTGTCCTTGAAACAGTCTTGATATTTCGTAAAAGAGAAGATCAGGGTCCAGAGTAACACCGAGGTCCTTCACAGTGTTTTATTTGAGACGACTTTACAACCATCAAGATTAATTGTCAGATTCAACAGAAGATCTCTTTGTTTCTTGGACCTAGAACAAGCATCTCTGTTTGTCCGAGTTTAAAAGTAGAAAGTTTGCAGCCATCCACTTCCTTATGTCTGAAACACAGGCTTCTAGCGATTGCAATTTGGGCTTCACCATGTTTCATTGAAATTTACAGCTGTGTGTCATCGCGATAGTAGTGAAAGTTAACATTATGTATTCGAATGTACATCCCCAAGAGGTAAAATATATTGTGAAAACAATAGTGGTCCTAAAACGGAACCTTGAGGAACACCGAAATGTACAGTTGATTTGTCAGAGGACAAACCATTCACAGTGACAAACTGATATCTTTCCGACAGATAAGATCTAAACCAGGCCAGAACTTGTCCGTGTAGACCAATTTGGGTTTCAATCTCTCCAAAAGAATGTGTTGATCGATGGTATCAAAGGCAGCACTAAGGTCTAGGAGCACGAGGACAGATGCAGAGCCTCGGTCTGACGCCATTAAAAGGTCATTAACCACCTTCACAAGTGCAGTCTCAGTGCTATGATTGGGTCTAAAACCAGACTGAAGCAATTCGTATACATTGTTTGTCTTCAGGAAGGCAGTGAGTTGCTGCGCAACAGCTTTTTTTTTTTTTTTGAGAGGAATGGAAGATTCGATATAGGCCGATAGTTTTTTAATATTTTCTGGGTCAAGGTTTGGCTTTTTCAAGAGAGGCTTATTTACTGCCACTTTTTAGTGAGTTTGGTACACCATCCGGTGGATAGAGAGCCGTTTATTAGTTCAAACATAGAAGGGCCAAGCACAGGAAGCAGCTCTTTCAGTAGTTTAGTTGGAATAGGGTCCGATATGCAGCTTGAAGGTTTAGAGGCCATGGATTATTTTCATAATTGTGTCAAGAGATATAGTACTAAAACACTTGAGTGTCTCTCTTGATCCTAGGTCCTGGCAGAGTTGGTCAGACTCAGGACAACTGAGCTTTGAGGAATACGCAGATTTCAGTGTCCGTAACTTGCTTTCCAATGATCATGGATCTTTTCCTTAAAGAAGTTCATGAATTTATTAACTGCTGGAAGTGAAGAAATTAGTAATGGCAATTAGTTGCATAATTAGTAATGCAATTTAGTTGTACAATTTAGTTTGTGTGTTTCTTGTTTGAAGTGCAATAGTGTAATAATCAGGTTCCGAATGTGCAAATTGGTCCAAACAGAGTCCGCAAGGTAGATGGATGATTTTAAATATGTTATTGGACCATAAACAGATATGGCTCATTAACCTTTACGGACCAAATAATGATGATCCACGCTTCTTTGAAAATATATATAATACATTATCAACCCTTCAAGCAATAAAATACTCTATTATTATGGTGGGAGATTATAATACTGATTTAAATACCTCAATGGACAAAGTTTGTGGTGTGATTTCCATTTCATATCACCCTCATGCTCTTAAGGAAGTCATGAATGTCATTGATATCTTGGAATTAGTTTATATATAAAGGCTTAAATATCCTGACCTAGTGAGATATACATGGCGGAGGCTCAATCAAGCTAGTCGTCTTGACTTCTTTCTTATGTCATTCTCGTTGGCACCAAAAGTTACAAAAGGGGATAAAATGCAGTCAGACTGTCAGATAATTGGCAAATACATTACTCTTACTGAATTTACACTTGGGCAAGGATATTGGAAATTTAATCAAAGCCTATTGGATGCTAACTTATTTTTAAACTCGGACAGAGGAATTTATAACTTAATTTTTCCGACATAACATACAGTAGGTACAGCAAATCCCCTTATTGTATTGGACACTTTGAAATGTGCCTTTAGAGGACATGCAATTCAGTACTCATCTATAAAACTAAATAAATGTAGATCAAAAGATACTAACAAAGGAAATACAAGGTCTAACAGAATAGATAGATCATGATAAAGACTGTACCATAGATGCTCAGAATAAGTTAGAAGAAAAACAAAAAGAAATGGAGGAACTTATTAAAGAAAGATCTAGGGTAATACATTATAAAAAATAAAGCAAACTGGATGGAATATGGGGAAAAATTGACCAAATATTTTTTTTAATCTTCAACATAGAAATGCTACCAAAAATTATTTTAAAAAAATTATTCACCAAAATATATTTTGAAAGAGGAAGCAAAGTACTTTAAGCACATGTTTTTGTTTCAGTCTCCTCCATCTCCTCTAACCGAAGCTAATTGTATGATATATTTTCTATTAATAATGTAAAATTAACAGCCGGACAGAAAGACTCATCTGAAGGCAAAATTACATAGTAGGAACTTTTTGATGCAGTTAAAACCTTTACGTCCGGGAAAACTCCAGGGCTGGATGGCATACCAGGTGAGGTATACCAAACCTTTTTTAATATACCCAGGACTGTTATTAGCATGTTTTACCACTCCTATGTAGATGGTACATTATCAGACACTCAACAAGAAAGTCTGATTTACAAGTGGTAAATATAAAGTCCAGTCCATTAAACAAATTGGAGACCCTATACAATTCTAGCGAAATGAATAGCGCATAGAATTTAAAAGGTATTGTCGGACATTATTAATTCTAATCAGACAGGCTTTTTACATGGACAATATATTGGAGATAATTTAAGGCAAGTATTGGAAACAATAGAACACTGAAAAATCTGGGAAACCACACCTGCTATTCATAGCTGACTTTGAAAAGGCATTTAATAAAGTACACCTGGAGTTTAGATATAAATGCCTGGAACATTTAAATTCAGGAGAATCTCTTATAAAATGGGTTAAAATCATGTATAGTAACTTTAGGTGTAAAATAGTAAATAATGGCCACTTCTCAAAAAGTTTAAAACTGTCAAGAGGAGTAAAACAAGGTTGTCCACTATCGGCATATTTATTTATTATGGCCATCGAAATGTTAGCTATTAAAATGAGGTCCAACAATAATATCAAGGGATTAGAAATCCAGGGTTTAAAAACAAAGGTGGCATTGTACGCTGATGATTCATGTTTTCTTTTAAATCGACAACTTGGATCCCTCCACAGTCTCATAGAGGATCTCGATATGGTAACAGTTTAATAAAATTAAAAAAAATAAGAAACCCGCTCATTGCTCATGATAGTATCACTGCTCTTGAGTAAGCTTTTGTGAGTTTTGTTTTAAACAGTGCAACAATATGATGAAGTGTGGATATTTCTGCCACCCACATACAGGAAAACGGTTCCAAATAAATGACATTATTACATGTTCCACCACCCATGTTATCTACATGAATACATCTCCATGTGGGCTGTGTAATGTAAGTAAAACCTCTCATTCTCTCAAACAGAGAATTTGTGAACATAAAAGTTCAATTAGGAGAAACAACAGGGATTATCCAGTCGTCGTACATTTGAATGACCTGAAGCATGACATTTCTACCTTTAGATTTTGTGGCGTAGAGAAAGTTAAGATATCAGACAGGGGAGGTGACATAAATAATACTCTGAGCAAAAGAGAATGTTTTGGGATTTTCACCCTCCAGACATTATTTCCTAGAGGTCTTAATGATGAAATGCCTATGTATGTTATGTTGTAATTGTGAACATGAATTATACTCCCATTTCAGATTACTCTGACATTTTTCTTGCGCTGTACCCAATGATTTATGAAAACTTGCTTTGTAGGTTGACGTCCTCAATGTGGTTTTACAGATGTGTTTAATATGTTTTATGTACACACTTTATTCGAATATTCATGAAATGCTCATTGTTATATTTGGTAGCACTTCTTTGATTTCATTCGACTCCAACCCCATTTGATGCGTGGAATGAATGTGGGTGGGGCTATGTTTACATAAGGGTGCTAATTTAAAAAACTCACAAAAGCTCTGGTGAAGGCCTTTAGCCCGACACGTAAAGCTAATTAAAGAGCAGTGATACTATCAAGAACAGTGTGCGTGTTTCTAATTTTTTCTCAATTTAATCCACCAGAAAAGACAGAACAAATAATAAAACAAATATTGTGGTTAAACTCAAATATACTAATTGATGATTTAAAAAAAAAAAATCTTCGTAATTGATATCATAAATAGGATTGGTGGAGTTATGTCACACATGCAGCTAACAAAAACATATGGAAATGTCTGCTCTATTCAAAATTACAACCAACTAATTGCAGCATTACAGGAAGAGGAATGGAAGAGGAATGTCAAAGAGGGACAAAGTAAGGAACTTGTCGGCCTTACATTAAAGACCATAATTGGTTAAAGAAAATTGTGATGAATTGAAAAGTATACCAGTTCATTTAAGGAGCAAAAAATTGACAGTCGTGCAATATAGATTGCAAAATATTTGGGAAGAGATTTTAGACGTACCAATTCCATGATAGATATGGCAAATATGGCAAATATCAAACCGGATGGACATCAGAAATAGATGGGAGAGGTTGAGGGTAGAGGAAGGACAGGAGTAAAAACAAACAAATAGAACTATTGTAAAATAGACAGTGTTAATAAAATGTATGTAGTATGTGTAAGCTGGAAGTAGAAGCCACTAGTTTACTTCAATTAAGGGAGCGGTGGTAGGCTTAGAAAGTAATAAAGGAAAATATATATTTTGAAAGATATGTATATATATGTAAGTATATTTACTTATTTATATGTATGTGTATATGTATGATTTTTATTTGTGTATGTATATGTGTGTATGTATGTACTGTATGTACTGTTAGTATATATATATATTTATTTATTATTATTTATGTATTTATTTTTTGCAAAAAAATATGTGGGGGATTGGAAGTGATGCAGGCAATTTCATTGATGGAAGCTACAATCTATCGGCAATTTTAAAGCTGAAATACCCCCTAACAAAAAATCTAAAACATTTTTTTTCATAAAACACTAATAGCACCTTTTTAAGATTTTTAAGGATATAATATGGCTAACCAGAATAAAATATGGTTCTTCAAAAGGTTATTTGTACAAGATTTGAGATTGAGAAAGTTTCTTTATAGAACCATTCTCCATAAAGGTTCTAAAAAAAATATTCAAATGGGTCCTATATAGCACCAAAAAGGCTTGTAACCATAGCGGAATCCTTTTTGGCACTATATAGAACCTCTTTTTAGAACCTTATGAGTATGATTTTTATAGAACCTTCAAGAAAGGGGTTCTATATAGCACCAACAAGGGATCCACTATGGTTACAAGCCAAATAACTGTTATTTGGCACTATATAGAACCTTTTTTTGTGTGTGTAGTGCTGCTTTCGATGATGCTTTGCAATTAGGCATGATGAATTATCTGGCTCTTGGATACATTGTAAATAATTGATTTAAAAAAGAAACATCCAAAACTCAAACCATCATGGTCAGTGTGTGATGTATGGAAATCTAGCTAAGAGCCCATTTCCTTAGGGTCCGTGGGGAGAAGAGAACAGGGCCCACTAAATAACCAGTACATAGCCAGAGGGGAAGAGAGACAAAGACAGGAGCATCTCATCAGCACTGTGTCTCTCTCTCTCTCTCTCTCTCTCTCTCTCACAACATTTCATCCATTCATATGTTTTACTTTCTCCCTCCTTCGCTTTGTGTTCCTTCTAACCGTCTAGCTCTCATTTCCGTACAAGTCTCCATCTATCTTTGCTTTCTTACCTTCTCAATCCCTCTCTTTCTCTCTTCAATGCCTCAGTTAAAATTGCTGAAAGGAATGTGGAATTGGATGCCTGCTTCTTTGAGCCTTCCTATGAAACACAAGGATAGTTGTTTTGGAGAGAGTTGACACAGCTCAGACCTTGATTCTGGTCCAAACCTGTCATCCAATTACAGCCCTTTATGACTCAAAACACTGACACACTGTCACGCCCTGACCGTAGAGATCTTTTTATTCTCTATGTTTGGTTGGTCAGGGTGTGACTCGGGTGGGAAACTCTATGTTCTTAATTTCTATGTTTTGGCCGGGTATGGTTCTCAATCAGGGACAGCTGTCTATCGTTGTCTCTGATTGGGAATCATACTTAGGCAGCCTGTTTTGCCACCTTAGTTTTTTGTTAGCTCTGTGAAGCCTACAGAATGTGACGTTCGTTATTCTTTTGTGTTTTGTTTGGTGTTCTGAGTAAATAAAGAATCATGAACACGTATCACGCTGCATCTTGGTCCACTTCTTCCCACGAGCGTTACACACAATGTAAACATACATCTGCCAGAGAAACATATAGCTCCGTCAAAGGATGATTATTTTTGCCATCATGTACCCTTCTCAAACATCAACTAATGTGAAAGCAATTAATTACATCACTGTATATAAATGTTAAATGGATATATTCACCAGAATGTCCGCTGGCTTTTGAGTGTATTGCGTGATGTATTGTATCTGTAATGTATTGTATCTGTAATCTATTGTGTTACCTCCGTTTCTCTGACTCATCTCTATACCTCTCTGCAGACTCCTCTCTCCAAGCTCAAAAAGTATGAAAATGGGGGATTTACAAGTAATTTCCTTCGCAACTATAACTCAGTGCTTGACATTCAGTACCTGCATAAGCTCTGAGCTGTTACAGTACTTCTGATGAATCATGATCTGAATCAAAATCAGGGCATTCATCTACTCAAAGAAGCATTCATAAAAGAATGATTCCCCTGTAGATCATTTACCTCATGTAGCACTATAATGAAATGTACTAGCTTTTGTATGTCCTCATACATCTAGGATCTTTGAGATAAAATCATGTATGACTTGCACCACTAAAAGAGTTATTATATGTTTACCATTATTTATGTAACAGTGTTCTTGTAATACGATTTATATTGGGAAAGCATCCTGCACATTTAAAGTACGTATTGGACTATATAAATCTGTTTTTAAATGTCAAGATATCACCTGGCCAGTTGCGAGACACTTTATTGAACAAAATCACTCGATTAATGAATTATGTTGCCTCTGGATCTAAAAAGTTCATCAACCACGCAGAGGAGGTGATTAAGATAACAAATGACTCCAAAGAGAAGCCATGTGGATATTTCAGTTAAATTGCGTATCACCACATGGTTTAAATTAAGAATTAGAACTACACCCCCATAACAGTTGTCAAAGCATCTATCCTCAATTTTTTTTGCAGCCAATGCAACAGGCAATCTATGCTCCTGCCACAGGTTGAATCAATCTGTCCTCTTATCTCTGCTCCTGTTGAAGTAACAGACAGGCAGCATCAGTTCTATCTTTTACAGGGAGGGGGCTGGGAAGGTCAGGGGTCAGAGAGATATATAATCCCTTTATGAACCCCCTCCTTGCTGATGTAAAGCTGGCCTCAGGAAGGTCAGTCTTGTCAAAGAGCCTAGGCCCTGTTCCCTCCACACCGCCGGACAAAGATTGTGCTCGTCTATTCACAGTCTTACCTTGAGAAGCACACAGCCGGCTTACCGCATTGGAATTGGCTCGACGCCATGAATGCAGGAGATGCAGCGAATGAGTTTGAATGCATTCTATATCCATTTTCTCTCTCTGAGCTTCTCTCTCTTTTTTCATCCTCACTCTCTCACAATCCTCACTCTTTCCATCCTCACTCTCTCTATCACCCACTCTCTTTCCCAGAGTTCTAGGAATTTAATAATTTCTCTATGCTCAATTTCTTTTAAAGATGACCTGAATGAAGAGTGGGTCTCACTGAAAGGGATCATGGCCTTTTGTATAGGCCAAGGTAGGGAACCAATCTTGTTTAGCTCACATTGTTTGTGTCCAGGTGAACAATGAGTGTATTTTGAAGTAGGTTATCTGGGCATTGTTCATACAAACCTCTATCACTTGTAAAGCCACTACCAAAAATAGCAATCACTACCAATGACAATGAATCTGCTTTATTCATTGTCATAAAGTATATTTCAGTTTCCATGGTTTTGAGAGGCTAGAGATCAGTGGAGGCTGGTGGGAGGAGCTATAGGAGGACGGGCTCATTGTAATGGCTGGAATGGAATAAATGAGATCCTGTCCTCATGTAGCTTCTCCCACCAGCCTCCACTGCTAGAGATTCATTCAACATCACAACAGATGTAGGATCTTAATTTGAGCCCGTATGCTACAGGAGGAAAAGAATCCTGCAGTAACAGGAAATGTGAATTATTATGTTGATTATAATTAATGGACATTTTTGACGGGGTTATTGCGTTTTTTTGTTCGGGCTAATCAATTTTAAGTGTAAATTACAGTATTTGTAAAACTCAAATACACTACAAGTTTGCATTTCCTGTAGTGCTGGAACATTTTCAGTAACCAAAGAGTGATCAAATTAAGATCCTGCATCTATATTACCTATTACTTGTTACTTCTTTCAACTGTAACAAATTACTTTACATAATACACTCTGGAAAAATGTATTAGTTACAATACTAGTTATATTACTTTTGCATTACACCCCAAAACATGTGCGTTCTCACTCAATGTTAACAATGTCAACATTACGTTCCGGAGGCCTAAATACCAATACAAGCAGCCTAATAATGACAGACACAACATCTACTACATACCCAGCTACAAGCTAGTTCAGCTCTCCATGGGTTCCAGCCTGTCTCCCTGAACGATTAAAATCAAGCCTTCGTTGTTCGTATGAGGTAGGCCTACAGTCATCTTTAGCAGCGGTGGTCAGGTCTTGGGGGTCTTTCGCTTTTGTGTTGGCGTGTTGCCTTTGCAGGTGCTTCAAGAGATTAGAAGTTGTGTTTCTAGCCGTCGAGAGGTGTTTCTTGCCTGGGCTCAGTTGATATTTTACAGTTATATTCTTATAATTTTGTCCTACCAAATCAAAGTAATGGGAGTACTTCCACACTGAGAAAGTCAATGTTTTAGACTCTTCTGCCATTTTTCATCTCCCTCAATAAAGCAGTTAGTAGTAGTCCATGCATGTGTAAATAGGAACTTGGTGAGAGGATAAAAACAATTAGAATCTCGGGTTGGGGGATTTTAGTAAATATTGCGCCAAAAGAGAGGGAAAACAATCATCACACATATTTATTTGGATCAATAACTGTATTAGGAAGGGAATGATAACAAAAGTAACGAAGTAATGACATCTTTGATCAGTAACTGTAATATTATTACTGAAATTGGAACAGTACTCCGTTATATTACTTGTTACAGCAAAAAGTAATATTATTACTGTAACGCATTACTTTGTCACGCATTACCCCCAACACTGAGTATAACTGAGTAGGGATGCAGGGAACATTGTTGAAACACTTTAACCGCTCTAGCTCATAAGGCTTCACCACCTCTTGTTCCATTGACAAGCCTCCATGCTATTTTAGTGCCAATGTGTGAGCGCCACGACCGACACCTGCAGAATCTCATATCCCCCACACTGAGAGCCATGCCCTCTGCCCTCAGGCAATGCCAAACAGACAGTTAAATCACTTACCATATACTGTAGCTCTCACTCTGACTTCTGATCAAATGTCCTGTAACAGGGGTGTGCTTGTTTATCACAGCAAATCTCAACACTTCTCACTCCATGTTAGTCTCAGTGTGGTGTGAAGCCTGGTCCCAGCACCACTGGAAATGCACAGCAGTGGTGCTGGTACACATTAAGGATCTTCATGTGAGCCAGTTTGCTACAGCAGGAAAAATTATTCTGCAGCAAAAGGGAATGTGAATTATATTGTGGATTATAATTAATGGTCATTTTTGTAGGGGTTGATACAATTTTCATAAGTGAAAATCAAGTCTGGAATTTCAAAGTGGAAATGACAAACGTCAGAAGCCTTTTTAGACCTCAAATACACTACATGTTTAAAAATGTCTCCATTGCAGGAAAGTTCTCCTGCAACAGTGCGATCATATTCAGATCCTACTGTACATCTGCAGACACTGTTGCTCAGTCCTGTGGCTGCCTCCCCTGCCTCATCACACTGTTATTAGTGACTTATTAAGCATGGAGCATCCACAGGTGGCTTCCCCGGGCCAGGACCATCCCCTTTGTCCCTAGTCAAATTATCTCACTCAGGATATTAACATTTTATTGGTCTACTTGGGGACATCACATTTCCATGGGCTACCTTCTCGTTTCCACCAGTAAATGCCTCTACTGCTAAATTACTTTCCCAGGCAGAATAGCAGGGGCTCTCGTCGAGACCTGTCGAGTCCCAATGCATTACCAGCACAGCATACCTCAGCTACCTCTCTGCCGTGACTGAATGTGTGGCAAGTTTATTCCTGGGAGTCTGAGCAGCGCAGAGCACCCCCTCATATAGAGACAAATCTATGGCTCTTCTGTACATACTGCACAGTATACCCCTCCATGTACTATTCCCTAATTACACACGCTATGCACCCTCACTCCTTCACCCATACAGTATTATTGGCGCCTGGCTGAATACACCGGGGACTGTTCCACAGTTTGTCAATTAAAGCAGAGAGGCGTGAACAAGGCCCTCTCAGCCATGAGCACATAATTAGCAGAAGCCATCATCACATCCTATCCCTCAATAAATTATGTTTCACATCACTCCCAGTCATATCCTCCAATTAGCAAGCACCTGAAGGTAGCCTAAATATTGATTTTTATTAGAGGAATTACACACACAGAGCAGAGGCACGCGAGAGACATTCGGGTTCTGTATTAGACTTTATGCAACTATTTCCTCCAACTCAACATTAATAGGCGATTGCAGCCTCATTAGCTACAAAATCAGAGGTGTGGGGACTGAGAGACATAACATTCTTTGTAGACAAGGCATGGCAGGGTACAAACTATCTAGTCCATTGTGCTAGTTGGAGAGATGAGAGACGAGGCCAGGGCAGAGTTAGGTGTGAATTAGAACTGAAGGAGTTGACTAAGAGTTTACAAATGGAAGAGCTCAATGTATCTCTACTATTTGGGAAAAGCATTTATTGCATGCATGTTTACCAAAATATCTGATAGTGTGTTTAAACCTCCATACATACCACTGTGAAATCATTCAGAGCATTTCCACCTGTGAGCTAAACAAGTATTTGGCATGAAAGCTAATGTTTCCAGAGGACTGTACACCCCAATAAACATCAATAACACACTGCTCTAGTTCCTCGCACACTAATCTTCCAGTTTATATTGAGAGTGCACCCTCAAACCACCACCACACAAGCAAGCCTGCTCTCTCTCTCTCTCTCTCTCTCTCTCTCTCTCTCTCTCTCTCTCTCTCTCTCTCTCTCTCTCTCTCTCTCTCTCTCTCTCTCTCTC
Organism: Salvelinus sp. IW2-2015; assembly: GCF_002910315.2. Taxonomy (NCBI): domain Eukaryota; kingdom Metazoa; phylum Chordata; class Actinopteri; order Salmoniformes; family Salmonidae; genus Salvelinus; species Salvelinus sp. IW2-2015. The sequence goes on from NC_036838.1 coordinate 45,982,875, forward strand.
TCTCTCTCTCTCTCTCTCTCTCTCTCTCTCTCTCTCTCTCTCTCTCTCTCTCTCTCTCTCTCTCTCTCTCTCTCTCTCTCTCTCTCTCTCTTTCTCTCTCTCTCTCTCTCTCTCCAGTATGATGTCTTATAAAGTGGGTGTCCATTGTTGATGCAGCGAGTGGTTTACTGTAGCAATATCTCCACTCATCAGCCAGGGAAATGGTGGCTTAGCCCTGAGCCAGTGAAGAAGGGAGGGAGGATGCTGAAAGGGGGGGTGGGTCCGTTTGGAGAAAGGGAGAGAGGACTGCTGGGGGGTGTTAAACGGGTACATCTGTCAGAGGTTTGGGGGGCACCTTAAAGACAGTGGGGGGTAGTGGAGGGGACCACTGTTCCCCAGCCAGGCAGGAGACAGAGTTGGCTCATACTGCTGTTGAACTGGGCGGCTTAGGCACAAACACAGCGCTGTGCTGGCTGGCCTGCTAGAATTGGTGGGTTTGGATCCGTCTTGGCATGGGCTGCTATGACAGCTGTCTGGAAATGGTGGGAGCCCCTGAGATCTGAGACGGAGAAGAGTAGGAGCAAACTCTTACTGTGAAAAGATGTTTCCCTGTTCTCCCAACACAGTTTCAAACATGTATAGAATAAGAAATAGGCGGCTCAGCCAAATCAACAAAGACAACAAAGTAATATGGGGAGGATACTTTTTCTAAATACATAATGACTGTAAGGAACATGCTGTAATTGGATGACTTCAATCTTAAGTCTTCCTTTGAGACATACTTCAGGAGCTGTTTCATTTTTGTCCAACCGGATGGATCATAGTGATTTCTTTCCATTAATGGATTCTGAAGTTTAAAAAAAGACGCTTCAGCTTGCATGTTATTAGTTTTTATTTAACTAGGCAAGTCAGTTAAGAACAAATTATTATTTTACAATGATGGCCTACCGGGGAACAGTGGGTTAACTGCCTTGTTCAGGGGCAGAATGACAGATTTTTACCTTGCCAGCTCATGGATTTGATTTGGCAACCTTTTGGTTACTGGCCCAACGCTCTAACCACTAAACTACCTGCCGCCCAAAGTTAATAGCCTTGGAAAGAAGGATATCAATCTCAATGTTCTTCTTCACGTAACGTGCTAATTTATGGGTTTTCTAACACATTCCGATCCTTTGTATCAATATTTAAAATAAGCCAGCGAAAATCATGGCAAAACATAAGCCCAAATGGCAGGTTCACCATTCACTGCCTCTTCTCCATTATATTACTATAGAGTTAACACTACACAAAGAACACTGTTACAGAACATAGATTTAAGCACAGGGATACATACAGCAGTTACTATTCCCCCCATTACCCTTGGTGTAGTCCTACCATGACAAGGCCTTGTTTTTTATTTTATATAATTTTTAAATCCGATTTAATTTGATATTTTATCAACAAAACAAAACATACAGATACAAAGGGCGACATCCTACAAACATCAACTTCATCACCCCTGCCCCACTAGCCCTAAACCTTATCTCCAGCGCCCGTATCACTATCCGCCAAATGGCCTCAAACTGCATGATTTTGTTTCTCTCCATCACCCACGCATTTAACCTTTTTAGATAGTAAAGCATTTGACCTTTCCATTGTGTGAACAATGGCGGATTGGTTGATTTCCAATTTTTATATATACGTTTTTTTAAATGACTGATGAGAAAAGTATTTAGCAGCCTGCCAGGTATCTCATTAAAAGTACATTTACATTGTAATACTTCTGACAGCCATCTTTCCAACTCCTCCCATAACTTTTGGACTTCATAACATTCCCAGAAGGAATTAATTATTGAGTCATTAGTAGTTTTACACTTCAAACATGACTCTGCCGTAGTGCTGTAGATTTTTTTATTTTTTATCTATACATACATTTATACTGAATTAAGCATCCATTTTCATTAACATTTTCATTAGTTATGTTCCAACATTCCCTCCATCTTGTGCCAATATCAGTTCTTTTAAAATCTTGGTTTCAATAGTTTCTACATATTTTTATGAGATTGTCAGTTGGATAGGCTCTCTGCAAGGTTTTGAATAGCTAACCTATCATATGAATACACTTTTCAAACTCAAATAGGACTACCTCAAGATTGCTCAGATGTCCAAAAGATTTCAAATTGAAATTCTGTGATATAAAAGTTTTAAATTGGATGTATTTGAAAATATCTACATGGTCAATCCAAAATTGCTTTTTAAAGCTGTCATGGAAATACATGTCTTTCCTATTAGCAAGTCATTTACAGTTTCTATGCCTTTAGTTTTCCATGTTTATCGATGAATTCTGAAAAGCTATCCAAGGATTGTTCCATAAGGTTGTGTTTCGAGGGAGTGATATTGGTTCTTGTAGAATAAGTTTCATTTTCTTCCATATTGGTATTTGTTATAGTGTTCTTAACTATGAAGTTATTCCTGTTCTTAGCTATATCTTTTGATAATAAACATGTAAAAAGATTCAGGGGATAGGCATGCGCATCTTCAATTGTTCCTCTTCAGTGCATTTACTATATGTTTACAAGTAAAAGCCCTGAGTAGCGAGTTGACACAATTCCAAGTCTGGAAGGTTAAAACCACCCTCAGACTTAGAAAGATGTCAAACTTTCCTTTTTATTCAATGATTTTTATTTGCCCATATAAAGTCTGTTATTGACCGAGTATACTTTTTTAAAGAATGTCTTCGGTATTTGGTAGCCATGCCATTCTGAAGAGGTTTATTCTACCTGTAAAATTTATGGAAAGATTATCCCATTTCATTAAATCTGCTTTCATATGGGGTGGCAGGTAGCCTAGTGGTTAGCGCGTTGGACTTGACACCGAAAGGTTGCAAGGTCGAATCCCCGAGCTGAAAAGGTAAAAATCTGTTGTTCTACCACTGAACAAGGCAGTTAACCCACTGTTCCTAGGCCATCATTGAAAATAAGAATTTGTTCTAAACTGGCTTGCCTAGTTATATAAAGGTAAAATATGGTTAGGTAACGGAATAACATCATCTTTATTTGTTTGTTGTCACTTATTAAGCATTCTAAGTACAGTATTTAAACATTTTTGTCGTCCACTTGAAGGATTGCTGTAAATCGTGAGTGTTTCTATTTCTTTTTCCGATTGCCATTATTTGAGTTTTTTCCCACGTTAATATTATATCTCGAGATTGTTGAGTATTCTGAAAATATTTTTTAACAAAAGGGGCATTGAGTTTTCAATATTGGTCAGGTATATCAGGAGATCATCTGCAAATAAGTTTAGTTTATATTCGTGGATTACCAATACTGATACCTGTTACAAACAGGAGGGGGGAGAGGAGACATCCTTGTATTGTGCCCCTTTCAAAAGCAATTTTATCAGATACAGTAATGTATTATTTGTAAATATTTTTGCTTTTGGACATTCCTTGTTCAGCTGGAACATTGAACGTTTCCAAAGTTTGGAAAAGTAAGGCCATTGAAGACAGTCAAAACCTTGTTCTGCATCAACCACCATTACTGATAAAACGATATCTTGTTTTTTTGTGTATTGTATTAAACTGAAACGTGCTCTTGTATTTGTTTGTAAGTGCCTATTTTTTATAAACCCAGTTTGATTGATATCAAGTCTGGTAATACTTTTGCCATTTTATTGCTTTTTATTGCTAAGTTTTGTTATTATTTTATTGTCACAGTTTATTAAACTTATGGGTCTATAATCAGCAGGGGACCCTCCAGATTTCCCTGGTTTGAATATAACTGAAATCAATGTTTGATACATGGACCTGGGAAGCACTACATTTAGTGACATGTGTGTTGTCATTTGTGTAAATAGGGGCGCTACTTTATCCCAAAACGTTGAATCATAATTCTATGGGAAAGCCATCCATTCCTGGTGCTTTTCTCCACATTAATGTTTAATAGTATATAATATTTATTTTTGGGTGATGTCCGTTTTTAATAATTATTTATTGTCTGCTGATAATTGCTTCAGGGTTGTTGAGTCTGAGAGGGCTAAAGGATCTGTCCAACTGTTGTTTAATTCTGATTTATATAAAGACCTTGTTAACAACCGCTTTTTTACACTGCCAATTTTCCACTGCAGGTACCCAAATCAAAATCAAATCAAATCAAATTGTATTAGTCACATGCACTGAATACAACAGGTGTAGACCTTACAGTGAAATGCTTACTTACGAGCACCTAACCGACAGTGCAGTTTCAAAAAATACAGATAAGAATAAGAGATAAAAGTAACAAGCAGGAGTAAAAAATAACAATATATACAGGGGGGTGCCAGTACAGAGTCAATGTGCAGGGGCACCGGTTAGTTGAGGTAGTACGTACATGTACTGTAGGTAGAGTTAATTAAAGTGACTATGCATAGATGACAA
>NC_036838.1:45987498-46002072 GCF_002910315.2 Salvelinus sp. IW2-2015
CAGAGAGTGGCAGTGGTGTGGAGAAGGGAGGTGGGGGGGGGGGGGGGAAATGCGAAAATAGAATATAACATAGTCTGGTAGCCATTTGACTAGATGCTCAGGAGTATTATGGTTGGGGGTAGAAGCTGTTTAGAAGCCTCTTGGACCTAGACTTGGCGCTCCGGTAGCGCTTGCCATGCGGTAGCAGAGAACAGTCTATGACTAGGGTGGCTGGAGTCTTTGACATTTTTTAGGGCCTTCCTCTGACACTGCCTGGTATAGAGGTCCTGGATGGCAGGAAGCTTGGCCCCAGTGATGTACTGGGCCGTTCGCACTACCCTCTGAAGTGCCTTGGCGGTCGGAGGCCGAGCAGTTGCCGTACCAGGCAGTGATGCACACGTCAGGATGCTCTCGAAGGTGCAGCTGTAGAACATTTTGAGGATCTGAAGACCCATGCCAAATATTTTTCAGTCTCCTGAGGGGGAATAGGTTTTGTTGTGCCCACTTTAACAACTGTCATGGTGTGCTTGGACCATGTTAGTTTGTTGGGGATGTGGACGCCAAGGAACTTGAAGCTCTCAACCTGCTCACTACAGCCCCGTCGATGAGAATGGGGACGTGCTCAGTCCTCTTTTTCCTGTAGTCCACAATCATCTCCTTTGTCTTGATCACGTTGAGGGAGAGGTTGTTGTCTGGCACCTCACGGCCAGGTCTCCTCCCTATAGGCTGCCTCATTGTTGGTCGGTGATCAGGCCTGCCACTGATGAGTCATCGGCAAATTTAATGATGGTGTTGGAGTCATGCCTGGCCGTGCAGTCATGAGTGAACAGGGCGGTATGCAAATTGGAGTGGGTCTAGGGTTTCTGGGATGATGGTGTTGATGTGAGCCATGACCAGCCTTTCAAAGCACTTCATGGCTACAGACGTGAGTGCTACGTGTCGGTAGTCATTTAGGCAGGTTACCTTAGTGATGTACTGGGCAAGGCACCTTCCTTTTGTGTAACCCAACAGAGAGAATAATACATATCAATCTCTCTCTCCTTCCATTTTTGTTGGACTGTATTTTTCCCATTCAGCCCCCGGCCGCACCTCCGCTACTACTCGTAACTCTGGGCTGCCTGCGTGCATCTGCCTGGCACGCTCAAGCAGAGGCAAGAACAAACAGAGGAAAGGAGCACACAGCGGGTCTGCTGTGCCCTCTGGCTTAGATGACCACTGCCCCAGGTGAACGGAGAGTTACCATTTCAAACATACCAAGTACCAGTTGGCAGGGAGCTGACAATGTTAACTTACTACTACATATGCTCACAGCTTCACAGCGTTGCAGCTCTCTTACGACACACACTTTTGCACACATGCATGTTTCAATAAATACACACATAGAAATGAATGTACAGAAATACATATGCACAATCACACATAGACAAACACATACACCCACACACATACAGCTTGTTAGCTTGATGCTTCAGCTGTGCTGTGTGAGCTGCATGAGTTGGTTTCATTTTCTGTGAAATGCCAGGCTGGGAGAGACCGCTCTGGCAGGTGTGGCTGATTGGCATAAACATAGCCGGTTCACACTAGGTCTGGCTAAAGGTGAACTCCTACACATGGAAGGAGGTAGGTGGTCTGCCCCCTATTTTACACACTCCAGGTCCCCCTATGAACACTAGCAACAACAACAAAGTGAAAAGCAAAGGACGTCTATCCTACTGAGCCAGCAGATTCAGTTTGTCATTGAACATCGGGGGAATGCTCGGTTACCATGCCAGCTGTGGCAGATTTAACTTTGTTTGGGAGGTGTGAGATGACCAGAGGAGCTGGGTGCTAAACACAGCCTCAATGCCACCATAAAAAGCAAGCCAGCCAAGCAGCCAGCGCTGGATAATGTGTTGATTACAGAGCTTGGATGAGGCGGACTCCTTTCTATTAAAAGCATCATGCTCTGAGCATATTTCAATCTCTTTTCAAACGCTGGAAGGCAATGAGTAAAAGAGGCACATTCACTCATACTCCACATCCTCTCACAACGTATCAACAAACACAAACACCAAAACACCCACAAACACACACATAAACACACACAGAAAGTGGGGTGAATGGCCAAAGTCCGGTATCACCTCAGTAAGGCCAGAGTTCTGTCTAAGGGATAATTTTCAGAAAACATAACAGCACATTATTGTGGTAAACTGTGAGATATTTTCATGAGAAGAAACCACAGAGCGTTATGTCTCATGGTATGGTGAAGTGGAGGGGCTTAACAGGCATGCTTCATTAGATGATAGTCCCGATGCAGAAGTGGGCAGTCTTGCTTTAAGACATGTGATGTGATCCAGCTCTCTCGCTCTCTCTCTGGCTGGGCTGTATTATAATAGACTCACACAGACACACACTACTTAGTGCTTTGGAAAGAGGGCTGAGCCTCACACACATAATCAGCGCAGCTTCTCAATGGGGGGACGGAGCCAAGAGGAGACAGAACTGTCGTTCCGCTGGAGCTGATCTCCGTCCGTGTGTGAGAAGTGAGGAGGCACATTAACGTTCTGTCGTCACGAGAGGGCTTTTACCTTCACAGGAGTAAGAAGAGAGAGAAAAAGGAGTAGAAGAAAGAGAGAGAAAAGGAGGTCTGTGGTGATATAAAGGTGATATGAGCAGCCTTCCATCTTGTAAACACTGACTAGTTTCTAACAGCGTGTCATTCCTGTGAGCTGAGGTGGTTTCTGGTGACCGCACTCCCAGGATTTCAGACGGACAGAGAGAGTCGAGGGGGGCAAGCGGACGAGGCAGAAACAACAGAGCTTCTCCCCCTCTTATCCTGCAGCGCTGTTCTTCTTTACACCTGGAACTTTGTTGGGAATCCCTGGCCTCAGGCTATGGATGGATTTAAGACAGTGTTGTGAGTCTGTTGAACAGACGGTGATACTGACAGCAGGGCTCCTTTCTTTTGACCAGACAGACCACTCAGGTAAGGCTGTGGGGTTATTCTCTGGGACTGTTGGTGCTTTGTGATTATATTCGGTTCCTTCTGCAAAATATACTATTATTTAAAAAATCTGATTATGGAACTGTACTAAAATAAGGCTAGCTGTCATGTTTGTAAAAAGTGGAAGGGCTCCAGGAGTAACTGAATAATGATGACAAGTATGAGCTGTGAGCGACAGACAGGCAGAGCATGTGACACGACCTGCATATCTGTTGGATTGAACAACTGTATGGTTTAATGAAGGAGAGTAGGCTATGAACATTGTAGATATATGTATGTTTTAGGACATCCCAAATATTTTGTGTTGACTGATATATTTTAAAGTTACAGGTAGTTAGTTCTAAGTAGGGCAGAGATGTCAGTCTCATCCTTTATTTTTTTAAAGACAAGGCTGCAAAATTAAAATGTTCTAGCCCAGACCAAGTTGCTTTTCAGAATCAATATTATTAATTCATTTTCATGTTAGGCTATATTACAAACACAGTTATTAGCCTATATTGAGATGTGAAATTGTTACATGCAATCGAGATCAAGTCTATTCCATGTAAATGTGTTATTTTTAAACTGGCTAACCTAATCTAACCGTATCAAAAGAAGCCATTTACTTATCATACAAAATTTCCCCATTATACCTATGTTGTAGGGAAGGCTAAACATCTATATCCTGCCGAGATGGTGCGCAGGTGTGTCCGGGCAGGGGGCATGGTCTCTTGCTTGGTCTAAATTGGCAGGACATGGGATACTTGTAAAAAGAAAATGTAAATGCCGTCATTACCAATTACGAATTCCACAACCATCAGGACCATATCAATCAATGGTCTAATTAGACTGCAAAGCGGAGACCAAACGGCTCGTTAAACAGATGCGCAAATGGTAAATCCTGCATGAAGTGCACATTCCTTGTTAATTCATTGAAAACCACGGAGGTAAGAATTGTAACGAGAAGTCATTTGTATACAAATATCCTGCTAGCTCTGATAAGGTGATTTATTTTTCATGTGTCTGCTATTTACTCGTGAAAGTTGTCCGTTTACATTAAAATGCATAAGCATGCCTGTGTGGTGCGGTCTGAATATCTTTCTGCGCCACCTCTCCATCCCTATTCTCTCGCGCTGTCGATCAGGACCACATTTCTTCTTTGACATGAATGAGTTCCGACAGTCGGAGCGTTGCTCAGAGCTGAACCGAAAGGCGGAGAGGACAAAAGAGCAGTTTCTCTCCATGCTGTTGTTCAGGCTAAAGACTAGGTTTTTCTTCAGGAACTTGCTAGAAACACAGCGCGTTAAAAAGCTTTCGTCAGGGAACAGTTCACAGTTACACAAAATGTAGGATTATAGCGAATTTATTGCAGGAGATGGGATTACAATATGCCTATAATAAGACTAATTATAGGCTATGCTTAATTGCTGCGTGTTGAATATTCAGTAGGCTAGTCTCAATGTCATTTCAGGGTAGAGGGGAGAATGTCAACTTTTTCTCGAACCGACATGCAAACACCAAGTTGCTATAGGCTAGTAGCCTATCATTTGGGGTGGAAAATGCCAGCACATCTGAAGGCAACGGAATAGCCTAAATACTGTATATGTGTAGCAGTGGCGACCTGTCATTCAGGTCAGCTAAATAATTAAAAATAATAATAATATATATATATGTTGCCTGTTTTGCATGTTATTTTGGAATTAATGTGTCACATATCAGTTTGCAAACAATGTAAAATAATATATAACTGAGTTAATAAAGCCAAATACAAACATGGTCTCTTTTTGCTTTGTTGAGTAAGGCAGCTCCAAAATGCAGGTGTTCAGCCTAGATCAGTGCTTTCTGTGGTGGTGGGGCAGCCATCTGAAAACACGAGCATAGGGGTTGGCAATGTTCTCTAGTTGCCCCGTGATCGGCTCAATGTTCTGTCACTCATGGAGACACGACTTCACCACAAAATCTATGAGCAGAGCTCGAAAAGCCCCTTGGGTGCTGCCATAGAGTTACATTAGAGTGCCCATCCAAGAAGACTCAAGGTCGTTGGCCACAGATAAAACGGCATCAAATCACGTTATATCTACCGTAGCTTTGATTGGACTGATCATGTCAACATCATACTTTCAAAATCTTAGCTAGGAAGCTAGCAGTCATCGTCATGAATCAAGTCGACAATCTACGGACAAATCCTTTTCAATCCTTGTCATATGATGAGAAATGATGAAGAGAATTTATAAATAAAACGTATCAGTGCTCATCTGCCATTGGACACAAACATTACACAACAAATTGGAAATTGCAAATTCGACATTGAGTGGTTTGGAAGGAATCAGTGGCTAACTGCAAGCATTGCAAAGCAATCATTATCCTGCTATTCAGTGTAGTGGTGTGTGGTCCAAGTCTGGGTTGAAGGGTCTCTTTTCCAAGCTTATAAAATAAGCATTTAACATTGGCCATGCATGACTTCGGCCGCATTCAAAACAACTGGAAACTCGGAACTGGGAAATCTCAGACTTCAGTGAGTTCAAGACAACTGGGAACTTGGAAAGACAAGCTCAGACTGGGAAAATACATTTTAAACGGTCAACCATCTCAGAATTCCAAGTTGGGAACTCGTCCTCTTTCTAGAGCTCCGACCTGAAGATCACTGACATCGTGATTCGACCTTGTTTATTTCCCAAGTTCCCATTTGTCTTGAATGCACCATCAATCCAGAGAATGCCAGACTTTGATTACATTTATTTATTTATTACATTTATTTTATTTTATTTAACTAAGCAAGTCAGTTAAGAACAAATTCTTATTTACAATGATGGCTTTGGAACAGTGCCTTGTTCAGGGTAGAAAGACATATTTTTCTTTACCTTGTCAGCTCAGGGATTTGATCTTGCAACCTTTCGGTTACTGGCCCATCGCTCTAACCACTAGGCTACCTGCCACTTTGATGACAAAGTTTGATGACAAAATTTGCCCACGAAGGACCACCGTGACACCTTCCTGTTCAAGTGAGCACAGCACAACAAGGTGAGTCCAAAAATGTATTGTATGCTGCTGCATAAATTATATAATATGCCAGGGAGATATGTATACTGTAGCTAACAAAGTAATAATAAGTGTATGTCGAGTAGTAAGCTGTTAGCTGTTGGTGGTGCATATGTAGCCTATAGCCTGTTTTAGAGAAATGTCATCATCGAACATTGTAAGAGCTTTCATTGTCTGTTTATATGACCCCTTTATTTATCTTACGGTTCTGACTTGGTGTACGGGGAGAATACTGTAAGAACGGCCCATATTCTGAATTCTGTCGCTGTACATTTCGAAAGTGCTGAACAAATAGTTATATTGACTACATCCGTCCTAGTTCGCTCATTAATGTTTTAATCGAATTATGGATTGCCTCTTATCCGCTCATCGTTCCCTTATGCCATAGTTTGTACATCTCAATTGTCATTAGAAACCACATTTGTTTAAGCAAGTCAGCCATATCAGCGATGTTTTTTTTAAAGGCAGTAAATGAGGCTGAATGAACTATTGCAGTGCTCCGCTGATAACCAGGTGTAGCAGTGGTAAGGATTCACTCCATGGTGCTGAAAATAAAATCTCTGCTGTTAGGACAGCTTTATGTAAGCCCTAACAGTTTACGGGCACCGTTTCCCAGCGTTATAGTGCAATTAATGTATTGTTTAGTGTTGTGTTGTGTAGTGTCTTTGTTGGCATGCATCCCCCCCAAAATTGGAGAGATTTACATTCTAAAATCACCACTGATGTGTAGGCCTATGTGTGATTCTCCACTTAAAATTGTCTTTGAAGCAATTGTTCTCACCATTTATAAATGTGAAACCCTTTTTCAGTAATAACTAAGAAGTAATTAGTATAATACAACCGGTATAACATGTGGTCTCAGTCTAGGTCTTTCGCCATTATCAAATTAATACTATAACACAAAACTTAAACCAAGAGGACAACTCACTGTTGGCAATCTGTGGCAAAGTATTCGGCCTAATGTGTTTCATGGCCCAGGAAGATGGCGGGAAGGCGCTGGACTCAGGTGAAGTCAGATGTTTTATTTTACAGCAAGGTGATCAGTGTTCAGCATTTGACTTGAATAGGCTGCAAATGGATCCAGAAAAATTAAAGAAGCTAGGATAAATGATCAAACACTCATTCACAGTGCATACTACTACATGCTGAAGGTCTGAAACAGACTGGAATAGCAGTTGGTAGCCCACCCATTGGATTGGGTGATACCAGTTCACTTCTCAACAGTATTTTATCAATCTACAATACGTCTCATTGTTACACTCATTATAAATGGTATGAGTACATAGTTAGGTAAAACGTCCGTACTATTCATCAACTCCAAATGGTACGGAGCTCAAATGTTTTATATTTTCAAAATAACAAACAGGGAGAATGTTAACCACTGTGCCACATTTGGCGCCTCCAAACTGGGCATGCATGGGCACCAAATCTGGCACCCCAGCCCCCTAGGAACAGGAAGTGCATGTCTGATGGTGGGAAATATTGTAGGGTGTCTTGGGGTAAAACGTCCCTCATTTTCTCTGTTTTTTGGTCTTAGTGGCTACTACATTCGAACAGCGTGAAGGGAACCCGTGCACATTCACAGATTCTGTGTGTGACTGTGTGAGAGCGAAGTCTTGTGTCTGCAGTGATGCTCGTGGCAACATCATTTAGCCGAGTCTACCTTTAAGTGTACCATGTAAATAAACTAAGTGCTAAAAGTTTCAAAAACCAAATGCTTGATATTGGTCATAATTATTGACATGAAGATAACCAAACAAACAGAAGCAAGTGAATGAACCTGCACATATCTCTGAACATAATGTTTTAATGGTGACTTGTAGTTAGAACATTACTGTTATAATAATGGTAAACTGGTAAAAACCAAAAAATAAGCATTGTATTATAGTCCCTTAATAGAGAGAATGGAGACACAATGATACATAACTAGGGTGCAGGACCTGTATTCATAGTCTCTTACAGTAGGAATGCCTTTCAAATAATAATGTATAAGATTATATGGACAAGAAGGACCTGATCCTAGATCGGCAGTCCTACTCTGAGATGGTTTAAAAATATGGGCCCAGGTCGCTTTTACAAATGGGGACCTGAAAATGACTGGGAGAGATAATGACCACTGCAGTTTTGGCTGGATAGGAAGGGGTTGCTTTAGTGAATGCAGGACCCATGAGCATGGGAGAATCTCAATTGGTTTAGCTCAACGATGATTCAAAGGGGGTGTGGCAGTTCCGCACTAGCCGCTGAAAGGATACTCATGAGTATCCTTGGAGAGACGAGGCTTTTGAGGAGTGGACGACACTAACAAATTGACACTCTCCTCGACCACTCGACCGCTTATCAGTTTCCGGGTCATAGAGGAGAGGAGGACGGAGGAGAGGACGGACTTGTCCCAATTGTGAATCTCCCCATTTGTATCAGAATGGAGCTGAGAGGAGAGGACGTAGTAACACCTGGAGAGGAGGAGTTATTATTCCCAGTGAGGGAGGGAGAGGTGTGGGTCCATATGTCAGTCTTCAGCAGCCATTAGGCTATCGTTAAATGAATGGCCAAGGTGTCTCATTATGCCTTTGTGTACTCTTTTCATTTCACATTCAACTGTGTTGACACTACAATGTTCCAGCATCAGAGATGAAAATGACTCTGAGCATATCCTAAAATTGAAACAGACAGTACCATTCAAAAGTTTGGACACACCTACTCATTCAAGGGTTTTTCTTTATTTTTACTATTTTCTTGTCACGACCTCCGCCGAAGTCTGTCCCTCTCCTTGTCCGGGCGGCGTTCGGCGGTCGACGTCACCGGTCTTCTAGCCATCGCCGATCCACCTTTAATTTTCAGTTTGTTTTGTCTTTGTTTTCTACACACCTGGTTTCATTCCCCAATTACATGTTCATGTATTTAACCCTCTGTTTCCCCCATGTTTGTTTCTATGTTCATTCGGTACATTATGGCTGGTTTTCGACTGGTGCTGTTTACACCCGTGCGTAATTGATTACCGTTTATTGTTGGTCAAGTGTATGTTTACCTTGTGCCTTTATTTTGAGTAAAGTACGCTGCTCACTCATTCTGCTCTCCTGCGCCTGACTTCATGCACCAGCTACACCCACCATCTGACATTTCTACATTGTACAAAATAGTGAAGACATCAAAACTATGAAATAACACAAGTGTTAAACAAAACAAAATATATTCTATATTTGAGATTTTTCAAAATAGCCACCCTTTCGCTTGATGACAGCTTTGCACACTCTTGGCATTCTCTCAACCAGCTTCACTTGGAATGCTTTTCCAACAGTTTTGAAGGAGTTTCCACATATGCTGAGCACTTGTTGGCTGCTTTTCCTTCACTCTGGGGTCCAACTCATCCCAAACCATCTCAATTGGAATGAGGTCAGGTCATTGTGGAGGCCAGGTCATCTGATGCAGCACTCCATCACTCTCCTTCTTGGTCAAATAGCCCTTACACAGCCTGTAGGTGTGTTGGGTCATTGTCCTGTTTAAAAACAAACTATAGTCCCACTAAGTGCAAACCAGATGGGATGGTGTATCGCTGTAGAATGCTGGGGTAGCTATGCTGGTTAAGTGTGCCTTGAATTTTAAATAAATCACAGACAGTGTCACCTTCAAAGCACCCCCACACCTTCACATTCGGAGATCTTCTGTCCACCTACTCTGCGTCTCACAAGACACGGTGGTTGGAACGAAAAATCTCAAATTTGGACTCATCAGACCAAAGGACAGATTTCCACCGGTCTAATGTCTATTGCTCATGCTTTTTGGCCCAAGCAAGTGTTCTCTTCTTACTGGTGTCCTTTAGTAGTGGTTTCTTTGCAGCGATTCAACCATGAAGGCCTGATTCACGCAGAGTCCTCTGTCTGTTACTTGAACTCTGTGAAGCAGTGGGCCGCAGGTATCCTAGTGGTTAGAGTGTTGGATAGTAACCAAAAGGTTGCAAGATCAAATCCCTGAGCTGACAAGGTAAAAATCTGTAGTTCTGCCCCTGAACAAGGCAGTTAACCCACTGTTCCTAGGCTGTCATTGAAAAAAATTATTTATTCTTAACTGACTTGCCTAGTTAAATAAAGGTAAAATGTATTTGGGCTGCAATTTTTGAGGCTGGTAACTTTAATGAACTTATCCTCTGCAGCAGAAGTAACTATGGGTCTTCCTTTCCTGTGGCGGTCCTCATGAGAGCCAGTTTCATCATAGCACTTGATGGTTTTTGCAACTGCACTTGAAGAAACTTTCAAAGTTCTTGACATTTTCCGGATTGATTGACCTTCGTGTCTTAAAGTAATGATGGGACTGTAGTTTTTCTTTGCTTATTTGAGCTGTTCTTGCCATAATATGGACTTGGTCTTTTACCAAATAGGGCTATCTGATGTATACCACTCTTACCTTGTCCCAACACAACTGATTGGCTCAAACACAGTAAGGAGGAAAGAAAATCCACAAATTAACTTCTATCAAGGCACAGCTGTTAATTGAAATGCGTTCCAGGTCACTACCTCGTGAAGCTGGTTGAGAGAATGCCAAGAGTGTGCAAAGCTGTCATCAAGGCAAAGGGTGGCTATTTTGAAGAATCTCAAATATAAAATATATTTTGATTTGTTTAACACTTTTGGTTACTACATGATTCCATACGGTATGTGTTATTTCATAGTTTTGATGTCTCCACTATTATTCTACAATGTAAAGAAAAACCCTTGAATGAGTAGCTGTGTCCAAACTTTTGACTGGTACTGTATATGTTTGGCCTTTATGTTTTGAGCTGATAGGCTACAGTGTGTACATGGTGTGAAGTAGTCAATATCAAATCAAACTACTATCATCATTAGCTTACTAATTTAATTAGCTAGTTATAGCTGTTGATTCGAAGCTCCTGTTTAGCCCTAATCAGAACATGTTCTACCAACCTTTACTTGCCGATACTTTCTTAATTCTCGATTCGGCACCAGTGTCTTCTAAACCTCCATGGCTTGTTACAGATGGAACATTGGTATTTAGACAATAAAAAATATAAATAATAATAACGTTTTGTCTATGAAGTAATCCAACAATGTATACGCTGCCGTCTTAGAGTATGTTTATCTTCTCTCATTGATCAAGACAGGTGAGTGTCAAGCGATGTTTGATTTTTGAGTTGCGCACATGACGTGCAGTACTTTGGGACACCCGTTTACAGCTAAACAGGAGCATATGCACAAGCTTGGACACAAGCTTGGTTGATTTGTGATTTTTTCCCGATTGCACAGTTTTTTGGGGAACTCGTCAAAAATGCCCATCGTGGGAGAGGTGACCATATTGCAGTAATGTCCTTCAAATGCTACACTGTGGCTTTAATGGTCCTGTTTTCTCGGTAGCTACCTCATACAAGATATTTTATTGTCTGTCTTAGTCATGTTACAATCATTTTCAGTTCTCATGTATGATGATTTTTGACAAGCTTGACCAAGTATCTTTCTCTTCAGATAGAGGTTTTTGATTATCCTGAGATAGTCCTTCCCCAATGTCGCTCATGTCATTTCATGTTTATACATTTTTTCTATTTCTCCTCAAAGAGCCCTTCTTTCTGTCTTCACCTTTCCTAACATATGTAATTAGGTTAGTGTTTTTCCATATCTCTGCCATATCTTTTGTAGGCCACCCTCTATCACCCACTTACTCTTTTCTCTCCTCCTTTAGACAACCCTTGCCATGTGTCTCTAACCTTCTCTCTGCCCTCCTCCTATAGCCCATAGAGATAGATAGAGGACTCTAATGCCCAATGACCCATTTAAGCATGGGCAGCGCCATTGAGGACTTTCACCATTTTGAAGTAATCAAGTGGGTGGGACTTCCTATTGGTTAAATAAGGATCACATATTTCCATCCAGGTCACCAGGAGGGATCAGCCAATGAATTATACCCGTGAGCAAACATTCCATAACTGCATGTGGCAGTAAATTGCCAATCAGTTTGTTTATCAACTCATAGAAGTAGTAGAAGAACTTCAAAATGGAGACGGCCTCAATGGCGCTGCCCATGCTCTCACAGACGCAATAATGGGACAGATACAATTTTGCGTCCTCTAACTATCTCTATGCTCTAACCCTCTCTCTCTCTGCCCTCTTCCTCTAGCCACCCTCCCACTCTGCCCTGCCATGTCCTTGTTCCTGGGCCTGTGGATTAGCCTGGGCTTCCTGCTGCTGTGCCAGGCCACGCTGTACGAGACCCTCCAGCAGCACCACGTGCCCCGGCCCGGACGCAACGCCATCCAGATCCTGGGTGAGTCCCTTTCTATGTTCTGTCTGCCCACATCACGCGGTGCCCACTACCCACCCAGTCCTCCCAGGGGAGCTCTCTGAGAAGTGTAAGAGTAAAATATCCCCAGTGGAAACAGTGAAGCAGTAGTCTTCTGTCTTTTGTAATAGATTGGTTTGCAACCAATATGTTAGCTACTGCGAGAAGAAGAATAGTGCACTGTGGTTTCATAACTTTTTATATTTGTTTGTTTCTATAGATTCTGGCATTGTATAATGGATTGTTTATGTTTCTTATGGTTCATTCATGTATCCAGCTCTCAGAGGTGTCATGCCTATAGGCGGCACAGGGGCATGTGCCCCCTCAGATTTGTCCTGTTTTATTTTTATAATTTGTTGTTGTTGTTTCTTTGTAATACCTCTAGCCACCGAACAATTGTTGGCTTTAGCTAACTCAGATAGGTAAACTATCTCCCAACCTCATAACTAGCTACTAAGAAGCCATTTCAGGCTATCAAGGAAGTTAGAGTAGCTAGCTTGTTTAAGTATCTTAGCTGGCATGCCTGCTGGCAAGGTTGGTAGACTACAAAAGCAATTACTAAATGTACTAAAAAAGACTCCTTTCAATCTTTTACCCAGATTTTTGCAAATATGCAGAGAAGCATATTTAGTTAAGAAAAACCACCAGTCAGGAGGATACAGACAGCTCAAGAGGTATGCTTACATACGCAGAAAAATAAATATGTTTATAACATAGAATTAAGCATAATAATTAGGGGTAAAAAAAAAGCTTTTTAAGATATTTGAAATACAACATTCTCCAACAATTCGAACCAGCCACCCAGCAACCCAGCCATCCAGACTTATTTTGTCCCTCATGAGATTTTTGGGGTGCATTTTTGGGGTGCCTCTGCCAGCTGTATATAAAACTACACCATCTTCAAAGTTGGCTTTATTGACATTCTCCTCCATTCTTTGCAGTAAATAGTTTTTGCTTAGAGTTAATTGTAATGTTTAAGCTCAGCTGCAGCTGCTGTTTTGATCTGAGGTTGGAACTCCCCCTCTGCCCCAGACAGACAAAGAGCACTTTTTAACGGGAGAGGATTTTCAGTGTGGGGAAAGAGTGACTGCAGCATCCTGAATCTATCAGACTAGCTGGTTGATTGGTACGTAGGACAGGCTCTAGGCAAAACTCCCCATCAGTATGCTGTGAGTGCAGGCTGCTTTGATCACTGTGGCTTAAATGGAAATAACAATTATGTTTCTCTCTCACTTTCCGGAAACATTCGGCAATTAAAGCCAGTTCCTTCTCCACTGTGGGGGCTAAAGGGGAGGGAGTCAGTGAGATGGGTCTGATTCTCCTCATTTATGTGGGAGTAGAGTAGTTGTGTTCTGTCACTCCCCAGCCATGTGTCTTTGGAAGCAGGCTCCTTTAAGCTTTTAACAATGACTCGCTCCTGGAAGCTTCTGACGACAATACTATTCCAAACCCCTTTCACCAGGAAACCAAATCCCAATGCCTGTTAAACATTGATTCCATCTATCTGTGCTTGTCTCATTCTCCGAGCCGTGCTGCACCATGGAGTGAAAAGACAGTGATTGAAGCAAAAGCAACGAAAAAAAAGAGCCATTGATTTCCCCGACTTGTGATGTCAAGACAAGATTGTTGATAGCCAATGAGGTTTTTAAGCAGCAGTGAGCTGGAGCAGTGGTGCAGGGCAGGTGGCTTGTTTTGGGGTTGGAACAGCTGACGTAGTGGGACTTGGTTGTGGGTGTGAGACAGAGGCTTCACACAAAGTGGTTTGAGCTCCATAATTGGAACAAGTGGGAACAGGATGAGCGACAGAATGAATTTTTTAAAACTTTGTTGCCAGGTTTTTTGTACAAGGATGTGCATGACCTACAGTAAGTGTCTTCTGAATTATGTAGAGGTCCAAGTGAAAACAAAGAGAAAACCCTGCCCATGAGAAGACAGCTAAGTTATTGGTGAGATAAATATCCTCCTGTTCTAGTTTTGTGAAAGGGTTCTTGTCAGAGAAATCAGCTTGTACAAACACACACACACACACTCAAAAAAAAATTCTCAGCAAAGTCATTATGGCATGGCATTTTCATGGTCCCCTGGGGAACAGGGGGATGCATACACAAAGTGAGTCTGAGAGCAGAAGTGTTCTGTCTGAGAGCAGGAGTGTTCTGTCTGAGAGCAGGAGTGTTCGGTCTGAGAGCAGAAGTGTTCTGTCTGAGAGCAGAAGTGTTCTGTCTGAGAGCAGGAGTGTTCGGTCTGAGAGCAGAAGTGTTCGGTCTGAGAGCAGAAGTGTTCTGTCTGAGAGCGGAAGTGTTCTGTCTGAGAGC
>NC_036838.1:46002097-46031164 GCF_002910315.2 Salvelinus sp. IW2-2015
TGCCCAGATCACAGCCCATCTCCACGAACAGTAACACTACTCACTGCTCTAGGCAGACACAATGAACACGGCCTCTGCATCTCTCGAGACACAGAAACCCACACTCACTTCCGTGCTCTCAGACAGAACACTTCTGCTCCAGAACAGAACACTCCCGCACTCTCTCACCGAACAGAAATCACCTTTCTGCGCTAACACAGAGCAGTTCTCCTGCTCTCAGAAACAGAACACAATTACTTCTCTCAGGCACAGCACAACACTTTGCTCATTGCCAGACAGAAGACACTCTATCCGCTACTCAGACAGAACACTTCTGCTCTCCAAGACGAAGAACACTGCCCTGACTGCTCAGACAGAAACTCCTCTCGCTCTCAGACAGAACAACTCTCTGCTCTCAGACCAAGAAACACTGCCCCAGCCTATCTACAGACAGATTATCTATCTTCTGCTCTCAGACGAATACACTCTCTGCTGATCTCCAGGACCAGAACACCTCCTCGCTCTCAGACCACGACACCTTCGTCCATCCTTCAGACAGAACACCTTACCGCTCTCAGACAGAACTACTTCTGCTCTCAGACAGAATTCACTTAACTGCTTCAGAACAGAACAGACTTTGCTCTCAGACAGAACACTTACTGTCTCAGACCGACCACTTCATTGCTCTCAGAACCAGCACACACTTCCTGCATCTCCACGACCAGAAAGCACTATAGGTGCTCTCAGTAGACTGAACACTGTCTCGCTCCTCAGCACAGAACACTTCTGCTCAGATCCGAACAACTTCTGCTCTCAGACAAGAACATTCTCTCAGATCCGCTAAGCACTCTCTCCAAACCGACTATTGCTCTCTCACCTTCGCTCTCCAGACCCAGAACACTTCTGCTCTCAGACAGAACACTTCTGCTCTAGACCGAACACTTCTGCCTCACACAGAACACTTCTGCTCCTCAGCCGAACCGCTACTTCTGCTCTCAGACAGAAACATTTCTTGCTCAACAGAACTCTGCTCTCAGACAGAACACTCCCGCTCTCAGAACAGAACCTCTCGCTCTCAGACAGACACTTCTGCTCTCAGACCCGAACACTTCTGCTCTCAGACCGAACACTTCTGCTCTCAGACAGAACACTCTGCTCTCAGACAACACTTCTGCTTCTCAGACAGAACACTTCTGCTCTCAACCGAACACTCCTGCCTCAACGACACTCTCTCTCAGACAGAACCACTCCCTCTCAGATGCAGGCAACCACTTCTGAAGTGTTCTGTCTGAGAGCAGAAGTGTTCTGTCTGAGAGCAGAAGTGTTCTGTCTGAGAGCAGAAGTGTTCTGTCTGAGAGCAGAAGTGTTCTGCCTGAGCGCAGGAATGTTCTTTATTGTGAAAGTGGATGAAGCTCTGAGTTTTGGCACAGAAGAGCGCAGGATGCATTTATTGTTCAGTGTGCTATGCAATAGAAAATCATTTTATAAGGGAGAAGATTGGTACGGTCATTCAGCAGCATGTACTCAATGAAATTCTGTCACTGGCTGATTGTCAAAATCTAAAATGATAGAACGATTAAGTTCAACTTAGGCTATCTACAACTAACAGTGATCAAGTGCAACACTTATTGATGAGGACATGCTAATATATACGTGTAATCACCATTGGATGTGATGACATTCACTATCATAGTAAAAAAAACACTCCACATGTTCCCTTTATGTTGACTGTGTGAAGGACACCTTTTTTTCATAGTTGTTTTGCAACTGTACAATTTACTGTAGTGTCAAGGCCTTTTAAGTTCATCAATCTTACTCAACTGCAGAGTGGTTTTAACAGATGTAACCAGAACTGCTTTCTCAGAATTGAAATTCTATGATGAATATTTGTATTAGAATTGATTTAATCATTTGAGGATGCTCTCTGGTTTCAGCGACCAGATATTTTTATATAAATAAATATGCAGTGCGTGGAGACCAAAGTGAGATCTCAGATTGATACATGCTTTGGTTTTATGTTTAGCTGTTTACTGTAATAAAATATAATTAAATGGATAGTCATAATTAAAAAGAAAACATAATGCATTACTCTGTAAGATGCCTTCATCTGTGATGTATGGTAACATACAGGGTTTTGATGCTGTGAACATTGTAAACATAACTAATAAAAAGGAACTTCAAATGTTACGATTCAAAGCATTTTACAACGGCTAAAACCATTGCCAGTCAATACACAAAAGAAACTTGAAGGCAAGGCCAGAAAAACAACCAACGAACACAAACCTGTTTGTGAGTTGTGCTTCTGCCTTCGATGCAGTATCTCTGTTTACACAACTTATGGCCTTGTACACATCATTCTGAAAACCGGAATGATACCCATGAGTCTGCCAAATATTCCAACTATTGGAATATTGCCTACCCAATTTCCATTATTTTCTAACAAAGGGTTTACACTGTTGTTTGATTGACAGGCATGTGTTCTGTACCAGAAAAAAAGCCTTAAATAAAGGTATGTGTGGATCTCGATATGGAGCCTGGTTTTCAGACTGGCTGAGTGAGTGAATGATACCGCAGCAGCTCTCAGTACTCAGACGAGGGTGTGAATATATCTCTGCACAGGGGAAGTGAAGGTCATGTTGAGCAAGGTACAAATGTAATCCCCCAGCCTGTTCAAGCATCTAACAATGTTTTAAAAAATCTGCTTATCCCCTTCTGCAACAGCGAGCTGACAGAATGCCACTGCACAGTACATGCGTACCAAAAATATACAAGGAGAGATAGGGGTTTTCAACCTCCATTTCTATATTTATTAGAATATTTCAGTAAGAAATCTGCTGGTCACAGTTGAGGCTGGGATTGAGTAACGAGTCGCCTGACTGCTTCATCACCTGCTAAGGAAGCGGCGCCGTTGCCTTCCCATGAGCCCCTGCTTCGCGGCCTCCCCTACGTCCCCCGCGCCGGGAAAGATTGATTGTGCCCAGATTCTGGGCAGCCAATTCTGGTCTCTTAAGAAATAATCCACTACACTGACAGATGAGGCGAATGTGACATGACACACAAGCCCAGCTCAGCTCTTTCCTCACCTGCCAACTAACACAGTACTGCAAGGTTCACTCCTGGAGAAAGCAGGTTGCTCCTGTGGATGATTCTACTGGACACTATGCAGCCCGGTTGAAGGGTCAAACTGTAACATTCAAATAAATATGGATTGTCATTGTTTGGAGAAGTTACATTGAAATCAAACATTTCTTAATAGTCAGTTTTATGTTCAACTGCCACTGAATATGTATTTGTTTCCTTTCCAAATGGAAGTGCATTGTCATTGTGTGTCCTAGCAATGCCCATAGGGAGGATATTGAATGCAATGGCGATGCATTCGGTTTATGATTCTGACATAACTCTCTAAGGACACTAGCTGATTCCCATTCCAATGTAAGCTACAATATTAACATACATCACTATTAGTCCTGAAGGAGCTGTCCTTAGCTGTCGTTTTGACAAAACTAAAACAGTGTTGTCAGACACAATAACAAGTCAATTGTTTGTTGCAATGACAGTGCTAAACTGTCTCTCATAGTTGATTAAATCAACAGAACTGGTGACAGTAATGACAGGTTAGCCAGTTGTTTCCCTCGTTCTACATGGAGATGCAAGCAGCCACTTGGTGTGACTGAACTAATGATGTGATTAGGAATCACTTGAATCGTCCTTGTAAGAAATGCAAAAATACTGTATAGGAAGTAGGGTGCTGAGGACTTTGTTTTGGTGAAACCCATGCTGATTTTGGATGGTTTATAGCATAAGGTGGATAGGTCATAATTTGCATACTGCAGCAAACAGTGCTGATATTGATATTGTACTGCACTCTTGAGGGAGCTTGCAAGGAAGCATTTCGCTGCACTGTTTATACCTGCTGTAAACTGTGTATGTGAAAAATGCAATTTGATTCGAACCCATACCATTTATAAAATGGTTATAATGATTTAATAAATTGAATGTAAATATCTCATAATGAATAACCTTTTGAAAGATGATTGGAAGACAAGCGCTTTAATGATGTTCATGTTCAGTGTGCCATTTGATATGCAATACTTCTTTAGTCTAGGAAAGCGGCAGAAAAGAGGCAGAAAAAAACATGTAATTACTACTATTATTCATCATGACACAGAAATAACCACACAGCTAAACACAGTTTAAAGTGAGCAATAGCAGAAAATGAAATGTCAACCAATAGTAGTAAAATATGGGGAATCCTGTTGTTGACGAATGGAGCCCCATGTTACGATGAGCAGATTGACCTCCATTTAACTGTGTGGAGGCTTTTTTATATGATTCATGTATCCTGACATTCTGAAATCTTTGTTATGGTTTACTTTGAACGTTTCTGCTGTGACTGTGGGCTCTTTTCTGTAGGATGAGATGTCTGAGTGTAGGTGGGTGTGTTGGTGAACCTTAGGGCATCTATATTTCGGTAAATGAGAACTGGGTTGAATTCCGGAAACGTACATTTCAAGACTGAATCTATTTCTTCATTGCCATGGGTATGTCTAGCGCAGAAGAGGGATGGTTTTCCTGGCTGAGTTTGAGAACATGCCAATTAGCTACACTATCAAACACACATTACATACAAATATACCCTTGCAGTTTTAGAATTTATTTACGGATTTCTCAATTTCCTTATTGTTGTGATTTACTGCCTGCATTGTTCCATACAGTAAAACATGAAAGATACATACACTGTAATCTCATGATAGTGCTCAAACCATATTTAAGTACTGTCAACATGAATATAATCCAAAATGACTGGTTCACTTATGCAACTTCGATTTACACGCTTTTGCAAACTGCCAAAGGGCAAGCAGTTTTACAACTACCCACAGGAAAGTAACATCTCAGTATGAGTTTTTGTGTTTTTGCTTGGCCATTAATTTGATACATTTCACACCCACTTTTAATTGCAAGGACGAATTAGTGTGAGAATGGATGGTGGAAACAGAATTCAATTAAATTCTGCTCACTGGAATGGATGGTGACTTAATCAGATTTTTTGTTGTGCAAATTCGATAAAAAGGAAACGTTTGATCAGGTTTGCACGCACGCACACACACACATCCAAGCACGCACGCACGCACGCACGCACGCACGCACGCACGCAACTCACACCACACACCACACACACACACACACACACACACACACACACACACACACACACACACACACACACACACACACACACACACACACACACAAGTCACAAATAAACCATCATCACCTAGACAGTGGCCAGGACAGGGGTCTGGGATAGTGAAATGGCTTTCTAAATGAGGTGACAGCAAGCATGGTTCATCAATGCAATTCTCATGGCATAAGAAAAAGATACCTCCACATCCCCTAAAAAAAAAACTACTTCAATGGCTCTGACATAATTGCCTGATGATGAGAATCAAAAACTAAACGCACACAAATGTAATAAGAAACCAAGGCATTCTTTTTCCAGGCTCAAACACCCAAAGCTTTTAATCTGGTTCCATATTGGGTTGTAATTGCTATAAAAACTGCAGGCTTTAGTTGAGAGCTCATTGTTGATGTCTCTCACTCTATCGCAGAGCATGCCCTTCGAGGTAATGAAAGCAACCTTTTTAAAACTGGGCAATAACTGCCTCATCATTCCTATACAGAGCATCACTCTCTCTCACCCCTGCCCTCCCTCCCTCCCTCTCTCCCTCCCTCTCTCCCTCCCTCCGTCCCCCCCTCCCTCCGTCCATCTCCTCGTCTTTATCTGCCCCTGAGACGATTCGTCATGGATCAGATGAGACCATTTGTCATGGATTAGTGCACTTAAATGTCTGTGTGATAGTGGAAGCAGTCACTGGAAAAGCTTAGGAATCCTATTACACTGCTTTTTATGGCCGGCGGGGGTAAGAGACTAGGGAGGGAGGTTGAACTGGCATTTTATTTGAGCTTCATACCATTTCTGTTCTCATACGACAAAGAAGCGCTGATTCATCAGAAAGACAGTCCACTTGGAGGAGGAGGTCTGGTTGAAGAAGGACTAGATTGTAAAAGTGGAATGAATATGTTGAACATGTTTGAATTCTTTCCTCTCTCTGTATGTTCACTCAGTGCCCTGTCAGAGCTGCATATTACTCGATTTAATCTTTCTACTGATGACTTTGATACCTTCCTTTGCTTTCACCCCATCTTCTTCAATTATTAATTTGTTAGGAAATCTGAACGATTACTCTTGTTTGAGAATCCCTAACTCCAATAATGGAGGTACACATTGCGATAATATCTAGAAAGAGATTGTCACTCTTTCATAATCTTCCTAGGCCTATTCAACACATTTAATTCAGCTGTAGCAAGATTTCAAGATTATTAGTATTTACCTTGCAGAGTTTCCTATCACAGGCGTCTCACTGCTGGTACCTTGATGGGCCTTTATTCCCTGAGTGAAAAGCGATAGTAGCGGATTAGATCCTGTGCTATCCTTATCTTCTCTCTGAAGTCAGATAACTGTGTCAGACAGAGAACAGTTCCTGTTAATCACACAAGGTTTGTTCCTCTACTCCTGTCGTACAACAAACTAAAACTAATAGACCAACTCACAGTTTGGAGGAAAGGGTTTGTCTTCTGCCCTATTTCAGCCTAACCTATATTTAAACACCCTCATAACATTCACTGTGGTACCAAGATAACAGTGGTTCTTTCAACTCTGTTGTTTAGATCGTTATAAAAGAAAATCTGTAAACAGAAAAACAGTATAATGGCCAGTGTGAAGTGACAGCAGAATGTGCACCTTCCCTGCAACACCAGTATCTGATATCATCCCAGACCTTTTTGAAAAACACATACTGTAGCCTACCAAATGGAAGCCCATGCAGGGAACAAAATTGTTAATATATAGAACAAAGCAAATATCAGTGTTTTTATGCAGCTAATCCACCACCCCCAGCCCTTATTTTATCGTGTGGCTGAACTGAAATAGCTTGGTTATATTAATGGAGTAAAGAGACACAGGCAGGTAATTGTAATGCAGATACTTTGCACTATCATTTAGAACCACTACAGAGGACGAATGTTACTCATTTGCTATTTCGTTTGCAGAGAACTCTGCACTCCAGCACCTAATTTACTTAGTGACATTCAGAATTGATTGTCTTAAATGTGTAACAATTTGCTCCACAATCTGTTCACTTCAGTGTGAGTTTTGCATACCCTTTCAATGGGGTCACCTTATTTTTTAACATTGTTACATCTATGGGCTTTTATGTTTTTCTGTCATGTGTAATGTGTGGTAGCCTATATCATAGGCTATATATTGGATAACGGCACAATCATTTGAGCTTTTTGGGGCTTGAGCTCATAAAATGTATTTACTGTATGGCTCATCAGACTCAGGTAGCATCAATGGAGAAAAGTGATTATTCTCCATATGGAACATTTGTAAAATACTGGGAAAAATATTCAGCCCTAGTCGGTAGCTTATTCTTTAGATGTTTGGGGCTGCTGGTGAACCATGATGTGCAGCATAATCAAAGTGACACTAGCACACCTGCCAGAGTCTTTAGGGTGTCAATAGCTGGGTTTCCATCCAGTTGGGGACAGATTTTCATGGGAATATTCTAAAATCTGCACAAAAACAACATGCACTTTTCAGGGTTTCCTTTAGGAAAATGTTGTGCTGGACAACGTGACCATGAAGATTTTAATTTACCAGACATTTGAGAAATTTACCTGACATCCATATGCATTCAGATCTGGCTTGGAGCAGCCAATGCCATCAATAAACAAGGGATATTGGCCAAATGAGCCACATTTACTTGTCCTTAAAAACAGCCTAAAACAAATTACTAAAACACTATTCCTTGTGTTTCGATGTGTAGCACATGCAAAACTTTGTAGCCATGTTTTTAGGCTACTTTCCTACAAAAAATATTGTTGGTCCAACTGTTGGAGATTTGAGTGCAAAATGCATCAGGGCATTGCATGCATAGGCCTATAAGCTTAGGAGTCCACTGTATGATATTAATAAAACAAACATTTAAATAGCCTATATGAAGGAAGAAAAGCTTAGGCTTGTTCACCCACGACTGTGTGGCCAAACACGACTCCAACACCATCATTAAGTTTGCTGACGACACAACAGTGGTTGGTAGGCCTGATCACTGACAACGATGAGACAGCCTATAGGTAGGAGGTCAGAGACCTGGCAGTGTGGTGCCAGGACAACAACCTCTCCCTCAATGTGAGCAAGACAAAGCAGGCGGACCGAACAGGTCCACATTAACATCTACGAGGCTGTAGTGGATCAGGTCGGGAGTTTCAAGTTCCTTGGTGTCCACATCACCAATGAACTATCATGGTCCAAGCACACCAAGACAGTCGTGATGAAGGCACAACAACACCTTTTCCCCCTCAGGAGACTGAAAAGATTTGGCATGGGTCCCCAGATCCTCAAAAAGTTCTACAGCTGCACCATCGAGACCATTGTGACCGGTTGCATCACTGCCTGGTATGGCAACTGCTCTGCATCTGACCATAAGGCACTACAGAGGGTAGTGCGTACAGCCCAGTACATCACTGGGGCCAAGCTTCCTGCCATCCAGGACCTATAAAATAGGCGGTGTCAGAGGAAAACCCATAAAATTGTCAGACTCCAGTCACCCAAGTCACAGACGGTTTTCTCTGCTACCGCACGGCAAGCGGTACCGGAGCGCCAAGTTTAGGACCAAAAGGCTCCTTAACAGCTTCTACCCCCAATCCATAAAACTGTTGAACAATTAATCAAATGGCTGCCGGACTATTTACATTGACACCTCCCCCCTCCATTTGTTTTGTACACTGCTGCTACTCGCTGTTTATTATCTATGCATAGTGACATTACCCTTACCTACATGTACAAATTACCTCAACTAACCTGTACCCCCGCACACTGACTCGGTACCGGTGCCACCTGTATATAACCTCATTATTGTTATGTTATTGTGTTACTTTTTATTATTTTTTATTAGATTTTATTTGGTAAATATTTTCTTAACTCTTCTTGAACTGCACTGTTGGTTAAAACCTCTCTGGGATAGGCGGGACGCTACCGTTCCACTTGGCCAAAAGCTAGTGAAACTGCAGAGCGCCAAATTCAAATAAATTACTATAAAAATCAAACTTTCATTAAATCACACATGCAAGATACCAAATTAAATCTACACTTGTTGTGAATCCAGCCAACATGTCAGAATTCAAATAGGCTTTTTGGCGAAAGCAAACGATGCTATTATCTGAGGATAGCAACAGAGTAAACAAAGAGAGAGAAGCATATTTCAACCCTGCAGGCGCGACACAAAACGCAGAAATAAAAATATAATTCATGCCTTACCTTTGACGAGCTTCTGTTGTTGGCACTCCAATATGTCCCATAAACATCACAAATGGTCCTTTTGTTCGATTAATTCCGTCTATATATATCCAAAATGTAATTTTATTTGGCGCGTTTGATTCAGAAAAACCCCGGTTCCAACTTGTACAACGTGACTACAAAATATCTCAAAAGTTACCTGTAAACTTTACCAAAACATTTCAAACTACTTTTGTAATACAACTTTAGGTGTTTTTTAACGTAAATAATTTATAAAATTGAAGACGGGATGATCTGTGTTCAATACAGGAGGAAAACAAACTGTAGCTAGCTTTCTGGCCACGCGCCTCTATCTAACAGTACACTTCAAGTTACCCTCGTTCTGGATGGCCGTACTTCTTCATTACATAAAGGAAAAAACCTCAACCAATTTCTAAAGACTTGACATCCAGTGAAAGTGGCAGGAACTGCAAGAAGGTCCCTTAGAAATCTGGATTCCCAATGAAAACCCATTGAAAAGAGAGTGACCTCAAAAAAAATAAATCTGAATGGTTTGTCCTCGGGATTTCGCCTGCTAAATTAGTTCTGTTATACTCACAGACATGATTCAAACAGTTTTAGAAACTTCAGAGTGTTTTCTATCCAAATCTCCTAATAATATGCATATCTTATCTTCTGGGGATGAGTAGCTGGCAGTTGAATTTGGGTATGCTTTTTATCCAAACGTGAAAATGCTGCCCCCTATCCTAGGGCTTGTAAGTAAGCATTCCACTGTAAGGTCTACACTTTTTGTATTCGGCGCATGTGACAAATACAGTTGAATTTGATTTGAGAGAGATAAAGAGAGAGATAGAGATGCTGGTGACATGCTACGACATGCATTTCTTTATGTCAGATGGCTACTGCGTTTTCTATACAGATATACTGTAGATGTACAGAAAGAGGCTAATTGGTTAATATTTTGTGTAAAGATAAGCATTATATTATTCGATTATAGGACGAACTCCGGTAGGTCTGAAACATTCTTCCTCACCTCAAGTTCAACTGTTCGGAGTCAGTTGGACCTACGTTGCACACTGCCTTCATATCATAGGCTTGCAGTAGCTAAAGCTTAATTATAGCCACACCAAACCTTCACAAAAAGTTTATAAACTTTATTAGGGTAATATAAAAACTCAAGCCATTGTTTATAGGGAAAATATGAGCTGTCAGTCAAATTGAAGCAAACACAGCATTTCATACAGTAATTTGGAACTTAATTTGGCCAAAGAAAATGGCTCAACAGAATGAAACACTTGCGAACTGGTTTAAACCTTCACAAAAGGTTTGAACAGGCTATATTGCAGAAATGACCAACAAAGGCAAGTGCCTACCATACCCAACAAATGATAGAAATAGGCTAAGGTTATTTATTAATCTTAAACTAAATATGGAGCTCACAATTAAAAAGACTCAACTGAAGTAAACAAAACACATGAAATAACTGGTTTCGATTAATAAATAGGCTTACAATAATAAATACATTTAAGTTCCAAAATTGAATCCTACCTGAATAGGGAGTTGCAAGGTGGCCTGCATTCTTCTCGTTTTTGTTAACTGCAATAATAAAACTTATATTAAATTTCCCTTGTGGGCTTTTCACTCTTTTTCCTCTAACTTTTGTTTTACTTCATTGAAAAAGGCCTCCATCTTCACAATCAACAGTGGCCTAGGCCAAGACTCCTCTGTTGCTCTCTCTCTCTCCTCAGCAGCAGGTACACTTGCGCGTGAGGCGTAGGAGAAGGTTGCTGAAGGGTGAATTCTGGGTAGAGGCTATGATAGACAGCCTCTCCTGGACAACTTGGCCTGCTACGATTTTATTTATCGGGCTTTTCATTTTTTTATCTGCGAAATGCAGGCAATTACCAGCATAGGGAAACCCAGGAGCATTTCCCCATCAGTGTTGTTTCCATCAAATTGAATTGTTGCAGATAAAAGTCTGTACGTAAAAACATGGTGCACATAAAAATACCTGTACCAGATAAAATGGGTTTCCATAGCATTTTCAACTCTAGGCATACAAATTGTATACTGTAGGTGTAGCGAATGTACCCACTCTGGTATTGGCACGTGCGCTCTAGCCAACAACTTGCAGATACAGTGCAGGTATAGCCTAATACATGATGAGATTATAATGGACAAAAGTGCAATATTCTTTTTTATTTGTTAATGGCAGCCAGGCATCGATCATCATGACACCAGAATAAGACCCTGGATATGTATTGAAAGGAGCATCAACCTCATCACTGTGCACTTCCACCACCCTGTGAAGTTCATCTTATTTCATCTGTAGCCTAATAAACTGCATGCTTTCCCATGATGTGGTGACATTTATCACACATGTAGGCTACTTTACCCCCATAAAAAGGATGGAAACCTGGTTAATGTCAAGCCTAGCTGGAATTATATTTTCGATGAACGTGCTGAAGCCTACATGAGACTTTTGAAATATCCCAATCAGATTAAAACGTTGTGCCTGGTTGTGTTAATGCCACATATACAAGGTAATACATTTAGAAAGTTAATTGATACATATTTTGGCTATATTGAAGCATTGGAGTCTAGGTGTGCGAGGATTAGCCTCTCGGATTGGAGAAGAGGAAGAGTGTGTTGAGCTTTCCTGAATAACTGGGCTTGCCGGGAGCATATGTGACCACATTATTATAGGACGAATAATGATGATCTGCAACAGACAGCGCACCTCAGTATCAGAAGTAAAAATATAGCCAGACAGGTCTGCTACTGTTTCTTTCTAAACTGTCCAGAGTAGACCCACAATGGATCGAAATGGAATGAAACATTCAAATCACAGGACTTTTGTGCCTTTATTCAAATGAATATTTTCACTGCAGCCTAGAGTAGAATTTTGTACCCACTTGAAAACAATAATGCAAGTTATTCATTAGCTGATATTAGCTGATGTACGAAGGGCTATATAAAATAAAATAAAATAAACTTGATTGATTCATTGCATTTTGGTGTTGTAGGCTAGTCTAGGTAGGATAATTGTATTGTCCCTAAACAAAATCTCTGAGATTTTTGAGCTGTATGCCTCATGTCTTCGCTGTTCTTTCATGCGCAGTGATGCACCTGGCCTCTCATACCACACATAAAAAAGGCAGCAGCCTATCAGCTATCTATCAGCTATTCCTATTTGTTCTCGTCGATTCCTATAAAAAATGTTTGCAGCTTTGAATTTTTTTATGTGTGGTATGATTGCTACAAACGATCCACCTACCACTATTGTCACTATTAATGATGTATAGAGGGCAGGAAATACCATTTGACTGGTAGACTATACTGACCTCTGTGGTATAGCAAAAGTTAGCAGATGGAAAAGCGTAGTGCACAAGTGAAGTACCAAAACACCTTGATATAGGGAAGGCGCATGCAAGCAGTTGAGGAAATGTGGCTAGGATGGAATAAATTATATAGTAAAACCTGCAAAAGACCTAATATAAACCAGGGAAAATACACACTATCATCACCTGCACCCATTTAAAAAAAACACACAACCCTCCCCAAAGCAAAAAAAAAAGAGTTTGATAACCCTCCCCTATTTTAGATCACCCCTCCCCCCAATAAATTGCGATCTGTCCCTAACTTGTGCTTTTTTAACAGCTTTGAGTGCAGGTTAATATTTTACTTCCTTTGCTATGTTCCCTCACTGATGTCCTGACCATACAAGTGGAAATATAGATGTAACAAATCTCAGGTATCTTATCGCGTTAGGTCTGAATTGATCGTCCCTTGCTCATTGTTCATGTTGTACCACTGAAATATTTAGAGTTAACATCTGTAGCTCTGCCTTTAGAGGCCCAGTGTAGTCAAAATTAAGTTTTTCCTGTGTTTTGTATCATATTGTACAACAGCTGATGAAACTAACAATCTACACAGGACCGTCTAATCAGAAGGTTTGCATGGGCAGAAGTTTCGGCTTGCCTGGTGATATCACCAGGCGTTAAATTGGTTAATAGACCAATAACAAAGAGAGTTCCAAACCTCTCTGGCAAAAACGGCTAGTTTTCAGTTATCCCCTCCCTTCATTACCTCCCTTCATTACCCTCCCTGACAGTCCTAGTAAAATTATTGCTTGAGAAATAGTTTTTTTGCTAAAAAGCTATTTTTCACAATTTTAATGGAAAACTACACTACATGGCCAAAATCTGTGGACACCCCTTCAAATTAGTGTATTCAGCTATTTCAGCCACACCCGTTGCTGACAGGTGTATAAAATCGAGCACACAGCCATGAAATCTCCATATACAAACATTGGCAGTAGAATGGCCCGTAATGAAGAGCTCAGTGACTTCATAGGATGCCACCTTCCCAACAAGTAATTTCGTCAAATTTCGGGCCTGCTAGAGCTACCCCCGGTCAAGTGCTGTTATTGTGAAGTGGAAACGTCTAGGAGCAGCAAAGGCTCAGTCGTGAAGTGGTAGGCCACACAAGCTCACAGAATGGGACAGCCGAGTGCTGAAGCGTGTAGCGCGTAAAAATAGTCTGTCCTCGGTTTTAACACTACCGAGTTCAAAACTGCCTCTGGAAGCAATGTCAGTACAAGAACTGTTCATTGGGAGCTTCATGAAATGGGTTTCCACGGCCAAGCAGCCGCACACAAGCCTAAGATCACCATGCGCAATGCCAAGCGTCGGCTGGAGTGGTGTAAAGCTTGCCGCCATTGGACTCTGGAGAAGCTGTTCGACGAGCAGGTGTCCACATAGTGTATTAGAGTAAGGTATTTAATTGTTTCCCAGAAATAATTTGATATTGATATAAAAATGTCCGCATTGGAACTTTAAAGCCCCTGTCTGGGTTCTCATCATCCTACCCTCCACAGTCAGGAAACAATACCTGCGTAACATTGCATCTATATTTTAGAGTGAAATAACCTCTCTCACATGTATAGCTGTACTATCTAAATTTGATCAGTTTCTCACAGCAGGAAAATAATCCTGCAACAACAGAACATGTGAATTATAATGTGGATTATAATTAATTTACATTTTTGTAGGGGTTGATACATTTTTCTTTAGGGCAAACCAAGTCTGAAATGTTTAAGTGGAAATTGCTGCTGTGATAATAACATTAAACATAATAGGTTTTTTGAACAATATAATTAGGCACATGGCATTGTAGACAGTTTTTTGAGCATGTATATAATATATTGCAAAGGTGACATGTTTTGTTAGTGATTCTTTATAATATCTTTATTTTAGCAGTGAAGTTTAATAAATATGCATTACAGGGTTAAATATATGGATTTTATTTGCTTTTGGATAACACCTTTGTCACAAGGAGTGATTGAAAGTATGTCTAAATTGTCTACCAGGCTGCTCTATCAGGGTGAGAATAAGTCTTGTGTGATGTGCCTGGTACCTGGCCATATCTGTGGTAGTTTGCAGACAGAGGCAGTGTTACATTGTCTCATCACCACCTTATCGGCCAGGGAGACACTTGATAATGCAGTGCGAGATGTAGCAGAGAGGGAAAGCACCTGCTCTACACTATTCATCACATCTTCTCAACAAACATGACTGTATCTAAATGAATACAGGCCCGATTAGATACAGTAGCCAGATGACAGAGAAATGCTGGATACGACATTGACAACGGTCATGACCACGGTCATCAAAATTGTTAAAAGGTTTAAAAAACGATTCAAATAAATGCTAAATTTGATCAATGAATGAAAATACTCCCAACTTTTATCATTTTTAAATATCAATCCGATATTGACTGAATTATAGCACATAAAACACTGTACTGGCACGCAGCAATAATACATGTTCAGGCAGTTTGTTGGGAATTCAGGTGTTCAATGTATTGTGTAATTTCACTTTTTTTCCTATTATGCACTCATATATACATTTTCTTAGTATATCAGGTATTTTTTTAAATACTTTGTTATAAAATAAAGAAAATGTTATGTGCATATATACAATGGGTGTATTTACATACATTAATACAATAATGTAAAGAGGGGGAACAAGGCTGCAACCACCAAAAACAGCTATAGGCCTACCTGCTCTGTCAACCCTACCTGCTCTGTCCACCCTACCTGCTCTGTCTAGGCCTACCTGCTCTGTCTAGGCCTACCTGCTCTGTCTAGGCCTACCTGCTCTGTCTAGGCCTACCTGCACTCACTTGCACTGTGTAGACTGCCTAATTAATTATTCATTACTGTTGTTGTCTTTTCTCTTGCATTACTGTGTCAAGAGAAGGATACCCATAATTTAAAATGTAAACGCTGGGTTCTAGATTACAGCTATCTATACACTTTACATACTTTACATTAGTTGCAAGATCAGACACATTATCAGTGCTCCTTTTCAGAAGTTGCTTTCATTTCAGCTCATTTCATTTTATGAACATTTCATCTATTTTAAATCAGAACTTTTTTCAGTTGCATAAAACATCAGCATCCACCAAATATATTGATCTTTCTTCTCTTTCTTGTGATGTAACTGTCGTGACAGTGTGCTAAGTCCCAGACAAAGTGTTAGCGTTCTTCTAGATGCAACAAAAAGACAATGTATTCCATTGAGCCCATTTCAGCCATTATCGGAGTGTGTTTGACAGGTCATTACTAACGGGAAAAAACTAATGGCACAATCAGGAGTGGGAAAGAGTCACCAGAGTAAAATGAAAGCAATCAATCCAGCGAGATTTAAGTGACAAGTGGATTTTGGCAGCCCTCAAACACAGGAAATTGATGGCTGAAAGGAGAGATCTTCAGGTGGTCGGGGCATGTGCGTTGCTATAGAGTCCTTCAAAACAAGCTTGTTCTGAAAGAACCTTTTGTCCCAAAACTCAATGTACGTACCTCCAGATGTTCACGGAAGACATTGAAGGTTGAAGACATCAGGGCTTTGGATACATACAGGGCTTGTCTAACAGAGAGGTATACAGTGGCTTGCGAAAGTATTCACTCCCATTGGCATTTTTCCTATTTTGTTGCCTTACAACCTGGAATTATATTTTTGGAGGGTTTGTATCATTTGATTTACACCACCTGCCTACCACTAGATGCAACATATTTTTTATTATGAAACAAACAAGAAATAAGACAAAAAAAAATAAACTTGAGCATGCATAACTATTAACCCCCCAAAGTCAATACTTTGTAGAGACACCTTTTGCAGCAATTACAGCTGCAAGTCTCTTGGGGTATGTCTCTATAAGCTTGGCACATCTAGCCACTGGGATTTTTGCCCATTCTTCAAGGCGAAACTGCTCCAGCTCCTTCAAGTGGGATGGGTTCCGCTGGTGTACTGCAATCTTTAAATCATACAACAGATACTCAATTGGATTGTGGTCTGGGCTTTGACTAGGCCATTCCAAGACATTTAAATGTTTCTCCTTAAAACTTCTTGAGGATAGGGTGCAGAGTTTTCACTTAGGGAAAAATAGCGTGCGCAATTTCAACTTCGTGCTACTCATCCCCAGAATATAAGATATGCATATTATTAGTAGATTTGGATAGAAAACACTCTGAAGTTTCTAAAACTGTTTGAATCATATCTGTAAGTATAACATAACTTATATAGCAGTCAAAACCCTGAGGACTAACTTTTTTATTGTTAAGTTCCTGTATGTTCAATGGGTTATCATGGGCACACCAGAATTCTAATCACTATCCACGCAGTTTCTACTGCTTCCACTGGATMTTGCCATTGTATGGAAAAAGGTTAAGGTTTTTCATTAGTCAACTGAGAAAGATATTGACCCGGAAGTGGAGTGACGTCGTGTGTTTATGTTTGAGAGTTGAGCAAGACTTGAAAAGTACCGTGAGTTTGTTGATATCCTGTATTGAAAACAGATTGACCCGTCTTCAATTTGATCGATTATTAACGTTTACAAATACCTTAAGTTGTATTACAAAAGTACTTTGAAATGTTTTGGCAAAGTTTAGAGGTAATTTTTTAGATATTTTGTCGTGATTTTGCGCAAATTGAAGGCTGTTTTTCCTGGTACAACGGCGCCAAATAAATGGACAATTTGGATATATATGGACGGAATTAATCGAAATAAGGACCATTTGTGATGTTTATGGGACATATTGGAGTGCCAACAAAAGAATCTCGTCAAAGGTAATGCATGTTTTATATTTTATTTCTGCGTTTTGAGTAGCGCCGGCATGGTTGAAATTGTCAACAAAGAGAGTGTAGCCATTGCACTATCATCAGATAATAGCATCTTATGCTTTCGCCGAAAAGCCTTTTTGAAATCTGACATGTTGGCTGGATTCCACAACGAGTGTAGCTTTAATTTGGTATCTTATATGTGTAATTTAATAAAGTTTGATTTTATCGATTTTTTTTTAAATCTGGCGCTCTACATTTTAACAGGCTGTTGGGACGCAAGCGTCCCGCGATCCCAGAGAGGTTAAACCACTCGTGTGTTGCTTTAGCAAGTAATGCTTAGGGTCATTGTCCTGCTGGAAGGTGAACCTCCATCCCAGTCTCAAATCTCTGGAAGACTGAAACAGGTTTCCCTCAAGAATTTCCCTGTATGTAGCGCCATCCATCATTCCTTCAATTCTGACCAATTTCCCAGTCCCTGCCGATGAAAAACATCCCCACAGCATGATGCTGCTACCACCATGTTTCACTGTGGGGATGGTAGTCCCGGGGTGATGAAAGGTGTTGGGTTTGCGCCAGACAAAGCGTTTTCCTTGATGGCCAAAAAGCTACATTTTAGTCTCATCTGACCAGAGTACCTTCTTCCATATGTTTGGGGAGTCTCCCACATGCCTTTCGGCGAACACCAAACATGTTTGCTTATTGTTTTCTTTAAGCAATGGCTTTTTTCTAGCCACTCTTCTGTAAACCCAGCTCTGTGGAGTGTATGGCTTAAAGTGGTCCTATGGACAGATAATCCAATCTCCTCTGCGGAGCTTTGCAGCTCCTTCAGGGTTATCTTTGGTCTCTTTGTTTCCTCTCTGATTAATGCCCTCCTTGCCTGGTCTGTGAGTTTTGGTGGACGGCCCTTATTTGGCAGGTTTGTTGTGGTGCCATATTACTTCCATTTTTTAATAATGGATTTAAAGGTGCTCCGTGGGATGTTCAACGTTTCTGATCTTTTTTTATAACCCAACCCTGATCTGTACTTCTCCACAACTTTGTTCTGACCTGTTTGGAGAGCTCCTTGGTCTTCATGGTGTCGCTTGCTTGGTGGTGCCCCTTGCTTAGTGGTGTTGCAAACTCTGGGGACTTTCAGAACAGGTGTATATATACTGAGATCATGTGACACTTAGATTTTACACATGTGGACTTTATTTAACTAGTTATGTGACTTCTGGAGGTAATTGGTTGCACCAGATCTTATTTAGGGGCTTCATAGCAAAGGGGGTGAATTCATACGCATGCACCACTTTTCTGTTTAAAATTTTGTAGAATTTTTTGAAACAAGTCATATTTTCATTTCACTTCACCAATTTGGACTATTTTGTGTATGTCCATTAAATTAAATCCAAATAAATATCCATTTAAATTACATGATGTAATGCAACAAAATAGGAACAACGCCAAAGGGGATGAATACTTTTGCAAGGCACTATACATGTCAGCACGATATATTAAACATGATAACGTACAGTTGGTGCACAGGTTGAGAGACAAATTGGAGTAATCAAGGTGACAGACAGTGACACATTCAATACGGCCTTGCACATTCTTGCCTGCATCTAGCTGACCTGGGGTGTAATCTTTAGGCCAAACTTGCCATTTCATAACTAAAACGAGAGTTTCTTTTGGACAAAATCATCCTCGCTTCGTTCCATTTAAGAAAAGTTTTGCATCAGAATCGGCGGAATGATCCTGATCAACCCTGATCACCTCCACACTCAGTTCACTTTCATAGCAGCCACATACAGCATCATCACTTTGCTTGTTGTATAATTC
Source organism: Salvelinus sp. IW2-2015 (assembly GCF_002910315.2). Taxonomy (NCBI): domain Eukaryota; kingdom Metazoa; phylum Chordata; class Actinopteri; order Salmoniformes; family Salmonidae; genus Salvelinus; species Salvelinus sp. IW2-2015. Next base: position 46,021,379 of record NC_036838.1, read on the forward strand.
CTTCTCGCATCAACGTGCTCTCCTCCTCTCACCTTTTCCCTTCGCTTGTGGACTTCAGTGCACAAAACCACAGCTACCTGTGACCAGGCCCAAACACCTCTCCAGCCCAAACCTTCATACCATATCCGCAAACTGCTTCACAGCCTACATCATTGCCACCATATTATCTAACGTTATATTCAACAAACTATAACTAACGCATTAGTAAACCCACAATCCAATCTATTTCTACAATTACACAGTACAGTGTACAGCAAGCAGTAAATTAATAAAACCGAAGCTTATCTCGACTTGGAAGAGTTGCAGTGTTGGAAAGCCTTAGCCATTTAGCTAACATAAATAGCATTCCTCTCTGTTTGAGTCAGGTTTTTGAGTAGGCAAAATCAGCTGCTTTAGCTAAGTAAGTGAAAGGTAAACTAAGATGAAGAAAAAAATACAACGAAATATAGCTAGCTCTGCCTCAAATGTTTCTCCTTAATGTTTTGTTCAAAACTGTTCAACTACTGTCTTTCTCTCTCTTTGAGTCAACTACTCACCACACTGTATGCACTGCAGTGCTAGCTAGCAGTAGCTTATGCTTTCAGTACTAGATTAAAGGAAGGAAGGAAGGAAGGAAGGAAGGAAGGAAGGAAGGAAGGAAGGGAAGGAAGGAAGGAAGAGAAGGAAGGAAAGAGAAGGAGGAGGAGGAAAGGAAGGAATAAGGAAACGGGAAGGAAAGGAAGAGGGGTTTTAAGGAAAGCAAAGGCAGACTTTTTTGGCTTGGAATCACGATGGGTTTAATCGAGAAAGTGGAGTATTGCTCCAGAAATGATCATTTCTTAGCAGGTCATGGTCCCGCGCCTGACACTGTGGACACTGAGATGACAGTGTGTGTGTGTGTGTGTTGTGTGTGTGTGTGTGGGGTGTGTGTTGATGTCATGTGTTGTTTGTGTGTGTGTGTGTGTGTGGTGTTGGTGTGTGGTGTGTGGTTGTGTGCTGTGCGTGTGTTGTGTTGTGTGGTGTGGTGGTGTGTGTGTGGTGTGTGTGTGTGTGTTGTGTGGTGTGTGTGTGTGTGTGTGTGTGTGTGTGTGTGTGTTGTGTGTGTGTGTGTGTGTGTGTGTGTGTGTGGGCTCCCGAGAAACAGTGTGTGACGGTGGCAGCTGTGTGTGTCATAGCGATCTGCCTTGGGCTGACATCCACAGATAGGAAATATTCCATCTCCAGTCACGCTACTGAGATGTGTCACCATGTTAGAATTTCTCTTAACTGATCTGCTGCTTTCTTTGTGTTCATCTATTTTTATCTATTTGGGCAGGAATTCAAACAAAAAGCTCCCTCTATTCACCAAGTATTCCTAAAGGCACCGTCATGTGTTCCACAGTTTACCACAGAAGATGTAGAAACAAACCGTTATCTACAGGAACAAGTGCTTTTTTAATCCTGTGAACCATTGCCTTAGTGTTCTTTGGCTAAGAGCCACCTGCTCAGTGCTTGAACGTCCACCTTGTGGCAGAGGTTGAGAACATCCACAGCGAGTCTGGAATTAGTCTGAGCACCACTTGAACGCTGAATCAATGAATGAGATTTAAATTAAACGTAGAAGATGAAAGCCCTTCACCCTGCATAGCAGATGCTATCCAGTAGACAGCCGCTGAACGAGCCACTGCCTGAGACGAGGAGGGGAGATTCAGCCAGAGAGCTCTTCCTCATTTTCTGGGTGATGTGGGCTAATGGTAGTGATATTGGATGGAGAATACAAGCTCTCATAAGGTCTTAAAGGCTATGGTGAACATAACAGTCCATCCCAGGGAGAATTGGATGCAGAGGAGGATGAGCCATTGTAAGTCCCTTTCAGACCATCACTTCCTATGTGAGGCCACTCAGGAGAGCTGCTCTTGTGGCAGTACTGATAATGGAAACAATATGATAGTGTACTGAGTTACCTTATCATACATATGTGATTATAGTATACTGCCTTATGTATGGAATGGAATGGTGAAGCAACATATTGTTTTCTGATAGATAAAACATGTCAAATGTGGGTTTTGAGATGGAATGGAAACATTTTAATATGCAAAATGAGTCAATCAAAGAAACGGATATATTGACCTAAAAGACGAGGCACATCTTAGGAAACATCTTGTTGTTTTTTCATTGTGAACCAGACATGTTAGTGTTTACCATTCCCCTGCCTCCCTGTGTCACTGTGTCTCTGTGTGTCTACAGAGCACTAGATTGGATTTGTGATTTCTGTTTGTGGACTTTCATCTCCTGATCTGGCTGAGAAGCAAGCGTGGAGCAAGGAGCTAGACATTTGCTTGGCTGGGGGATGATTTGGCAGATCAATCCCTTTCCCCTGTACGATGACCACTATTTATCATTGTTTACTCGGCCGCCGCTTGTGAGATGCTAGGTGCCATTCGTTCCCAGAATATCTTTCTGATCAGCCATTTGCATCTTCCCACCCGCCTGCCCCGCCTGCCGCGCCGCCTGTGTCTGTGTTGGAGCCCAGTCTGCTCTGATGCATTCGCTGTGTACCAGCCAGACAGATGGCACCCATTTGATCAGGGAGACACAGCAATGTCCGGTAGGGAGTGTGGCTAAACGACTGGCTGTCATTGATCATTAAGAGCAGGCCGTTCTCTCAGCCTGCCTGTCAGTAAATAGTACGTTAACCTTTTTAAAAACTTGCCATCCCTCCATTGCCACTTGTGATGTCCTGAGCGTTAATTTGGTGTCACTCAGCTCCAATCTTTTATTCCATAGTCGGGTATAGTCAAGGACCGTCTGGTTTCTCTCCTGTGGGGTGTGTGTGTGTGCTCTCTCTCGGTGACAAAGATGTGTGTGTGCGTGTGTGCGCGGGTTCGTGTGTGCGTGCACATTTGTGCATGCATGTGTGTGGAAAATTGGACTGGCTGGAGAGCAGGTCACCTGCCACTACTCATGGGGGTGATTGGACCTGTTCTGGCACGCCTCGCCCCTCCTTGTCCATCTATGCCCACCTTGTCCAGACAGCTTCCTCCTCCCCTGAAATCTATCCAGCCTGGGAGCGCAGGCCTGGCCTCACTCAATTCATCTGTAGGGCCATTATAATAGACTTGCGTTATGGTGTTACAATGGCCTTTAAGATGAACAATCAGGAGTGGTACCATCAGATGAAACAATTCCCAGAAGATAAACTAGGCCTGCCATAAATTGAGCAGCATTCTCACCTGTATCTGGCATCTCAACACCTCAGTGTGTTCTGATTACTTATTAAACCAGACAGCTACACTTTCTATCTAATGGATGGTTGCTTGTAGGAATAGACAACAGTTCAGTTTAACATCATGCAGGGAGCTGTAGGATTACAATTTCACATCATACACAATCTTCTCTGCTAAATGTGTACATTCTAATTCCCCTGAATAAGTAGATCAGATATGTAAACAAATGGTCATATCTTGGTGATACCGTATGTTCTATCAGTATCAACATCTGTTCCTCTCATTTCGCTGGCAGATACATTTTCAGGAACATATTCAGCCCTTATCTCATCTCATTCGCAAATCCATTTTTAGAAGTTTCGACTTTAATGGCAGGAATTTCCTCATCCCTCCCCCTCAGATATAAGATTACACGTTTCACCCTGAGCAATAGACAGAAACTAATCTGTTGTGCATGTAAGAAATGTATCTGTGCTGTGGAAATGACAGCTCTGACGGCCTAAGTCCTGATATTAGGTATTTAATGGGCCAGTAGAAAGCCAGTCTGGCTGTGAACTGTGAACCCATGCAACACTTAGAGCACATGAGGATACTAATGCGCTGTCTGCCTCATCTCATCACACTGGGTTTATCCATCAGACAATCATGAATGGGCCTATCTCCAGGATGGGTGGTGGGTGAGTGTCTATCTATCTATGATGCAACTGTTGTATAGCAGCTAAGAGTATGGTCTGGTGGACTCTTATTTATCGGCCAAACCTTCACAGGAATCCACTCCAGACATTGCGGCTATTCTGAGTAGTGAAAGCGTAACATATCAAACTATGTACGTGTAACTGTCAAACATAACTATCTGGCATGATATCTCTACTGTGATTTGCCATTTATTTGATAATTAATTGGTTTTACTAAGATGGTGTCACGATCGTCTTCTTGACAGAGATTGGACCAAGGCGCAGCGTGTGCAAAATACATCTTCTTTTATTGAGAAGAGAGAGAAAACACAAAACGAACACTATATACAAACTAACAAAACAACAAACGACCGTGAAGCTAAATAACGTAAGTGCACAGACAAGCAACAAACGTTCAACATAGACAACTACCCACAAAAACCTACTGCCTATGGCTGCCTTAAATATGGCTCCCAATCAGAGACAATGAATGACAGCTGTCTCTGATTGAGACCCAATCTAGGCAGCCATAGACATAACTAGACAACCTCACTCTTCTCTACCCCATACACATACAACACCCCTAGACTAAACAAAAACACACAAAGACAACCCACCCCAACTCACGCCCTGACCAACTAAATAAATAACAGAAAAAGGAACAATAGGTCAGGAACGTGACAGATGGGAGATATTTCCCCCCTGAAGTCAAATCTCTTTCCAGGTCCCTCTAGAGTGATTATCAGTATGCATGTGTGTGTGTGTGTGTGTGTGTGTGTGAAAGAGAGAGTGTGTGTTTATTCGTTTGTGTGTATGGCATGTATATTGATCATGAATTATGACACAATTAGCATATGAATGGCACAGTGAGAGTCATTTCCATTAGGTCTTATAGTACATTATAAACTGGGTGGTTTGAGCCCTGAATGCTGATTAGCTGACAGCAGTGGTATATCAGACCATATACCACGGGTATGACAAAACATTTATTTTTACTGCTCTAATTACATTGGTAACCAGTTTACAATAAACTGAGCAACAAAATAAACGTCCTCTCAATCTTGCAGGAAATCACGCACAGAATGAGCAGTATGGCTAGTGGCATTGTCATGCTGGAGGGTCATGTCAGGATGAGCCTGCAGTAAGGGTACCATACGAGGGAGGAGGATGTCTTCCCTGTAATGCACAGCATTGAGATTGCCTGCAATGACAACAAGCTTAGTACGAGACCATGACAGACCCTCCACCTCCAAATCGATCCCGCTCCAGAGTACAGGCCTCGGTGTAATGCTCATTCCTTCGACGATAAACGTGAATCCGACCATCACCCCTGGTGAGACAAAACCTTGACTCGTCAGTGAAGAGCACTTTTTGCCAGTCCTGTCTGGTCCAGCGACGGTGGGTTTATGCCCATAGGCGACGTTGTTGCCAGTGATGTCTGGTGAGGACCTGCCTTACAACAGGCCTACAAGCCCTCAGTCTATAGCCTCTGTCAGCCTATAACGGACAGTCTGAGCACTGATGGAGGGATTGTGCGTTCCTGGTGTCACTCGGGCAGTTGTTGTTGCCATCCTGTACCTGTCCTGCAGGTGTGATGTTCCGATGTACCGATCCTGTTCAGGTGTTGTTACACATGGTCTGCCACTACGAGGACGATCAGCTGTCCCTCCTGTCTCCCTGTAGCGCTGTCTTAGGCATCTCACAGTACGGACATTGCAATTTATTGCCCTGGCCACATCTGCATTCCTCATGCCTCCTTGCAGCATGCCCAAGGCACGTTCACGCAGATGCGCAGGAACCCCGGGCATCTTTCTTTTGTTGTTTTTCAGAGTCAGTAAAAAGGTCTCTTTAGTGTCCTAAGTTTTCATAACTGTGACCTTAATTGCCTACCGTCTGTAAGCTGTTAATGTCTTAACGACCGTTCCACAGGTGCATGTTCATGAATTGTTGGGAAACAGTGGGAAACAGTGTTTAAACCCTTTACAATGAAGATCTGTGAAGTTATTTAGATTTTTACAAATTATCTTTGAAAGACAGGGTCCTGAAAAAGAGACATTTCTTTTTTGCTGAGTTTAGCAATAAGGCACCTCAGTGGTTTGTGGTATATGGCCAAGGGCTGTATCCAGGCACTCCGCATTGCGTCGTACATAAGAACATCACTTAGCCGTGGTATATTGGCCATATACCATAAACCCCCAAGCTGCCTTATTGCTTAAGTATATCGCAAAATATCGTAAACTCAAATATGATAGTTGTAAACACTCAAGTGTTATTATTATGATATAATATCATTAACTATAATTCCATTTTAAGTAGATCTCGGAGGTAGAACAGTTTAAACAGCTACTTGAATTTATCTAAATGCATGGGGTGCATGGCTAGCTTGCCTGCTTTTTGGTAACTATTAGCCGGCAAGTGTATTAGTGTATTAACTACATGAGTTGAGTACATTAATTGAAGTGTACATTATTGCTGTGCAAAATTACAGATGATTATTTTATTTACATTTTTTGACTTATACTGGATTTGGGTTTACTTAGCATTGCACAGCAGCCTACCCAATGAACTGTAGCCAACAGCCAACCTGCCAGCTAAAGCAACACACACAGCAGGTGCTTTGGAAGCTTGAGTATTTACGCTAGTTAAGCTTGACAGGGGTGATGCATAAACATATAAACAGACATTGCAGTGAGGCCTATAATTGAACACTACCAGTGACTGTACACAGGTAATTGTTTTAGTCATTTGATGTAGCGCCTCTCTCACGCTGAGCAAGGTGACAACAGCCAATGTCACCTTCTCACACACTGACACACCTATCATCCCACTCAAATCAACCAGTGCACTCTCAACAGCGTAGGGGAAATGTACTTATTAATATTCTAAATACATTTACACCTCATTAATAACACATTTGATGACGTTTGAAGTAGATTTTATTTTTATTTTTTCTCTTTCTTTGAGCGCTTCTAAACCTCAAAAAGCTTTATCAATGAATCAGGGCCCTATCCTCCTGTTGAGTCACTCTATTTAACGGTTTGTGTGAATCAAACACTGCGGTTTAGAAGGAACACATGATTGAGTCCTTTGGCCACAGCTTGTTGATTGGTTGGTTCTTGCATGCGTATTTGAGCTGCAGAAATAGGGTGTGTTTTGTGGGAGGAAACAATAGAATGATTGAGTCTCGTTTTTCCCCCACCTGTTGAAAACTTACACCCACGTTTGAGTCTGTCGCAGAGACAGGAGTTGGTGACATGGCTCAGTGCTAATGCCAACCTCACCCTCTCTCTCCTGAGTAAACTCTCATCTCGCTTCCCTTCTGGGAAAAAGAATGAAACAAATAAATAAGAAATACAGGGAAACTCTCAGAGGTATAGCAATGTCTGTTATCCGTGAGTTCCATCATCGCTTAATTAGTTGATCTAAAACTAATCTAACTGCACACACATACCAGGAAGACTATAATAAGACAGTGTTCTCTTGACATACCCTCTGAGGACTCAGCTGGGTTATCTGTACACCTAGTATTGTAGCTGCAGGCTATACACATCACTCTCTTGCTCTGTATCTCTCTATGTATCCCTCTCTCTATCTCTCGCTCTGTTCTCCAGTGTACTCTCATTACATGGGCCCACTGCATGTTCCCAAGAGCACACCCGTTAAACATTTCCAAAGGATTGATATTACTATGGTACTTTACTGGATGGAGGAACAGTCATTGCAGTATGTAGAGATACAATAGTATTTGTAGAGAAGGCTTGGATCATGTCAATACACCAGTGTCTATAGGGAGTCCATAGGGATACAATAGCATAGTTATGTAAACAAAGATGTAAAAAGACCAGGCATTTTGTGGTGTGTTAAACAACAACATAGAACATGGCAATACAGCCTGATGTGAGAACATTGAATAAGTGTGACAGGATTGGACAGAGAGAATGTGTTGTGTTGTGTTGTGCTGTGTGGTGTTGTGCTGTGTTGTGTTGTGCTGTGTGGTATTGTGTTGTCTTGTGTTGTGTTGTATTGTATTGCGTTGTGTTGTATTGTGTGGGGTTGTGGGTTGTGTGGGGTTGTGGGTTGTGTGGTGTTATGTTGTACTGTGTGGTGTTATGTTGTGTGGTGTTGCATTGTGTGGTGTTATGTTGTGTTGTGTGGTGTTGTATTGTGTTGTCTGGTGTTATGTTGTGGTGTCCTGTGGTGTTCTGTGTTGTTCTGTGGTGTGGTGTTGTGTGGTGTTATGTTGTATTGTGTGGTGTTCTGTGTGTCCTGTGCGTGTCCTGTGCGTGTTATCTGTGGTGTTCTGTGGTGTGGTGTTGTGTGGTGTTGTGTGGTGTTCTGTGGTGTGGTGTTGTGTGGTGTTATGTTGTGGTGTTCTGTGGTGTTCTGTGGTGTGGTGTTGTGTGGTGTTATGTTTTATTGTGTTGTGTGGTGTTATGTTTTATTGTGTTGTCTGGTGTGATGTTGTATTGTGTTTTGCCTTGGCCTGGGTATGGTAATGAGTTCTTACAACAGGCAGGGAGTCAGGCGAACCAACCCTGTTTCTCATATGCCAGGGGTGTCAAACTCTGTATTTAGCCCCTCATTCACGCCAGTACACTGGTCTAAATCCAATTTATCAACAGTAATAGACTAGAGAAATTGTCTCCTTAGAATCTAACTCAAGTACTGGGCGGACTAAGCAGAAATGGAAGGGAAACATGAGGCACTTCATTGACTACAGCACAGGCAATAGTAGATCAGTTTATAGTCTACATTATAAGATCTGCTCTTAAACATACTCAGCTCAGGGTGGGGGTGTGTTATCCCAGTAGATTACAGATGATGTTATTGCCCTGTCCTACAGTGTCAGAGAGCAGTGGATGGGTCACATGGAGTCGTGAGCGATGAAGTGGAGATATCAAAGCCATCCCATTTCCTCTGGCTTATTTGCTTTCCCCGTTTCCCAGGGTTGAACCACGACGGTCACACTGCGTATGATGTGGCTCAACAACAACTAGTCAATTGTCACTCATTTTATCTGAGGGACAGCAGCATACTGGGGGCAGTGTTCATCTCTGCTGGGCTGCCATAAGATCAGAGGGTGGTGTGTGTGTGCGCGTAAGTGCGTGTTTGAGTATATTTGAGATAGGCGGCATAGAGGGGTGGAGGTGTGTTGATGACTAGGATATAACCGTCCATCATGGGTCATTTCAACATTTCTCTTCCACCATCCTGTCCCGCTCTCTCTCTCTCTCTATCTCCCTCCCTCTCTCTCTTTCCATCAGACTAAAAAGGCTGTACATTTTCCACAGCTATGACGCATTTGTTTTGTTTGGATGCTCCTCTGAACATTGCTCTCTGGATGTCTATTCCAAGAGCACTGTAGCACAGGTAATGACCTCTCTATTCTCTATTCTCATCTGTTGCTCAGCTAGGGAGCAGTGGGACCACCGTGATTCTTCAGGTTATAATACCCCATAATGGTCCACAGGCATGTAGCTACAGCCCTCAACACACCTCAATGCACATCACCACCTTCAGATGCTCCTCTATATATAATGTATGTCCACAGAGGTCAATACCATGCATTCTATTTTCAGGCTTTATTCCTTTATTGCCATTAGTTTTCATTTCTAGAATAATATTTGTTTTGCATTAAGGGGATGGAGTTATCAGCCAGCGGACCACTGAGTCTACTGTGTTCATCATCTGGTCGACTCTCATCTGGGTGGGTGGCACCTAGCGGTCAACAAGTTCTGCCTGTTGACTGGCCGAGACTTCCTCTTCTCTAGCAAGAGAATCCTTCTGTCCTCTCTCCTCGGCTCACCCTCTCCTCTCTTTACCTCCCTTCACGCTCCACTAGCCAGGCCTCTTAAAGACTCTTCTCTCCATCCGTTTATCCTCTCTCTCATCCTTCCCCTCTCATCCTTCCCCTCTCTCTCTCTCTC
>NC_036838.1:46031189-46047588 GCF_002910315.2 Salvelinus sp. IW2-2015
TCTGCTCTCCTCTCTCTCTCCTTCTCTCTTCTCTCTCTCTCTCTCTCTCTCTCTCTCTCTCTCTCTCTCCTTCTCTCTCTCTCTCTTCTCTCTCTCTCTCTCTCTCTCTCCTCTCTCTCTCTCTCTCCTCTCTTCTCTCATCCAGGCGTAGCTCTGGGGAACTTCCCCTCATGATTTTTTAATCGCAGCCATATCTCAGGACTCGCGCTGAGGTAAATGCATTTTGTGTGATCAATGTTTTGATTCACATCTCGTTGTAATCAGGGTATCATCTGTCGTCACTGTGCCGGTGAGTCAGGGAGAGAGCTCTGAGCCTGGTAGTCTGATCCCTGAGCTCCTGCTGCTGCTAGGCATTAGCTCAACCCAGGCTCCCTGTACTGGTGTCGTAGTGTCAGTGTCCTAGTCAGTGCAGAGATGGAGACAGCGCTTGGAAGGTGCAGTGTACCTGGGAAGTTGACTTGTGTTACTATGTGGAATCTCATAGCCAAGGAGCAATAGGAGTCAGAACAGGTACTGTACAGGGCTCACCCTAAGATTAAACCTTGTAAAGAAGGTGTGAGGATGTTGTGTTATCTCTGTGTGAAAAACACTACAACAGTGTCAAGAAACCAACGTTTGAGCTATTGTTATGAGACAGCTGCTTCACTGACAAGCATCAGTATAACTCACATAGACTGATCTTTGTAGTTCTCTTCTCTCATAATGGCAGCAGTAAGTGTGCATTTGTACATTTACTTTGAGGTAAATATTGTCATCTCTGGATCAGAGAGGCGATTATGTTACTGCAGCCTATCACGTTGTTCATATATGAGTCTGCGGTGTGGGTGGATCAAAAGTGTGCTGCAGATCACACAGAATCACACGGATTCACACAGAACCACACAGAACCCAGTGCAGTCCTGAACTCCAGCAGGAGAAGGTCACAGCTCACTCCATTATTAATTGAGCCTGTACTATGGCTGCAGAGTCTTTAGAAAAGAGAGACAGAGAGTGAGAGAGAGAGAGTAGAGAGAGGGGAGAGAAAGGCAGAGGATGGGGATGGGAAGAGAGTGAGAGTGAGATAGAAAGAGAGAGGAGGGAAAGGAGAGAGAGAAAAATAAAGAGAGAGGAAGATGGAGTGACTCATTTCCATACATAGATTCCCCTCTCAGCCCCACTATTGCACCGTACCCTTACTAAAACCCTATAGTAGAGCTGGGAATTAGGACCTCACGATACGATATTAGGACGATAGTTATGTGCCAATACGATATGTATTTATGATTCTCACGATTCTATATGTATTGCGATTCGATACATCGATTTTCTTGCGATGTGATGTTCCAAGCATATGGCCCACCATATTGTCTGCTGCAGAGAGACAAGAGAGCATGAGAAAACTAGTTTTGTTCAGTCAGGGAAAAAAGGTCTGAGAACATGTTGGGTCACTATTTGAAAAGAAGATAGGAGAACAAGCTATAGGATGAAAATACCAGAGTTTTGGCGCAGGTACAATCAAATAGTGCTCGCTAACGTTACCTACAGTAGTAAACCTTGTTTTCAAATAACTATTATCTAGCCCCGCCCCCCTGGGGAGAGTGCAGAAAGGAGAGAGGGAACTCCCTCCCTTCTCCACCTCTACTGAACCCATATCTACTCAGACCCCCTCTCTCTCCCCCCACCTCTATTGAACCCATCTCTACTCAGACCCCCTCTCTCTCCCCCACCTCTATTGAACCCACCTCCACTCAGACCCTCTCAATTCAATTCAATTATTGGCATGGGAAACATATGTTAACATTGCCAAGCAAGTGAAGTAGATAATAAACAAAAGTGAAATACACAATAAAATTAGCAGTAAACATTACACTCAAAAGAGTAAAAACTTCCAAAAGAGTAAAAACTTTGTTACATTATGTGTATATACAGTGTTGTAATGATGTGCAATAGTGAAAGTACAAAAGGAAAATAAATATGGTGTATTGACAATGGTGTTGTTTTTCACTGGTTGCCCTTTTCTTTGTGGCAATAGGTCACAAATCTCACTGCTGTGATGGCACACTGTGCTTTTCACCCAGTAGATATGGAGTTTATCAAAATCTGGTTGTTTTTTCGAATTCTTTGTGGATCTGTGTAATCTGAGGGAAATATGTGTCTCTAATATTGTCATACATTTGGCAGGAGGTTAGGAAGTGCAGCTCCGTTTCCACTCATTTTGCAGCCATATCTCAGGACACAGGTTGAGGTGAAATGCATTTTGTGTGATCAATGTTTTCTGACTTCACATCTCGTTGTAATCAGGGTATCATCTGTCGTCACTGTGCCGGTGAGTCAGGGAGAGAGCTCTGAGCCTGTCTCTCTCTCTCTCTCTCCCTCCCTCTCCCTCTCTCGGCACTTCCCCTCATGATTTTTTAATCGCAGCCATATCTCAGGACTCGCGGCTGAGGTAAATGCATTTTGTGTGATCAATGTTTTCTGACTTCACATCTCGTTGTAATCAGGGTATCATCTGTCGTCACTGTGCCGGTGAGTCAGGGAGAGAGCTCTGAGCCTGGTAGTCTGATCCCTGAGCTCCTGCTGCTGCTGAGGCATTAGCTCAACCCAGGCTCCCTGTACTGGTGTCGTAGTGTCAGTGTCCTAGTCAGTGCAGAGATGGAGACAGCGCTTGGAAGGTGCAGTGTACCTGGGAAGTTGACTTGTGTTACTATGTGGAATCTCATAGCCAAGGAGCAATAGGAGTCAGAAACAGGTACTGTACAGGGCTCACACTAAGATTAAACCTTGTAAAGAAGGTGTGAGGATGTTGTGTTATCTCTGTGTGAAAAACACTACAACAGTGTCAGAAACCAACGTTTGAGCTATTGTTATGAGACAGCTGCTTCACTGACAAGCATCAGTATAACTCACATAGACTGATCTTTGTAGTTCTCTTCTCTCATAATGGCAGCAGTAAGTGTGCATTTGTACATTTACTTTGAGGTAAATATTGTCATCTCTGGATCAGAGAGGCGATTATGTTACTGCAGCCTATCACGTTGTTCATATATGAGTCTGCGGTGTGGGTTGGATCAAAAGTGTGCTGCAGATCACACAGAATCACACGGATTCACACAGAACCACACAGAACCCAGTGCAGTCCTGAACTCCAGCAGGAGAAGGTCACAGCTCACTCCATTATTAATTGAGCCTGTACTATGGCTGCAGAGTCTTTAGAAAAGAGAGACAGAGAGGTGAGAGAGAGAGAGTAGAGAGAGGGGAGAGAAAGGCAGAGGATGGGGATGGGGAAGAGAGTGAGAGTGAGATAGAAAGAGAGAGGAGGGAAAGGAGAGAGAGAAAAAATAAAGAGAGAGGAAGATGGAGTGACTCATTTTCCATACATAGATTCCCCTCTCAGCCCCACTATTGCACCGTACCCTTACTAAAACCCCTATAGTAGAGCTGGGAATTAGGACCTCACGATACGATATTAGGACGATAGTTATGTGCCAATACGATATGTATTATGATTCTCACGATTCTATATGTATTGCGATTCGATACATCGATTTTCTTGCGATGTGATGTTCCAAGCATATGGCCCACCATATGTCTGCTGCAGAGAGACAAGAGAGCATGAGAAAACTAGTTTTGTTCAGTCAGGGAAATAAAAGGTCTGAGAACATGTTGGGTCACTATTTGAAAAGAAGATAGAGAACAAGCTATAGGATGAAAAATACCAGAGTTTTGGCGCAGGTACAATCAAATAGTGCTCGCTAACGTTACCTACAGTAGTAAACCTTGTTTTCAAATAACTATTATCTAGCCCCGCCCCCCTGGGGAGAGTGCAGAAAGGAGAGAGGGAACTCCCTCCCTTCTCCACCTCTACTGAACCCATATCTACTCAGACCCCCTCTCTCTCCCCCCACCTCTATTGAACCCATCTCTACTCAGACCCCCTCTCTCTCCCCCCACCTCTATTGAACCCACCTCCACTCAGACCCCTCTCAATTCAATTCAATTATTGGCATGGGAAACATATGTTAACATTGCCAAAGCAAGTGAAGTAGATAATAAACAAAAGTGAAATACACAATAAAATTAGCAGTAAACATTACACTCAAAAGAGTAAAAACTTCCAAAAGAGTAAAAACCTTTGTTACATTATGTGTATATACAGTGTTGTAATGATGTGCAATAGTGAAAGTACAAAAGGGAAAATAAATATGGGTTGTATTGACAATGGTGTTTGTTTTTCACTGGTTGCCCTTTTCTTTGTGGCAATAGGTCACAAATCTCACTGCTGTGATGGCACACTGTGCTATTTCACCCAGTAGATATGGGAGTTTATCAAAATCTGGTTTGTTTTTTCGAATTCTTTGTGGATCTGTGTAATCTGAGGGAAATATGTGTCTCTAATATTGTCATACATTTGGCAGGAGGTTAGGAAGTGCAGCTCCGTTTCCACCTCATTTTGTGGGCAGTGTGCACATAACCTGTCTTTTCTTGAGAGCCAGGTCTGCCTACAGCGGCCTTTCTCAATAGCACTGAGTCTGTTCATAGTCAAAGCTTTCCTTAAGTTTGCATCAGTCACAGTGGTCAGGTATTCTGCCACTGTGTACTCTCTGTTTAGGGCCAAATAGCGTTCTAGTTTGCTCAGTTTTTTTGTTAATTCTTTCCAATGTGTCAAGTAATAGTTTTTTTGTTTTCTCACAATTTGTTTGGGTTTAATTGTGCTGCTGTCCTGGGGCTCTGTTGGGTCTGTTTGTGTTTGTGAACAGAGCCCCAGGACCAGTTTGCATAGGGGGGACTCTTCTCCAGGTTCATCTCTCTGTAGGTGATGGTTTTGTTATGGAAGGTTTGGGAATCGCTTCCTTTTAGGTGGTTGTAGAATTGAACCGCTATTTTCTGGATTTTGATCATTAGCGGGTATCGGCTTAATTCTGCTCTGCAATAATTTTTGGTGTTTTACGTTGTACACAGAGAATATTTTGGCAGAATTCTGCATGCAGAGTTTTAATTTGGTGTTTGTCCCATTGTGTGAATTATTGGTTGGTGAGGGGACCCCAGATCTCACAACCATAAAGGGCAATGGGTTCTATAACTGATTCAAGTGTTTTTAGCCAGATCCTAATTGGTATCTCGAATTTGATGTTCCTTTTGATGATGTAGAAGGCCCTTCTTCCCTTGTCTCTGAGCTCGTTCACAGCTTTGTGGAAGTTACCTGTGGCACTGATGTTTAGGCCGAGGTATGTATAGTTTTTTTTTGCTCTAGGGCAGGTATTCCCAAACTGCCGTCAGGGGTACGCCAAATAAAGAATGTGTATATACTGTAATTATGTAAAAAAAAAAAAAAACATTTTCAAACAGACCATTTATATTTTCCTACTGGGCTATACATTTTCTCACCTGAGTAGCCTTGTTTCACTGCCAAAAATAAAATTAAACCATCTAGTGTTCAGCGAAATAACAACACAATGTCAAATACAGGTAGCCTAGTCAAATAATTAACATCCAATCACATTAACCATAACTCTCTCACGGGAATTCCACTAACAGTCCGTATGTAGCCAAACATAGCTGCTGCTCATTCCGTTTGCTCTAAACTTGATAAATGGTTAAAAAAGTAAGGCCCGTGTCTATAGAGACACATACCAGCTCTACTGGTAGAACTGCTACTGCCAGCAGTACTACACCTGCACCTGTCGACGACACAAGTTGTTCTGCTTCCACGAGCACATCCAATGCTAGCATCAGTAATTCTACATTTGTTGTTAGCCCAGCTAGCATGGACACTGACAGTTGTGAATCTGATGCAGCCAAAGAGCTACTGCCCCCTTACCTGGGAAAGCACCAAACAACAGACAGGGATGTTGGACCATCGTAGAGGCGCAAATATGATGAGAACTACATTGATTTGGGGTTCACTTATATTGGGAGTAGTGCCTTTCCTCAGCCACAGTGTGTTATATGTGCAAAAGTACTATCTCACAACTCAATGAAACCTTCACTCTTGCGCAGACATTTAGAAACAAAACATGCCAATTTGAAAAATAAGCGAGAATTAAGACGACTTTCGAGTAGTAAGACATGTATAAATGCAACAGATACCATTAATAAGAAGAGACTAGAAGCGTCTTATATGGTGAGCTACCGAGTGGCTAAGACAGGCAAGCACAATACTATTGTGGAGGACGTAATTCTTCCTGCTGCCGTGGATATGGCTGGGACAATGCTGGGGGAAAAGGCCCAAAAAACTATACAGACAATTCCTTCATCATACAACACCCTTTCATGATGCATCAGTGACATGGCAGGAGATGTTTTGAAACAATTACTGCTTTACGTACAAGCCAGTGAATCCTATGCGTTACAGCTGGATGAGTCAACAGACGTGGCAGGCCTGGCACAGCTCCTGGTATATGTCCGTTACGTTTATGGGGGGGGGGGGGGGTCAATTAAGGAAAACATCCTCTTCTGCAAACCACTGGAAGCCAGGACAACAGGAGAGGATATTTTAAAGTAATGGACAGATTTGTGACATCAAATAGACGTTGGCGATCAAGATGTGTTGGTATCTGTACTGATGGCGCAAAAGCCATGACAGGGAGACATAGTGGAGTGGTAACGCGCGTGCAAGCAGTTGCTCCCGACACCTCTAGCTTCTTGTGAATAGGGGGGCGCTGTTTTCACTTTGGAAAAAATCGTGCCCAAATTAAACGGCCTCGTACTCTGTTCTAGATCATACAATATGCATATTATTATTACTGTGAATAAATAGCTTTGTGTGTTTGGCTATTGTGGTAAGCTAATATAATTCTATATTGTGTTTTCACTGTAAAACACTTAAAAAATCGGAAATATTGGCTGGATTCACAAGATGTTTATCTTTCATTTGCTGTACACCATGTATTTTTCATAAATGTTTTATGGTGAGTATTTATATATTTCACGTTGCTCTCTGTAATTATTCTGGCTGCTTTGGTGCTATTTGTGATGGTGGCTGCAATGTAAAACRAGGATTTGTAGCTATAAATATGCACATTTTCGAACAAAACATAAGTGTATTGTATAACATGTTATAAGACTGTCATCTGATGAAGTTGTTCAAGGTTAGTGATTAATTTTATCTATATTGCTGTTTTTGTGAAAGCTACCTATGCGGTGGAAACATGGTGAAAATATGGCGTTGTGTGTTTGGCTATTGTGGTTAGCTAATATAAATACATATTGTGTTTTCGCTGTAAAACATTTTAAAAATCAGAAATGATGGCTGGATTCACAAGATGTTTATCTTTCATTTGCTGTATTGGACTTGTGATTTCATGAAATTATATTATATGATATCCCTGTCGCGTTAGGCTAGGCTATGCTAGTCAGCTTTTTTGATGAGGATGCTCCCGGATCCGGGATGGGTATCGCTGAAAGGTTCGCCTCTAGGGTACACTGCATCATCCACCGATAGGCTCTTGCTGCGAAGGGAATGCCTGACAGCTTGAAAGACGTTTTAGACACTACAGTGAAAATGGTTTACTTTGTTAAAGCAAGGCCCCTGAACTCTCGTGTATTTTCTGCACTATGCAATGATTTGGGCAGCGACCATGTAACGCTTTTACAACATACAGAAGTGTGCTGGTTATCAAGGGTTAAAGTATTGACACGTTTTTTTAAATTGAGAGACGAACTTAAAGTTTTCTTTACTGACCATAATTTTCACTTGTCTGACTACTTGCATGATGACGAGTTTCTCACACGACTGAGTGAGTTAGGTACTCAATTACGCAGGTACTTTCCCGAAACGGATAACACAAACAGCTGGATTCGTTATCCCTTTCATGCCCTGCCTCCAGTCCACATACCGATATCTGAACAAGAGAGCCTCATCGAAATTCCAACAAACGATTCGGTGAAAATTGAATTTAATCAGAAGCCAATGCCAGATTTCTGGATTGGGCTGCGCTCAGAGTATCCTGCCTTGGCAAATGCGCTGTTAAGACACTGATGCCCTTTGCAACCACGTACCTATGTGAGAGTGGACTCTCTGCCCTCACTAGCATGAAAACTAAATACAGGCACAGACTGTGTGTGGAAAATGATTTAAGACTGAGACTCTCTCCAATACAACACAACATTGCAGAATTATGTGCATCCTTTCAAGCACACCCTTCTCATTAAACGGTGGTTAGTTATTCACAATTTTCAATGTACAAATAAGGTTTTATATGTAAGATAAATAAAGAGCAAAATGATTGATTATTATTATATTTTTATTTGTGTCCTTGTGACAAAATCTCACACTCATTCTTATGCTTAATAAATGTATCCTATAGTGTGTGTGTGTGGCAGGCTTACAATGATGGCAAAAAACAGCATTTGAGAGTGCGCTGACCCTGGTGCTAGAGGGGGTATGCAGCTGGAGGTTGAATGTTTGAAGGGGTACGGGACTATAAAAAGTTTGGGAACCACTGCTCTAGGGCAACAGTGTCTAGATGGAATTTGTATTTGTGGTCCAGGTGACTGGATCTTTTTTGGAACACCATTTTTTTTGTCTTACTGAGATTTACTATCAGGGCCCAGGTCTGGCAGAATCTGTGCAGAATATCTAGGTGCTGCTGTAGGCCCTCCTTAGTTGGGGACAGAAGCACCAGATCATCAGCATACAGTAGACATTTGACTTCAGATTCCAGTAGGGTGAGGCTGGGTGCTGCAGACTGTTCTAGTATCCTCGCCAATTTGTTGATATACCGTATATGTTGAAGAGGGTGGGGTTTAAGCTGCATCCCTGTCTCACCCCCCGGTCCTGTGAAAAGAATTGTGTGTTTTTTGCCAATTTTAACCCCACACTTGTTGTTTGTGTACATGGATTTTATAATGTCGTATGTTTTTCCCCCAACACCACTTTGCATCAATTTGTATAGCAGACCCTCATGCCAAATTGAGTCCAAGGCTGAGAAAACTTTGTCTTTGTTTTGGTTTGTTTGTATGTCAATTAGTGTGTGCAGGTTGAATACGTGGTTTGTCATACGGTAAATTAGTAAAAAGCCAATTTGACATTTGCTCAGTAAATTGTTTTCACTGAGGACATGTATGAGTCCGCTGTTAATGATAATGCAGAGGATTTCCACAAGGTTTCTGTTGACCCATATCCCACGGTAGTTATTGGGGTCAAATTTGTCTCCACTTTTGTGGATTGGGGTGATCAGTCTTTGGTTCCAAATATTGGGGAAGATGCCAGAGCTAAGGATGGTGTTAAAGTGTTTAAGTATAGCCAATTGGAATTTGTTGTCTGTATATTTTATAATTTCATTGAGGATACCATCAACACCACAGGCCTTTTTGGGTTGGAGGGTTTGTATTTTGTCCTGTAGTTCATTCAACGTAATTGGAGAATTTAATAGTTGATTCTAAGATTTGTATTTGATCACGTGTAGTTGAAGTCGGAAGTTTACATACATCTTAGCCAAATGCATTTAAACTCAGGTTTTCACAATTCCTGACATTTAATCCTAGTAACAGTTTCCTGTCTTAGGTCAGTTAGGATCACCACTTTATTTCAAGAATGTGAAATGTCAGAATAATAGTATAGAAAATTATTTATTTCAGCTTTTATTTCGTTCATCACATTCCCAGTGGGTCAGAAGTTTACATACACTCAATTAGTATTTGGTAGCATTGCTTTTAAATTGTTTAACTTGGGTCAAACATTTCGGGTAGCCTTCCACAAGCTTCCCACAAAAAGTTGGGGAAATGTTGGCCCATTCCTCCTGACAGAGCTGGTGGAACTGAGTCAGGTTTGTTGGCCTCCTTGCTCGCACACGCTTTGTCAGTTCTCCCCACAAATGTTCTATGGGATTGAGGTCAGGGCTTTGTGATGGCCACTCCAATACCTTGACTTTGTTATCCTTAAGCCATTTTGCCACAACTTTGGAAGTATGCTTGGGGTCATTGTCCATTTGGAAGACCCAGTTGCGACCAAGCTTTAACTTCCTGACTGATGTCTTGAGATGTTGCTTCAATATGTCCACAGAATTTTCCTCCCTCATGATGCCATCTATTTTGTGAAGTGCACCAGTACCTCCAGCAGCAAGCACCCCCACAACATTATGCTGCCATCCCCGTGCTTCACGTTTGGGATGGTGTTCTTTCGCTTGCAAGCCTCCCCCTTTTTCCTCCAAACATAACGATGGTCATGATGGCCAAACAGTTCTATTTTTGTTTCATGAGACCAGAGGACATTTCTCCAAAAAGTACAATCTTCGTCCACATGTGCAGTTGCAAACCGTAGTCTGGCTTTTTAATGGCGGTTTTGGAGCAGTGGCTTCTTCCTTGCTGAGTGGCCTTTCAGGTTATGTCGATATAGGACTTGTTTTACTGTGGATATAGATACTTTTGTACCTGTTTCCTCCAGCATCTTCACAAGGTCCTTTGCTGTTGTTCTGGGATTGATTTGCACTTTCGCACCAAAGTACGTTAATCTCTAGGAGACAGAACGCGTCTCCTTCCTGAGCGGTATGATGGCTGTGTGGTCCCATGGTCTTTGTACTTGCGCACTATTGTTTGTACAGATGAATGTGGTACCTTCAGGTGTTTGGAAATTGCTCCCAAGGATGAACCAGACTTGTGGAGGTCTACAATCTTCTTTCTGAGGCCTTGGCTGATTTCTTTTGATTTTCCCATTATGTCAAGCAAAGAGGCACTGAGTTTGAAGGTAGGCCTTGAAATACATCCACAGGTACTCCTCCAATTGACTCAAATGATGTCAATTAGCCTATCAGAAGCTTCTAAAGACATAATTTTCTGGAAAATGAAGCTGTTTAAAGGCACACAAGCTGTTTAAAGGCATAGCCAACTTGGTGTACGTAAACTTCTGACCCACTGGAATTGTGATAGTTAATTATAAGTGAAATAATCTGTCTGTAAACAATTGTTGGAAAAATTACTTGTATCATGCACAAAGTAGATGTCCTAACCGACTTGCCAAAACTATAGACAAGAAATTTGTGTAGTGGTTGAAAAACTAGTTTTAATGACTCCAACCAAAGTGTATGTAAACTTCCGACTTCAACTGTATATGTTTTTACTAGAGGTCGACCGATTAATCGGAATGGACGATTAAATAGGGCCGATTTCACGTTTTCATAACAATCGGAAATCGGTAATTTTGGACGCCGATTTTGCCGATATTTTTTTTATTTTTATACACCTTTATTTAACTAGGCAAGTCAGTTAAGAACACATTCTTATTTTCAATAACGGCCTAGGAACGGTGGGTTAACTGCCTTGTTCAGGGGCAGAACGACAGATTTTTACCTTGTCAGCTCAAGGATTCAATCTTGCAACCTTACGGTTAACTAGTCCAACGCTCTAACCACCTGCCTCACGAGGAGCCCGCCTGTTACGCGAATGCAGTAAGAAGTCAAGGTAAGTTGCTAGCTAGCATTAAACTTATCTTATAAAAAACAATCAATCAATCAATCATAATCACTAGTTATAACTACACATGGTTGATGATATTACTAGTTTATCTAGCGTGTCCTGCGTTGCATGTAATCGATGCGGTGCGCATTCGCCAAAAAAGACTGTCTTTTCTCCAATATGTACCTAACCATAAACATCAATGCCTTTCTTAAAATCAATACACAGAAGTATATATTTTTAAACCTGCATATTTAGCTAAAAGAAATCCAGGTTAGCAGGCAATATTAACCAGGTGAAATTGTGTCACTTCTCTTGCATTCATTGCACGCAGAGTCAGGGTATATGCAACAGTTTGGGCCGCCTGGCTCATTGCGAACTAATTTGGCTAGCTAGTTAGCGGGGTGAGCGCTAATAYCGTTTCAAACGTCACTCGCTCTGAGACTTGGAGTAGTTGTTCCCCTTGCTCTGCATGGGTAACGCTGCTTTGAGGGTGGCTGTTGTCGATGTGTTCCTGGTTCGATCCCAGGCAGCGGCGAGGAGAGGGATGGAAGRTATACTGTTACACTGGCAATACCAAAGTGCCTATAAGAACATCCAATAGTCAAAGGTATATGAAATACAAATCGTATAGAGAGAAATAGTCCTATAATTCCTATAATAACTACAACCTAAAACTTCTTACCTGGGAATATTGAAGACTCATGTTAAAAGGAACCACCAGCTTTCATATGTTCTCATGTTCTGAGCAAGGAACTTAAACGTTAGCTTTCTTACATGGCAAATATTGCACTTTTACTTTATTCTCCAACACTTTGTTTTTGCATTATTTAAACCAAATTGAAAATGTATAATTATTTATTTGAGGCTAAATTGATTTTATTGATGTATTATATTAAGTTAAAATAAGTGTTCATTCAGTATTGTTGTAATTGTCATTAATACAAAAAAAAATAAAAAATGCAGATTAATCGGTATCTGCTTTTTTTTGGTCCTCCAATAATCGGTATCAGCGTTGAAAAATCATAATCGGTCGACCTCTAGTTTTTACTGTTTGTTCTTTGTTATAGGGCCAAAAAGATTGGAGAAGTGGTTTACCCATACATCTCCATTTTGGATCGATAACTTGTTTGTTTTCCAATTTTCCCAGAAGTGGATAGGATAGGTTTCTCAATTTCTTTCTTAGGATTTTGCATTCTTCATCAAACCATTTCCCATTGTTGTTCATTTTCTTTGGGTTTCTGTTTGAATTTTTTAGATTTGATAGGGAAGCTGAGTGGTCAAATATACTGTTTAGATTTTCTACTGCCGAGTTTACACCTTCACTATTACAGTGGAACGTTTTGTCCAGGAAGTTGTCTAAAAGGGATTGAATTTGTTGTTTCCTAATAGTTTTTTTGGTAGGTTTCCACACTACAATCCTTCCATCTATAGCATTTCTTAATATTATTCAGTTCCTTTGGCTTTGATGCCTCATGATTGAGTATTGCTCTGTTCAGTAGACTGTGATTTTGCTGTGATCTGATAGGGGTGTCAGTGGGCTGACTATGAACGCTCTGAGAGACTCTTGGTTGAGGTCAGTGATAAAGTAGTCTACAGTACTACTGCCAAGTGATGAGCTATAGATATACCTACCATAAGAGTCCCCTCGAATCTACCATTGACTATGTACATAACCAGTGTGCGACAGAGCTGCAGGAGTTGTGACCCGTTTTTGTTGGTTATGTTGTCGTAGTTGTGCCTAGGTGGGCATATGGTGGAGGGAATGCTGTCACCTCCAGGCAGGTGTTTGTCCCCCTGTGTGCTGAGGGTGTCAGGTTCTTGTCCGGTTCTGGAATTTAGGTCGCCACAGACTAGTCCATGTCCCTGGGCCTGGAAATGATTGATTTCCCCTTCCAGGATGGAGAAGCTGTCTTCATTAAAGTATGGGGATTCTAGTTGGGGTAAATAGGTAGCACACAGGAGAACATTTTTCTCTGTTAAGATCATTTCCTTTTGAATTCCTAGCCAAATGTAATAGAGTGAGTTAGGCCTGCTCTATACCAAATTAGCATACCCCTTGAGTCCCTTCCCTGTTTCACACCTGGTAGTTTGGTGGATGGGACTACCAGCTCTCTGTAACCTAGAGGGAAACTGTCTCTTCTATACCATGTTTCTTGTAGGATGAAAGTCCCCCCCCGCCTCTCTCTCTCTCTACCTCCAGCTGAACAAACCTCTACTCAGACCCCCCTCTATCTCTCTGTCTCTCTACGAACAAACCTCTACTTAGATCCCCCCCCCGCCTCTCTCCTCGCTCTACCTCTACTGAACAAACCTCTACTTAGACCCCCCCCCGCCTCTCTCTCGCTCTACCTCTACTGAACAAACCTCTACTTAGACCCCCCCCCCCGCCTCTCTCATCGCTCTACCTCTACTGAACAAACCTCTACTCAGACCCCTTCTCTCTATTCACCTCTACTGAACCCACCTCCTCAGTGTTCCAACCCCATATTACCTCATCAAAGCCCCTTTCTTTATTCAGAAACCCTCTCTGCAGCCCCATTACCTCTTGGAAAGATGAAGGGAGGTGAGTGGAGAGAGACCCCTCTTTCTGCAGGTGTCCTCTCAACCATGCCACCAGAGCCCCTGTTACAAAACAGCGAGAAAGACCCCTTTCTCTCTCAACAGATCTCCCCCTCTGAGCTCTCTACCCCACAACCCCAGCTCCCTATCAGCTTTCACTGTCAACTCCCTCTCTCTAGCCACACCCCTTGAAGAAGGAAGACCCTCAACCTACAATCATGACCTCCTCCACTTACTGTAGGTCTAGGTTTACTACTACTACTACTACAGTACTAATAAGAATACGAATTTGGTAGGTGCTTATATTTGTACTATTTCACACATGTACATGTGTGAATTGGAAATGTGTTTTTTGCATATCCCAACTTTCCCAGGGACACCCTCGGAGAGTGGGGTCACGGCCAGGGTCAGCCATTATCAACGGCAACCCTGGAGCAATTAGGGTTAAGTGCCTTGCACATTGACATATTTTTCCCCCAATGCAAACTTTGCACCTTTGTTTTCTAAGACTGGAATAGAAGACAGAAATCAAATTGAAAACATGAAACTGTCTTTATTTACACTTGGCTTAAAGATGACATTCCTTCTCTTAACCTTACTGTACCTTCTCTTCTAACATGTATGTGTTGCTCCTTCTGGAAAAGCATTGCAGGGTTTTCTATGAGTGTAAACACTTAGTAAATCTGGCCCTTAGCAACCCCTACAGAAACAGAACACCACATACATAAATCCCTTCTTACAAGTCGAACCACCCCTGGGAATCCTCAGAGAGTGAGGACTAAAAGAGCGGACATCTCCAGATATCACGTCTCCACCTCCACAGAACAATGAACAATGGGAGAATTCCATATGTCCGCAAACTCCTCCTCAACTTTTAATAGCAGCATACAGTACTCAGCAGATTTACTGCAGTAGGTTTGTCTCACACGCAGGAGCCCTGCAAGAGTGTATCAGCCCCAGAGGGGTTTACCAGGGCTTTGATCTAACTCACAATACCCACGTAAGAGCATGCACACACGCACGCACGCAACACACACACACACACACACACACACACACACACACACACACACACACACACACACACACACACACACACACACACACACACACACACACACACACACACACACACACACACACACACAACACCACACACACACACCGACACCACACACACACACACACACACACACACACACACACACACACACACACACACACTTTGATATGGTTCCAGGCTTTTAGCGGGTGATTAGTAGAGGCGACCCAGCTAAGGTTAGAGTAATGGGAGGAACCAGAAACCTGCTGCTGTTTAGTCAGAGGAAACCAGGGCTCTGTATGGATATAGAGGAGAGGGGAGGAGGGATTCTGCTTAGGTGATGGTGGGAGGAGGGGAGGAGAGGCGAGGGGGGAAAGAGGTGAGAGGCGGGAGGTCTTTGCTAAGGGTTCAACAACCCAGTGTGTCTGCGTGTTTGTGTGTGTGTGCGTGCGTGCGTGTGCATCCGTGTGCATGTTTGTGTGTGTTTTCCAAATGTATTCCAGCACTTGTTGGTGGTATAAGGTCTATGAAATATTAATGCCCCTCTCCTCACTTTATGATTCATACATTGTTTTTGATACTCACCACTCTCCTCTTTATAATTGGTTCATCGGCTTGTTAAAAAATAGAGGGAAAGAAGAGGCTTGAGATTGATAACAGGTTTTCCACATTTCAGTCAGCAAATAATATTCATCAACACTCTCACTACGGGAATGTGTTTTAGCATTCACAGAGCTGGTGGAATATTGCGTCTGTTTAGACAAGAAAACAGCTTTAAACTCCCAGTGCCACTCATACAATTAGCCCCAGCATTCAGGAGAGAGTTAATATTTTATTAACAATAATAATGCTCTCATTATCAGGGAGACTTAAAAGCGTTTTGATTATCAGATCAGCAGAGAAATATGTTATGCCAGTTTAATGGCTAATAATGCGTTGATCTAAAATAAACAAATTCCCATTGTTATGGTTTTCACCACAGATTAGAACAGTTTCACTTACCGTTTCACTTACCATTACATGTATAGGGTTGTGGTTGAAGGGAAAGTAATGCAGTTAATTGCATGGCCTGCAGTAGGTGAGGCAGTTGATTGGATGCATGATGTCTCAGTGTCAGTAATATAGGGAGAGCATACATACATTTGTTTGAGATTTAGATAAGACTGTGTAATCTGCCTCATTACTGCTGATGTGTTTGAGCAGCACAGGATTCCCAGGAAGGTGAGTTGTGGGTTGAGTCTTATGTTGCAGAGAGAGGCTAGTGCATACATACGACTAGGCACACACGCATGCACGCACACACACACATGAACACACACACACACACACACACACACACACACACACACACACACACACATGAACACACGCACACACACACACACACACACACACACACACACACACACACACACACACACACAC
>NC_036838.1:46058635-46181451 GCF_002910315.2 Salvelinus sp. IW2-2015
CATCCGGAAGTTGGCCAGAGTGTGCTAAGCATTGAACAAAACAAAACTGTAGGAGGCAAGGCTTCTAATGTTAACATGCATGAAGCAAGCCTTTACGGTTTACAGGAAGTCATCAAAAGAGAGCGCCTGGGGAATAGGAGTGGAGCTAGGTTACTGCAGGGCCTTGGATTCCCTCTACATCACCAGAGGAAGAGGAGAGTAGGATAAGGGTACGGCTAAAAGCTATGAGGAATTGGTCGTCTAGAGCTACTAGAGCAGAGAGTAAAAGGACGTTTCTGGGGCGAATAAAATAGCTTAAAGGAATAATGTACAGACAAAGGTAATAGGTAGATGTGAATACAGTGGAGGTAAAACCTAGGTATTGAATGATGATGAGAGAGATATTGTTCCTAGAACACATCATTGAAACCAGGTATGTCATCGCATATGTGGTGGTGGAACTGAGAGGTGGATATGGTATAGTGAGCAGGGCTAGAGTCTCTACAGTGAAATAAGCCAATAAACACTAACCAGAACAACAATGGACAAGGCATATTTAACATTTAAGGAGAGGCATGCTTAATCGAGTGATCAAAAGGGTCCAGTGAGTAGAGTTGGTTGGGGTCACGGCGATCCAGACAGTAGCGGGTAGAGGCTATCGGTAGCAAGATAGCATAGGATGGAGGTCTAATTGTAGAACCGTGCGTTTCCGTCGGTAGGTTAGTGGGGTTCCGTGTGGTAGAGGGATCAATCCAAATTGGCAAAATAGATATAGTGGCCCAAGAAAAAAAATAAAAAAATAATAATAATAATAATAATTGTCCGATATACTTATTCAGATAGCAGCCGATAAGACAGCTAACGATTAGCGGGCCCCAGATGAGCGTTCAGGTAACGTCGGGACGGGGGTGCCAGTTGGATAACTCCCTCTGGCAGATAACGTCGCAGTCAGTCGTGAAGGCCGGTGGGGCTCCGTATCGCAGCAACAACAAAAAAAAACAAAAAAAACGGGTCCGGGATAGGTGACTGTAGCCCAGGAATGGCTGATGGAGCTCCTCAGCTAGCTCCGGAATAAATTACGTTTGCTCCGGGATCGACGTAAGCCAATAGACACACGGGTTGCAGCTAGCTAGCTGCGAAAATCAAGGTGAAATTGTCCAGACTGCGGCTGAAATCCGGTGAGAAGTAGAAGAAAAAAAAAATCCGGTGATGTGGTAGTGAAAAAGCAGTCCTATATGCTCTGGGTTGATATCGCGCTTGCAGACTGGCAGGTATTGGCCCGAGCTGAAGCTGGCTGGTATCCGAGTTAAGGGTGAAGACCGCAGCAGTGGCTAACTGACTACTAGCTAGTAGCTAGTTATCTGGCTAGCTTCTGATTGGGTTACGGTTCTAAAGTATAAAAGAAATAGCAGATCCGTACCACATTGGGTGAGGCGGAATGTATATTCAGTTCCTAAATGGAAAGTGAAATTAAAATATATACGAAATGCATACGGAAAAAAAACGAGGACTATTTACACGGGACAAGACAAACACACGTCCGACTGCTACGCCATCTTGGATCTAGATGGACTATCAGGACATGTTATCCAGGGGCTGGCCTGGGGATGTGTGGGTGTTCTGCTACTGATGCTGTGTGGTGCAGGAACATGATGTAAGACTTGGATAACACTGACCTGACAGAGAGGAGCTGATGGAGAGTTGGAAATGGGGCGATAGATCACAGAAATCACAGTTAGAGAGAATGACATATTCACACAACCTGCACATTGCATGCAGCACATACAGTAACAGTACCCAAACAAATATGCAAAAACTATTACATGCATTGCTTATAAACCACTCACTAAGTACAGACTAATCCCACATTGATACATGACTCAGTGTGGAGCCTCCTCCTTGTTGATTTCTCTGAAGATGGCAGTACCCACACACATCAAAGTCAAATCAACACTTGTGCTCAGAGGAGAAGCTGCTAACAGCTGCTCTGATGGATGGGTCAATTACATACTGTACACCAAGCACAGAGCACACAATTATAGCTCTGTGTCATGACTGTACTACCCGAGGGAATACTAAGAAACCATTCTTTCCAACTGCACTATGTATGCTAACGTAAGATAGACAAACATACTGTACACTCACTTGTGTACATGTTAGTCCAACACACATAAGGCGTGGCCCTTCCGTGAGCTCCACACAAAGACTGACCCTTTCCCAATTCCACAGTTCCAACAAGTCTTACAGGAGCAGGCGGTTTCCCTCGCAAAGGGACAGGGGAAAGAAAGAGATCCCTGTAATTGGTAAAAACAAAAGGTTATCTGCCTGCTTGCATGATACAACACACTGACACTTTAATAGCCTTATGTAAGTAAGTGTGCCCTCCCCACTCTCTCCTCCCCTCTCTCCTCCCCTTCTACTGTCCTGTCACTCTATACCCACTAATCATATCACTGACAGTGCCATCTCCCCACGCACACACACTCTATGGAGATAGCTGTTACGGGTATATCCATGCTGGGTATCTACAGTATATCCATGCTGGGTATCTACAGTATATCCATGCTGGGTATCTACAGTATATCCATGCTGAGGCCTGTGTTATCAGAATGATGTGTATTTATGAATTTGCCTGAGGATGATGTTTTAATGCTATGCTTTATGGTTAATACTATGCTGTAATGCAGACTACACTGTAAACACTCTAGTGTGGCTGCTGCATCTTTAATGTCATCACTCAACTGCTCAACTGCTCAACTACTGCATAACTACTACAGTGTAGTTACATTTTTACATAGAATAATAGCAGGTGCCAGCTTTTGATTAGGGTGATATCTTACTGTAATACAGTCAAAACTATAAATAATTTAAAGACGCGGGATATCATATGTGGATCTATATGGAACCTTCTACAGGGATGTCCTCTGCTCTGCCAGACACTAGCAGGGTGTTTTTGTGATGTTTTGTTTTAAGGAGAGGAGACCTAATAGGAAAGAATGGTTGATGTGGTGCGGCCTACAGAGAGACAGCACTCAATCTCACTTATATCCTGTTTGCTCAATTTCCTCCGTGTACCACAGAGCACCTGGCGTCTGCTAACAGTTTCCCACCGCCACTCAAACCAAGGCCTCCCGAGATAATAGCCAATCCTGCTCTGCCGTTCCCAAATCAGAGTGGGCCAAAAGACCTTGCGCTTAGTTGAAGTTTTCCAATGAACAAACCCATGTCTCTGTGTATGACTGCAAACCATTTCAAACCATTGAAACCACTCTTTTTGTCTATCTCTTTGCAATGTTGTTAAGAAGAGAAAAACATATTTGAAGGTCATGTCAGCTGAAAGGACTGTGGGTATTGTGAAGGGGGTACGATTATGGCTTGGTGGAGAAAAGTCCCGTTATGATATAACAGACTGGTATCTATGTATGGATAATGCACATTAACCATACCAATAAGAAAGTATTGCTCGGGTTCCAATTTAGAGCGACTGAGATTGCCTCATAATGGACCAGTGTATTGTGTGAACGGTGTGTTGTGAAGCGAAGAGCCATGAGCCAGTTGTGTACACAATTAGTGGTGCAGCAGCTACAATAATGCTTTGATGTCTCCTACCATTATACTCCTACTCCAGCTTTGTCATCTTTGTGTTGTGAGCTAGTCAAAAATAATTACTGAAGAGCTCTTGTTGCCGTGTCAGTCATTACCTTTATTAAGTGGATTAAAATGTTCTTAGTTGTCTATCTCCCATCATGAAACCAAACAGCTGTTCTTATTTTTCTCAAGTAGTTTCACAATTATAACCTCCAACTTTAAATAGAAAAACATGCAGAAATGGAGAAGTGGAGATATAATGACATGCACAGAAGTTTGATTAAAGATGATTCACATCTTCACTTTTGACGCAGCGAGGCAAACAGTCTTGTAGCCTACTCTCTGTATGTAGAGATGTCTTCATCGGTTTGAAATATTAAACAGAATAATGTCCCAATCAGTGTACTGACACTGACCTAGTCACTCGTTAGAATGTTCCTCAGAATGGACCTAGCTGTTCATTAGATGGTAGTGATACATGCACAGTATAGAGAAATGCTTAGCCTTCATTGCTTGGTGGCTATGGTATACTAAGGTGTCACAGCTGACGGTCGGTGACAGTACTGTATATGTGTTAGATAATGCTGTTCTTCCTGAAATCTCTGACTGGGAGTCTGTGACTGGGAGTCTCACTACGCTAGTCAGAGCTGGGCCAGGCAGATACATACAGCAGCCCATCCCAAGGGCATGGTCTTTCTGGTCAAGCAGGAAGGGAACCGCGGGAATCGTTAGGAAACCCAAACCCTTAAACCCAAGTCTAAATCGATGGACAGAGCTGCCTCCAAAGAGTGCAGCTAAACAAACAGCGTTCAACTTCCCGTTCGCCACACTATCAACATTTCACCCTGATATGACGGCACGCTGCCTGGGGAAACCACTTGGGTCCTGTCCATCATGCCTGAGACATATTAGCTCAGCTCTTCACAGGAGAAAACAAACACGGTGCCCACGAAGAAGCTGTATGAGAGGCTACACACCAAACCAGGGGAGCAACTTTCACTGGGGACAGGGGGGACCCACATTCTGAAAATGCATTTAGTATAAGGAATCAGATCTGAGTTAAAGGATAGTGACAATAAACAATGAATGCCGGAATAGCTCTGTATGCTACAGTATGCAAGTTTAATACCAAGGTATTTTCTATCTCTGTCTATGTATGTCTCCTTGCCTCCATGCCTCTTGCTCCTCTATCTCACTTTAAAATTAATCAAATCATAAAATCCTGCATTCTAATAAGGCTTTTACTGTCTCCAGTGTCTACACTGTTAAGTGCCAAATCAATGCTAACCTGTTTCGCCAGCACCTCTTGAAAGGACCAGACATTACACCACCACTTTATCTCCCAGTCAAATCACACGTGGAGGAATAAAGAGGAAGACGATATGGCGGGCCATGTTTCTTCTCTAACTAATGCTCTTAAATGATAGATTAAACAAGATCTCTCTGCGGTACAAAGGCTAGTTTGGAGAGCCAACACGTGAGTGTAATCAGAATGAAGAGTAAAGGAGTCTCCCTAAGCTCAGAGGCAGAGCTTCAGCCCCAGACAGGAGTAGTGAATTAGACACGGTCTGCTGGT
Organism: Salvelinus sp. IW2-2015; assembly: GCF_002910315.2. Classification (NCBI taxonomy): domain Eukaryota; kingdom Metazoa; phylum Chordata; class Actinopteri; order Salmoniformes; family Salmonidae; genus Salvelinus; species Salvelinus sp. IW2-2015. Next base: position 46,063,779 of record NC_036838.1, read on the forward strand.
CCCACGTAGCACACACAAGACGAACCGACCGACGCTCTCGCTCTCCTCAACCAAGGGCCTCGCCATGAAACGCAATGGAATTAAAATCACACATCTCTTCATTAACATGAGGGTTAAGGCATGGAAGCACAAATTAATCCCTTGTTACGATATACTGAGTACCATCACATATGGTCCTTTTGCTGAGCAATTATGTCTATGAGCGAGGCAGCTATGCAGGCCAGGTTGTATCAGATGGTTTCAGCCTTTTATGATTGCTGTGGTTCTTTTGTAAATCCTGGTTTCAGATAGGCCCCAGGAGAGATATCATTACGAGGGAAGGGAATGGTGCTCTGCTCTTTAAATACACAGACTAGTTGAACAGCTGGTGGTTGTTGTTTACACTGCTCTTACTGCCTGGGCATTAAAATCCTTCTCACAATGGCTCCTGCGAGTGTGGCGGAGAAAAAATAAGTTCTGCAATGTCAAGAGAAAGTCAAAGAATGTTTGTTAGCTTAATGGATGACTGGCAGTGTTGTAAAGTAGCGTCATGTTATCTTTCCTCGCCATGACTTTCATTGGCTTTAAGATGCTGAGATGTTGTCACTGCACACTGTTAATTAATGCCAGTCGGAAGGTGTTGGCTAACTGGCGTTTGCTGAGTGGTACTCAGTGATGTGTTATGTTGATTTTGACATTATGTGTATTGTGTGTAAGCCAGTGATACAAAATCTCAATTTAATCAATTTCATGCTGTAACACAACAAAATGTGGAAAAATTCAAGGAGCGTGAATACTTTCTGAAGGCACTGTATCTGTGTGTGTGTACATAAATATGCGTCCGTATGTGTGCAGCAATCGTGTGTGTGCCTGTGTATTTGCATTTGGATGTCCTCATATTCATCTATACTGTAACTGTATATATCTCTCTGTCTGTGTGAACAAATACAATCCTGAATATATCTCTTTCCCAACATAAGGATAGTTAGTACTTCAGTATCCAGTGTTTTAGTTTGAAAAGCCTCTCACAGTCCCCAAAGTTTGTTCTGATTCAGTCAGCAACAATGTATACATTTCACAACATTAAAAGTGACAGTGTTCTCCTCAAACACGTTACAGATAGATTTACAAACCCGGAATTGATAGATAGCTCAAACAAATATAATAACACCGCATTATTGTCACATGTGTCTGCATCGGATTTCCAGCCTCCTCGTTATGTATCGTTATATGCCTTTAATTCCTTTAAATTAATGTTCTAGCTCCCAGCAGAGCATTCCCACTGGGCACACCATGTCATTTCAATGTAGAGAATTGGGTAATATTTGGTACATACGTTGATCAATGATATTCCAACCTATTTTCACCCACTCAAAAACACAGCCAAAAGTTTGTTGAATTCGCAATGTGTTATCACTATGCTTTCAACGATCTAAAAGCACAACCAAATTCCAATTGAAAAACGATGTCTGATATTTGGTTTAGTTGTCACCTAAATATGTTATCACTGGGCTTTCACCCATTTAAAATCACACCAAAGTTCAAATGGGAAGATAATATCTGTGACTAGGGTGGGCATTCTAGTTTCTTTATTTCTATGTTTTCTATTTCTTTGTTTTTGACCGAGTGTGGTTCCCAATCAGAGGCAGCTGTCTATCGTTGTCTCTGATTGGGAATCATACTTAGGCAGCCTTTTTCCCACCTGTGTTTTGTGGGTAGTTATTTTCTGTTTAGTCTCTGTTACCTGACAGAACTGTTCGCGTTTGTTTTGTTACTTTGTTCGAGTGTTTTTGTGAAATAAATTATCATGAACACTTACCACGCTGCGCTTTGGTCCACTCTTCCTTACGACGATGAGCGTGACAATATCAGATATTTTGTTTATTTAAACATCAACTTAATGTGTTATCACTGTGCTTCCTCAAATGACCTGGATTGCAGTTGAGATTACATTCAACTACATGGTGCAAGTGATCAATGCCATTTGAGATTCTGTGCAGATTAAGGTATAGCAATTATGAAGATTTCCACAGACCTGCAACCTTGAACATACACAATTTTTAGGATTACATAAGAAGACATTTATTTTTACAGTAATCTCAATGTGGCCATGGATGTATTACTAATTTTAAGGTTGAATAAATACTGTTACATTAGATTGTAAGACAGTAAATAACCTAATGTTAAGGCTGTCTTACATTTCATTTGCTCTGTTGAAACTACGCTTAGGAATGACTTCGATAGGAACAGTGAATCTATGAAGTGGCGATTTCTCAACAAGCATTCTCACGACAGCACATTGGTTATAGTCAGTAGAAAGCTAAACAGAGCTGGGCTTTGATAAAACCTTGGTTGGCAGACCGAAGGGATAGCTGTAGAAATAACAACTCTCCAATAGGAGGTGTTACCCAGCCTATAGTTTTTTTTCTTATAGTGGATATTACATTTAAGATCTGATGTTGTTTCGAAGGTACAAATTCAATGTTTTATACTAGTTTTGACTGGTACTGTAGACAAACGTTTGGACACCTACTTAAGGGTATTTCTTTATTTTTACTGTTTTCTACAGCCAACATGTCAGATTTCAAAGGCTTTTCGGCAAAAGCATAATATGCTATTATCTGATGATAGCACAACAGTAAACAAAGAGTGTAGCATATTTCAACCCTGCAGGCGCAACACAAAACCGAGAAATAAAATATAAATCATGCCTTACCTTTGACGAGCTTCTTTTGTTGGCACTCCAATATGTCCCATAAACATCACAAATGGTCCTTTTGTTCAATTAATTCCGTCCATATATATCCAAAATGTCCATTTATTTGGCGCATTTGATCCAGAAAAAAACAGCTTCCAATTTGCGCAACGTCACTACAAAATATCTCAAGTTACGTGTAAACTTTGCCAAAACATTTAAAACTACTTTTGTAATACAACTTTAGGTATTTTTTAACGTTAATAATCGATCAAATTGAAAACGGGTCTATCTGTTTTCAATACAGGAGGACAACAAACTAACGCTACTTTTCTAGTCTTGCGCAACTCTCAAACAGTACACATAACGTTACACTGATTCAAGATGGCCGTACTTCTTAATTGCACAAAGGAATAACCTCAACCAATTTCCAAAGACTGGTGACATCCAGTGGAAGCGGTAGGAACTGCAAACAAGTCCCGTAGAAATCTAGTATCCCAATAAACTCATTGAACAGACAGTGACCTCAAAAAATAAAAAATTCTGAATGGTTAGTCCTCTGTGTTTTGCCTGCTACATAAGTTCTGTTATACTCACAGACATGATTCAAACAGTTTTAGAAAACACTGAAGTTTCTATCCAAATCTACTAATAATATGCATATCTTATATTCTGGGGCTGAGTAGAAGGAAGTTTAAATTGGGCACGCTATTTATCCAAAAGTGAAAATGCTGCCCCTTGTCCTAGAGAAGTTAATGCATTTGAGCCAATCAGTTGTGTTGGGACAAGGTAGGGGTGGTATACAGAAGATAGTCCTATTTGGTAAAAGACCAAGTCCATATTATGAAAAGAACAGCTCAACTAAGCAAAGAGAAACTACAGTCCATCATTAATTTAAGACATGAAGGTTAGTCAAGGCCACTCCACAGCCCATAAACAAACACCCTGCTGTTGATTAAGAAGAGATCGCACTAGGAATTATTATACATCTGAATAAATGACCTTGTGATCATAGTAATAAACAATGTCCATATTAGGAATGCACCCTTTTCCCATCCAATGAATGTGAGAATTGACAATGTAACCTTCTTGACTGACTTTGGGAGGAAGAAAGGCTTCCTCTGCATGCTTGTCTTTAAATGTGATTGATTTAATGGTTTAAGTCATAGCTGACAAAATACATTGGGTTAATCTACACAATGGTGACTGAGCTCACTCTGTCAGGTAGGTGATACCTTTGAATAGCTTTGAGAGACTTAAACGATAAATCCACAACTCAGGCCTTGAAAAGGTAATTAGCTAGTTGTCTACTGTCTGTAGTTCTCTTAGATGCAAAGGTTTTCAAAGCTTCTCTTGCTTCTAAACAGAAGCCCCTTAAGACATACATCAATTATTTTTCAATTTATTTACCAACTCAGCAACGGTAAACAATGTGGAACCTCTGTACACCTAAGCTCAGCTCCTCAGGGAGTGAACAATGTGGATTTTAGCCGTCCATCTCCACATGCATTCTCTTCACTTTCTATTGTTCCCACCGCTCTCCCGCTCTTAAAGCTCCAAATTTTAAAAACACGCGCTGAAGAGCAAATACCATTGTCTGCCGCTCGCAATTTTATGACTTATTCATAACAACCAGCAAGAGGGGGAGACAGAAATAGAGAACAATGAAGAGACGGAGCGAGGGAAAGAGATGTTACATAAAAAGACTTGTGAAAAGATGAAGTGATGGGTCCTTGGCACAATGGTAACAAACGGCAGCTTTTGCTCTGACTCACCTAGCTGTGCGGTCCCTGGGCTTGACACTAACATCTGGTGACACCCCAGTCAGCCTGCTCATGGGGGCTAAGCAGGACCTCCTTTCAACAGGGCTGGTGATCACTCACAGAGGACCTTACACACACACATAGTGGGATCCCTCTCTCGATCCCAGGGCTACGCCCACTCTATCCAAACATGACAGCACTCTTTCCTCTTGATGCAAAGTCATACAGTATCTCTAAGGAGGTGATTTGAATCTTGATTTGCATAGAATGGATCTATGCATATGTTATATTTTGACCCCTGTTACATGCTGCCATGGGAGGTTTGTAACATGTACTTTGGTCAAATGTAGCATGTGCAGAAGCCCCAACAGCATGATAGAACAGCTCACAATATACAATAGTTATTTCATGGCCAGGTCTCTGTTGGAGAATATCTTATTTATCTTTCAAATGTTGCCTTAATTGGTTTAAGTAAAGGTTACATAGAATTGGGATCACCAGAGCTGGTGTGTCTTGCAGTTTCTATAACCATGTCTAATGCTGGACCACAGTGAATCCACTGTCAGATCACACGTCCTGAGGACCCACAGCATTAGTAGGTACTAGAGCATCTCTGAGAAATATCTATGTACTGCCAAATGACACATCACTAGAGTAGTTCTGCTTTTGCAATACATTGCTCGCCGAGGTGATGACAGGTTTGGCTGTTGACTTAGAGATAAGGTCTTTTAACTCAATCAGCACTCTTCCCATGGCTCACTGTGAATTCTGTTTGAAGAGTCTGACAGATAAATTAAGTCAAATGAAACTTCCAAAGAGCAGCTGTTGGAAAGATTAAAGGTGCTGACATCGCCTCACACATCTTCACATTGTGTCAGCCCCAGACATCACTGAACACAGACATCACTGAACACAGACATCACTGAACACAGACATCACTGAACACATTCAAAAGGAGGCGAGAGAACACCAGAAACGTGCGTGTTATTATTGTAGCCTTTATGGAATAATTTGAATGGTAATTTTAGCTTGACTCACATTAATGACTAAATGCATGTAATATGGGTGTTACTCTCAAAATATGAACAACCTCTTCCATATGTAGCATGTACTGTACCAAACCTGCTGGGATTTTATAGAATGCTCCCATGGTATTGTATGCCAGTTTCTGAGGCAATAGTTAAAATACTCTAGGTCTTTATTTTACAAGACTTCACCATCATACAGTAATAGTACATACCACCTCTGTGACACACAAACCGCGTGTTCCTCCATTATGTCTGTGTGGGAAATGTTGTTACACGGTCTCCCACCGCTCCACCATAAGTAAAGCTATCCCACTGTGCACAGACGTCAATTCAACCTCTATTCCACACTGGTTCAACATAATTTCATTGTATGCCCAGTGCGATGTGAAAGATGAGCACCCCTATCGCCAACAGCTTAATTCATTCGAATGCTGTGTGCATCATCTGGTTCCGGCAGCTGTTCACAGATGACAGATGAGTTGTTCCATGGGAGATCCTTGGGCCTGAACAAATATTTTCCCACAGTCCCACCGGCTCTCCAGCTGCCGTGCGTCTCATGTTGCCACGGCATCCACCATGGGCCCAGAGCCAACATGCCACCGTCGCTACCGGTTCCGGTGACGCCGGTTAGGGAGAAGGTAGGATAGGAAGAGAACAGGTGTACCGATCATCGTTTAATTGCTAACCCTGGTCATCGATCCAAATCCAGCAGATATTTGAGGCAGGTGTTGAACACTTTGTTGCCCTTAGACACAGAACACTGGTGGAGACTTCATGCAGGACCATGTGATGCAGGTTGAGGGTTGCCATGGAGACACAAATCTGGAGTGTATAAGATAGAAACCTTAAAACCCCCTTAGGTACTGTATGTAGCTTAGATACTTGAGTCTCACCAACTAAGTGCCTGCATCATCAGAGAGACAGCATAACATCTGTTCAGATAGACATGGATTAGGAAAACATTTAGAACATAAAGACAGTTTGACAGGTCATCTGCCTTCCTGCCTCCATGGACTCATTAAGGTAGAGAATGCACAGTGCAGCCCACCAGTCTATCTGTTACAGTACATAATAACCCACGTTGTTCTCTGAATGAACATTTCTTCATGGCTCACAAAACTGCTGTTTCTACAGAGAAAATGTGTAGTCTTCAACACTGTAGAATGATGGGAAAGAAAAGTGCTGTGCCTTTGTGAGCTTGAGGGAGCTCAGGGGCCAGAGCCTGAGTGAACTAAAATCATTACAACCTTTTGGACCCGACTCTGCAGAAATAGAGCTCTCCGCTCAGGGCTCGGGAGGAGGGGTCAGGGGGCAAATGGTGGCTGGGGAATGGGTCAGTGATTACAGTAAGAGGCCCAGTTGCTCATCGATCCCCTGGCTCAGGCTGATGGGAGTGATTGACTCAGGCTCCATCTCACATGTAGACAGAGATGGAGCTGATGTAGTGAAACTGGGAGAAGAGAAGGTCAAGGAGAGACCAGGGTCATACAGATATAGTGGCATACAGTGAACTGTTTCAAAATGGAAGAGGAAGTGGAATGTCAGTATGTTTCATGTCGGGAAAACGTAGCACATGTGTGAAGTGATCCCTATCCAAACCCCATTTTCCAAGCCAATTATGATTGACTTCATTTATTCTATTGCCCTTCTACACCCAAAATAATGGAAACATTGCAGTTGTGTTATCTTTTATCTGTCCGTAGAGTTTTTGTTGTAGTTGATTTGAACTCAAGAACAGTACTTAATCAACCTTCATCACTGATCTGCAATGCTAAATTCCGTTTTACTTTCATCATAGACCTAAATGACTTTTTATGACTGATGGTGCAATGCACAGTACCAGTCAAAAGTTTGGACACACCTCATTCCCTCATTCAAGCGTCTTTCTTTATTTTTACCATTTTCTACATTGTAGAATAATAATAAAGACATCAACACTATAAAATAACACATATGGAATCATGCACACTCTTAGCATTCTCTCAACCAGCTTCATGAGGAATGTTTTTCCAACAGTCTTGAAGGAGTTCCCACATATGCTGAGTACTTGTTGGCTGCTCTTCCTTCACTCTGCGGTCCAACTCATCCCAAACCATCTCAATTGGGTTGAGGTCGGGTGATTGTGGAGTCCAGTTCATCTGATGCAGCACTCCATCACTCTCCTTCTTGGTCAAATAGCCCTTACACAGCCTGGAGGTGTGTTTTGGTTCGTTGTCCTGTTGAAATACAAATGATAGTCCCTCTAAGCGCAAACCAGATGGGGTGGTGTATCGCTGTAGAATGCTGTGGTAACCATGCTGGTTAACTTCTTATGGCTGAAGGGGCAGTATTGAGTAGCTTGGATGAAAGGTGCACAGAGGTGCCCATATTAAACGGCCTGCTCCTCATTCCCAGTTGCTAATATATGCATATTATTATTCATATTGGATAGAAAACACTATGTCTGTGAGTATAACAGAACTCACATGGCAGGGAAAAACCTGAGAAGTTCCACTTCCTGTTTGTATTTTTTCTGGGGGTGCCAATTTTCAACCAAGCTCTCATTGAAATCACAGCGAGTCATTGATGAGTTTTCACTTCCTACGGCTACCACTAGATGTCAACAGTCAATAGAACTTTGTCTGATGAATCTAATGTGAAGGGGGGCCGAAGGAGACAGGAATTAGTGATCACTGGCAGGAGGTGATCACGCATTGAACACGCGCGTTCACGTGAGAAGCAGCTCCGTTCCTTCGGTCAACTGAAGTCGATGAAATTCTCCGGTTGGAACGTTATTCAAGATGTATGTTAACAACATTCTAAAGATTGATTCAGTACATCGTTTGACATGTTTCTACTGACTGTAACGGAACTTTTGGACATTTCGTCACGTTATAGTGGACGGTAGTGGACGCGCTTTGGGTTTGGCGATTGGTAAACATGTCCAAAGTAGCTAATTTGACATAAATAACGGACATTAACGAACAAATCAAGCATTTATTGTGGACCTGGGATTCCTAGGACTGCATTCTGATGAATTCATCAAAGGTAAGGAAACAATTATCATGTATTTTATGGTTTCTGTTGAGTCCAACATGGCGGCTAATTTGGCTATTGTTCTGAGCTCCGTCTCAGATTATTGCATGGTTTATTTTTCCGTAAAGTTTTTTTGAAATCTGACACAGCGGTTGCATTAAATAAATCACAGACAGTGTCACCAGCAAAACACCTCCACACCATCACACCTACTCCTCCATGCTTCACGGTGGGAACCATACATGCAGAGATCATCCGTTCAACTACTCTGCGTCTCACAAAGACACAGCGGTTGGAACCATAAATCTCAAATTTGGACTCATCAGACCAAAGGACAGATTTCCACCGGTCTAATGTCCATTGCTCGTGTTTCTTGGCCCAAGCAAGTCTCTTCTTATTGGTGTCCTTTAGTAGTGGTTTCTTTGCAGCAATTTGACCATGAAGGCCTGATTCACGCAGTCTCTTCTGAACAGTTGATGTTGATGTGTCTGCTGCTTGAACTCTGTGAAGCATTTATTTGGGCTGCAATCTGACGCTGGTAACTCTAATGCACTTATCCTCTGCAGCAGAGGTAAGTCTGGGTCTTCCTTTCCTGTGGCAGTCCTCATGAGAGCCAGTTTCATCATAGTGCTTGATGGTTTTTGCGACTGACCTTCGTGTCTTAAAGTAATGATGGACTGTCATTTCTCTTTACTTATTTGAGCTGTTCTTGACATAATATGGACTTGGTCTTTTACCAAATAGGGCTATCTTCTGTATACCACCCCTACCTTGTCACAACACAACTGATTGGCTCAAACACATTAAGAAGGAAAGAAATTCCACAAATTAACTTTTACCAAGGCACACCTGTTAATTGAAATGCAATCCAGGTGGCTACCTCATGAAGCTGGTTGAGAGAATGCCAAGAGTGTGCAAAGCTGTCATCAAGGCAAAGGGCAGCTACACTGAAGAATCTCAAATATAAAATATATATGTAAAATATATTTGTTTAACAATTTTTTGGTTACTACATGATTCCATATGCGTTATTTCATAGTTTTGATGTCTTCACTATTATTGTACAATGTAGAAAATAGTAAAAATAAAGAAAAACCCTTGAATGAGTAGGTGTGTCCAAACTTTTGACTGATACTGTATATATTTACAGAAGAATATAACAAGCAATCTTTGCCAAAGTGAAATTGTAAAAAGACCAAAAAGCCTTGGAAAAGTGTGGGACTTAAAAGAGCTGTCAAGCTATAATGGAAAATGCCAAGCTGTGTGATTATGGCTTTTCCACAGCCATAGCAACAAACCACGTTTCAAAAGTTTTACCCACTCCATCATCCCTCCTCTTCTTATAATGAAACAAAGGTTGAAGTATTATTGCTGCTGAAAATAACAGCAGTACAATTTAACTAGGCACAATGTGTGCTCAAATTACCATACAAATGCACTGTGAAAATATACCTGTAAAAATAGACATCAAATAGTGGTTAAAATAGGATTAGTTAATTCAGAGTTCTTTGGTTGCTGCTTTTGAGTGTTAATTAAACAATAGTTGTGCTGTATAGGATGGAATAAAGGAGCCATATGGCGCTACCGCTAGTACTTTTACCTGAATACACAGGGACATTCACACACACACACACACACACACACACACACACACACACACACACACACACACACACACACACACACACACACACACACACACACACACGCACATGCACACACACACACACACACACACACAGTAGTCTACCTTTCCACTCTGTAATCTGCCTGGCCTCCTGTCCTAGTGAGAGTGTGGGAGTCTGTGCTGTGCAGTGTGGGACTGAGAAGAGTAGGGGGAAGGTAATACAGTGAAGATGGGTAGAGTAGTATAACCACCAGTCCATGGTACCACAGGGGCCCTCTCTCTCTCCCTCTGCTCCTCCAGTTCAGTTCAGTGCAGCGTTGCCAGCCTGACAGGGACATATGTTATACCCATCCCCTCCTCCCACGAAATTGGGTAATATTTAAATGTCTCCAGTACGGACTCTGCATAGGACGTTTGTACTATGCAGTTTCTCCCTAGAAATCTCTGTTTTATTTAGGGATCCTCACTGGCTTGGAAACGATAAGAGCAAAGGCAGATTGCCAAATAAATCAAATTACTCTGTTTAACAGAAGCCGTCGACACAGCGTTTCATCCCAGCATTCGGCTAGCAAGCAGAACTCGACTGGCCCCAGCCGATTACCGCCACTCTCTGACGCTAAAAATAGAAGTCCATTTTCAGAGTTTCTTTTCATCAACACAGGGGCTTGTGCCGAGCATATCATTTTCCCATCATCCAATTTGGCAGAAAGTTTAGACTCCATCACTCGATCAAGCTGTGCTCGTCTGCTGGCATGGAGAGGGTAACCTTGCTCGATGGGACATATGCCACCCAGCTGAGTGGAGGCTTTCGTCTGTTTGTTTGTCTTAAACAACATACTGCACTGGAAACAGACTGTACAACAAAACTACAGTGGAGCTGTTGGCAAAGGAACAAGAGTTTTAACAGGAAGTTTGGAAGATGGGGGGGGTTCCTTGATATGATGATTAGTGTGTGACCGGATGGTACTCCATACAGAGGGATTAACACAGGTAACTGGGATCCCGGGACCACTCTTGAACTTTCCCCAAAAGTTACAAGACCCAGGAAATTGCACATTTTCCCCCCAATATCGCACTAATGCAATTCCACAAAATACACAACATGTGCTGCAGAATGAGGAGATAAGGAAACAGCCATTGCTCCTAGATAAAGCGCAGAGAGGAAAACTCCTATTAGTTATGATGAACTGAATTTTGAATTATTGGAATGAAGTTGGCTAATGCAATTGAAGGCATGTATCAAATTCTTGCTCATACTAAAACTCCCAAAGTCATATCCAACCATTATACCAATTTAAAGCAATTGTCATGTGCGGTCACGTAGATTATAATTTCAGCACCATTTTAATTGGGACACTGCTATCGCGCTGCTTTGAGACAACCGTGGGGGACTCAACTAGATAAATCAATGCCAGATCTTAGTTTCCACTGAATCTCTGTTTGGATATTTGGTAACAATTAGGCTGGGTAAATAGCTACGTTGAAGTGAGTGCTGGGGAAATATTAGCTAAATTGAGATGAGTGCTAATGATCACCTTTATTCTAGTTTGGTCATATATTAGCTAATCAGAACATTTAGCATATTAGTGGATTTTGCTCTTCACTCACGTAGTAGCCTGTCCTACTCAAAAGCCTATGACTTGTCTGATAACCAATCAATGTGATTTGTTTCACTGAATCTCTGTTGAATATACAGTACCAGTCAAAAGTTTGGACACACCTACTCATTCCAGGGTTTTTCTTTATCTGTCCTTTGGTCTGATGAGTCCAAATTTGCAATTTTTGGTTAGAGGGACCATCATTTTTTGAAACAGGACAACAACCCAACATACCTCCAGGCTGTGTAAGGGCTATTTGACCAAGAAGGAGAGTGATGGAGTGCTGCATCAGATGACCTGGCCTCCACAATCACCCGACCTCAACCCAATTGAGATGGTTTGGAATGAGTTGGACCGTAGAGTGAAGGAAAAGCAGCCAACAAGTGCTCAGCATATGTGGGAACTCCTTCAAAACTGTTGGAAAAACATTCCCCATGAAGCTGGTTGAGAGAATGCCAAGAGTGTGCAAAGCTGTCATCAAGGAAAAGGGTGGCTACTTTGAAGAATCTAAAATCTAAACTATATTTTGATTTGTTTAACCCTTGAGTGGTGTTCGGGTCTGTGGGACCCATTTTCAATGTTTAATAAAATGTAAATTCTACAATGAATATTTTTTTCACCCTGAGACTCATTTGGTCTTGGCACATTTCTTGTGAAGAACATGTAAAATAACACATTTTCATTGAGTGCACAATGTGCACCCCCCTACACATTTATATTACATATGTGGTGTTCAGGTCCACTGGACCCAAGGGTAATAAAAGTGTGGAAGGGTGTGTGTGTGTAGGTGAAAACAAGTAGAAATGAAACAAAAAGGTTTGCTGTGTGCTTTCACTCTGTCTTCCTCCTCCCTGGGCTTGCTGTTTCAACATAGCACCAAGAACCTGTCTGTCTCCCTGCCTGTCTCCCTTCTTTTCGCTCACTCTTTACTACACAATGTCTTTCGGGCACCTGCACAATGTTATTACAATACATTATTTTGAGACATTATTTCAAAACATTGTAAAAAAAAAAAAAAAAAAGCTGTATTTACCCCAGCCAGTTGCAAATTGGGGGAGGGACACAACAAATAAATAGCTTTGCATGTATGGCTCCTGCCCACAATCAATCAGTATTTCAAAAATCTTCTCTGCTCAGAGCTCCTTAGAAATATTTTTTTTGGGAAGATGAATAATTTTCTGAATATGAGCATCATGTCTCTGTCAATTTGGAGTCTGACAGTGAGTTGGAAGAAGAGGATGAGATTGACCCTCAGCCAGCCCCAGGACCACCCGTCATTAGCCAGCCCCAGGACCAGCACGTCAGCAACAAGCTCATCAGCAGCCTGCAGGAAGAGAAATATGTACAGTTGAAGTTGGAAGTTTACATACACCTTAGCCAGATGCATTTACACTCAGTTTCACAATTCCTGACATTTAATCCTTGTAAAAATTCCGTCTTAGGTCAGTTAGGATCATCACTTTATTTTAAGAATGTGAAATGTCAGAATAAAAGTAGAATGAATTATATATTTCAGCTTTTATTTCTTTCATCACATTCCCGGTGGGTCAAAAGTTTACATACACTCAATTAGTATTTGGTAGCATTGCCTTTAAATTGTTTAACCTCACTAGGGTATGTGGGATGGTAGCGTCCCACCTCGTCAACAGCCAGTGAAACTGCAGGGCGCCAAATTCAAAACAACAGAAATCCCATAATTTAAATTCCTCAAACATACAAGTATTTTACACCATTTTAAAGATACACTTGTTGTAAATCCAGCCAAAGTGTCCGATTTCAAAAAGGTTCTACTATGAAAGCACACCAAACGATTATGTTAGGTTAGAGCCAAGTTACAGAAAAAGACAGCCATTTTTCCAGCCAATGAGAGGAGTAACAAATAGCAGAAATATAGATAAAATGAATCACTAACCTTTGATGATCTTCATCAGATGACACTCATAGGACTTCATGTTACACAATACATGTACTGTATGTTTTGTTCGGTAAAGTTCATATTTATATCCAAAAATCAGAGTTTAGGCGGGACGCTACTGTCTCACTTGACAAAAAGCCAGAGAAAATGCAGAGCGCCAAATTCAAATTAATTACTATAAAAATTACTATAAAAATCAAACGTTCATTAAATCACACATGAAAGATACCAAATTAAAGCTACACTGGTTGTGAATCCAGCCGACAGATCAGAATTAAAATAGGCTTTTCGGCGAAAGCAAACGCTGCTATTATCTGAGTTAGCACCATTGTAAACAAAGAGAGAAGCATATTTCAACCCTGCAGGCGCGACACAAAACGCAGAAATAAAAATATAATTCATGCCTCTGACGAGCTTCTGTTGTTGGCACTCCAATATGTCCCATAAACATAAAAAATTGTCCTTTTGTTCGATTAATTCCGTCGATATATATCCAAAATGTGCATTTATTTGGCGCGTTTGATCCAGAAAAACACCGGTTCCAAATTGTGAAACGTGACTACAAATTATCTCAAAGGTTACCTGTAAACTTTGCCAAAAAATATCAAACTACTTTTGTAATTCAACTTTCGGTATTTTTTAATGTAAATAATCGATCAAATTGAAGACGGGATGATCTGTGTTCAATACAGGATTAAAACCAACTGTAGCTACCTTTCTGGTCATGCGCTTCTAACGAACAGGACACTTCGAGTGACCCTCCTTCAAGATGGCAGTACTTCTTCATTACACAAAGGAATAACCTCAACCAATTTCTAAAGACTGTTGACATCCAGTGGAAGCGGTAGGAACTGCAAGAAGGTCCCTTAGAAATCTGGTTTCCCAATGAAATTTCATTGAAAAGAGAGTGACCTCAAAAAAAATAATAATCTGAATGGTTTGTCCTCGGGGTTTCGCCTGCTAAATAAGTTCTGTTATACTCAGACATGATTCAAACAGTTTTGGAAACTTCAGAGTGTTTTCTATCCAAATCTACTATACTACTATAATATGCATATCTTATCTTCTGGGGATGAGTAGCTGGCAGTTTAATTTGGGCATGCTTTTCATCCAAAATTCCGAATGCTGCCCCCTCCCCAAGAGAAGTTAACTTGGGTCAAACATTTCGGGGTAGCCTTCCAAAAGCTTCCCACAAAAGGTTGGGTGAATGTTGGCCCATTCCTCCTGACAGAGCTGGTGTAACTGAGTCAGGTTTGTAGGCCTCCTTGCTCACACACGCTTTTTTAGTTCTGACCACAAATTTTCTATGGGATTGAGGTCAGGGCTTTGTGATGGCCACACCAATACCTTGACTTTGTTGTCCTTAAGCCATTTTGCCACAACTTTGGAAGTATTGGTGTCATTGTCCATTGTCCATTTGTGACCAAGCTTTAGCTGATGTCTTGAGATGTTTCGTCAATATATCCACATCATTTTCCTCCCTCATGATGCCATCTATTTTGTGAAGTGCACCAGTCCCTCCTGCAGCAAAGCACCCTCACAACATGATGCTGCCACCCCTGTGCTTCACGGTTGGGATGGTGTTCTTCGGCTTGCAAGCCCCCTGTTTTACCTCCAAACATAACGATGGTCATTATGGTCAAACAGTTCTATTTTTGTTTCATCAGACCAGAGGACATTTCTCCAAAAAGTATTATCTTTGTCCCCATGTGCAGTTGCAAATCGTAGTCTGGCTTTTTTATGGCGGTTTTGGAGCAGTGGCTTCTTCCTTGCTGAGTGGTCTTTCAGGTTATGTCAATATAGGACTCGTTTTACTGTGGATATAGATACTTTTGTACCAGTTTCCTCCAGCATCTTCACAGAGTCCTTTGCTGATGTTCTGGGATTGATTTGCACTTTTCGCACCAAAGTACGTTAATCTCTAGGAGACAGAACGCGTCTCCTTCCTGAGCGGTATGATGGCTACGTGGTCCCATGTTGTTTATACTTGCGTACTATTGTTTGTACAGATTAACGTGGTTACCTTCAGTCATTTGGAAATTGCTCCCAAAGATGAACCAGACTTGTGGAGGTATACCATTTTTTTTCTGAGGTCTTGGCTGACTTCTTTTGATATTCCCATGATGTCAAGCAAGAAGGCACTGATTTTGAAGGTAGGCCTTGAAATACATCCACAGGTGCACCTCCAATTTACTAAAATTATATCAATTAGCCTATCAGAAGCTTCTAAACGCACAGTCAACTTGGTGTATGTAAACTTCTGACCCACTGGAATTGTGAAACAGTGAATTATAAGTGAAATAATTTGTCTGTAAACAATTGTTGGAAAAATTACTTGTCATGCACAAAGTAGATGTCCTAACTGACTTGACAAAACTATGGTTTGTTAAGAAGAAATTTGTGTAGTGGTTGAAAAACGAGTTTTAATGACTCCAACCTAAGTGTATGTAAACTTCCGACTTCAACTGTATTTAAGAAAATTGTGAAATTGAATGATGGTCTTGCCCAATGAATGAGCCACCCCGCATGACTGCCAATGTGATAAGGATGCAACCAGGGCCGACGAGGATGGCGGTTACTCATGTGCAGGACATAAAGTCTTCTTTTGAACTGTTTACCTCAGACACCCTCCAGAAAATCATTCTGGACTGCACTAATTTGGAGGGAAGGTGTGTTTTTGGAGACATTTACATGTATACATTGGGGTTCTTATCCTTACTGGTGTTTTCAGATCCAATGGGGAATCCACAGAAACCCTGTGAGATGCAGACACTGGCAGAGAACTTTTCAGTGCAACAATGTCTCTGGAAAAATTCCACATTATTTCCAGGATTATCCGCTTCGATAACCGAGACACCAGACCAGCTCGGCAGTAGAGAGACAAGCTAGCTGCAATCAGGTCAGTGTGGGACAAGTTTGTGGACCGCCTTCACCTGTTTTACAACCCTGGGCCCAACATTACTGTTGATGAGCAGCTTATGCCATTTAGGGGCCGCTGCCGCTTCAGGCAGTACATACCATCTAAACCCACAAAATATGGAATCAATATCTGGGCTACCTGTGATGCTGGTTCATCATATGCGTGGAACTTGCAAGTGTACATGGGGAAGCCAGATGGAGGAGCCCCTGTCAAGAACCAAGGGATGCGGGTTGTCCTGGACATGACACAGGGACTCAACATCACATGCGATAACTTTTTAATTTGCACAAGCTGGGACCGAAGCTCCTCAAAAGGAAGCTGACGATGGTAAGAACAGTACAAAAAACAAGCCAGAGCTCCCACCTCAGCTGATGAATACACGGAACAGGCCTATCAATTGCTCAAGTTTTTGTTCACGGCCGACATGTCCCTAGTGTCCTACGTGCCAAAGAAAGGCAAAAATGTGGTACTCATGAGTACGCTGCATAGGGATGGGAGATTCTGTGGCCAGGAACATCAAAAACCAGAAATCAAAATGGATTAGAATGCCACAAAATAAGGAGTGGACAATTTAGACAAGCTGGTGACTGGCTACAGCTGCAAAAAAAGAACCCTAAACTGATCACTTGTGATGCTCTTCAACATCTTGGACATCTCTGTGTTCAACGCATTTTTCATCTGGATGGCGTAGAACCCAGATTGGAACAGAGGGAAGCACCAGAGGATACGACTCTTTCTCGAGGAGCTGGGCAAGGCATTGGTAATCCAGAGGAGGCAACATATCCCAAGGACCCCAGGTTCTGCAGCCATCGTGAGGAGGATTCAGGAAGATGCTGGTGCTCCATTCGCCGACTCACAGAACCTACAACTCCAATACCGGGAGAAAGTGAGTGATGTTATTGCATGTGTGTGTCTGACTCTCCTACATTGGCCTGTAGTAACTGTGAGTGAGTGGGTGACTGAGATGTTAGTAAAATTCCTGAACTAATTATTTTCATAATTCTAGATTGCAGCCAGTAGCAACAAGAAGAAGCTCTGTGATGTGTGTGGACCCAAGAAGGACAGGAAGACACAGTACACATGCATCAAGTGCAAGAAATGCATTTGCAACACACACACAGTAAAACTCTGTCCCTGTGTAGACCAGCCTTAATTTGTGTTCAATGGGTCTCATTTATAATTTCTGTAAAATATTGTATGTAAAATGTGTCCTTCCAATTTGTTCAGTTCAAAGCAATAAACATCAATAGTGATGAAAACCTTGTTTAATTTATATTTGTTCAAGATAAACATGATTTATTCCACCCATGTCTTCTTTTATCAAAGAAAACAAATAGCGCTTTTATTGATCAATCAAAATCAAATCATGTTTAGCAGATGTTATTGCAGGTGTAGCGAAATGCTTTTGAATGTGATCTAGCAGAGGTAAATGACAAATGTTAGCCATGTATGCTGTCTATTTGGCTTGTAATTGATATAAGTTAACATCTAATTATTAAGTATGAAGTATTTTTAGGTAAATTGTTATGGCTGTATTGTTTTAAAAACCCAGTAATGTTGTGAGTTCATCAGACCCGCGGACGTTGGGTGACTAACAACAACATGAACACCACACAAGGGTTAACACTTTGTTTGGTTACTACATGATTCCATATGTGTTATTTCTTAGTTTTTATGTCTTCACTATTATTCTACAATGTCGAAAATAGTACAAATAAAGAAAAACCCTTGAATGAGTTGGTGTGTCCAAACTTTTGACTGGTACTGTGTATGTAATTGATCTCTGTCTGGAAAAGTGGACAAGTGGAAGCGGTTAGCTAATTTATTAGTTTGATCACTGATCAGAAACATTTAGCCTGCAATAATGTAGCCTAAATCAGGTGTATTATTTATCTACTTACTCATGTAGTATTCTTTTAGAGCCTTATATACTGTAGAGCCTAGGATATATTCCTAGCGTCTCAATCCCACTGAAACCTACAATTTGGACTCCTGTCTTGCATGAAAATGTCTACCTTTATTCTGTATCAAAGCATTATCAAAGCACATCTTTCCTATGCATGTCAAAATACGCTGTAACATTTCCCCCGTTTCTCTGCCCTGTCTCATATTGCTGCCCATATGAGTGTGAGCTTCAGTAGAAAGTGTGGGATCAACAAACAGTATGAGAGTAGATATGGATATTCCTTTTAAACAGTTGGTCCCCAATAAGATACATTGATATTTAAATAGTTTCCTCTCTTCATGTCCCCGTTATTCATGAGCTGATCTGAGTAATCATCAATCAACTCGATTTTGCAAAATATATTCTGTCATTCGTTGGAGGTTATCTAGCAAGCTTCCCAACTTTGGTCATTTGACTTTTATTTGACTGCCACTACAAAGTTTGTATGATTCCACAAGGCTATAGCCTACTCAGGGTGTTGAGATAGCCTTGGCCTACTGCTGAAATGCACTAAATTATGAACATGCTACAATAACATGCTAATGCTCTGAATTTATGAACAACCTGTTTCACAATTCACAACAATGTCATTGGCGATCAAAGTTACTCTATCATTAATAAATAGTTTCATTTGCTGTGAAATCCTTACATAGTGGCACAGCGCTGCGCCAATCTTATTTTGGGAGAAACCTAAGTGACCATATCTTTTAAACTCTTAAATTGTCACTTCTGAGTTTTGTGGTATTTCCCGGGACTCATGAGATAAATATGAATTATTACCGTTATTGAAACTTGTTAGATTTTTGAAAATATGGATCCCTAATACACAGGGTTAGTAGTTGTAGATGTTTTCTCTGAAATAAAACACGTTATGACTTGTTGGGCAAACAATTTATTGATGGTGATAATATAAAAAATACTGGAACAATATGCGGCTTTAGCAATTATATAAATTGTTTGAGTCCAATGGCCTGAACTAATCAATTAGTTTTTTGACCAAATAAAATAACTGTGGTACTCATTGTTTCTTGAAGGGCGATAAACTCACTTACTAATCTAGTAGTAATATCATTTTTTTGTCAAAATGAGACAGAGGCAGACTGTCTCCATCCGAGTTGCCTGCAGCCATGATTTGTGTTTACAGAGAATGTGCTCTTAAATAAAAAAAAAGCTGACAAAAGACAGACACCTGGGAAAATGAAGTGATATACATAGAGGAAGACCGAGATGGAGAGTCAGAAAGAGAGTTGTTCTCTGTGTAGGTTTGGAGCAAGAGAAAGCAGGGGCCTGGGGCCCAGGGATTAGGATATAGGTGACTAACTGCACCTGGACTGTCACTGCAGTTTAGAATAGTTAGGAAGAAACACGCACATAGTAACGTAAACTGAGGATATCTCACCTGGAGTTAATGCACTTAGTCACACACACACACGCATGCATGCACGCGACCACACACATGCACTGTAATGCAGACAGAATTTGTAGTCAATTAAAATCTTGAGTACTTTTTCTTTTTCTTTTTTCTTTTCTGGTTGGCATATTCAATATGAAAGTAATTAATGTTGAATAGAATCACATTACTGTCTATGACAGCCGCCCACACCTCCCAAATCCTAATCTAATTCTGCTTTAGAAACCCTCCTCTAAGGCACTAGCTTTTATGTACTGCGAGGGCATTATCTAGGGCATTGCAAAAATGCCTCTCTGTTCTGCTTTTCTGCAGTCCAATACAAATTGACTCTTATCTCTAATGATGGAAGAGAGGGAATAACAAGTTGAAAGGAAAAAGAGTTAGGCTACAGTGCATTTGGAAAGTATTCAGACCCCTTGACTTTTTCCAAATGTTGTTGTGTTACAGCCTTATTCTAAAATTGATTCAATGTTTTTTCCCCCCTCATCAATCTACACACAATATCCCATGATGAAAAAGTGAAAACATGATTTTAGAAATTATAGCAAATGTATTAAAAATAAAAAACAGAAATAACCAAGGTTCCACAGTTGACAGTGCATGTCTGAGCAAAAACCAAGCCATGAGGTCGAAGGAATTGTCCATAGGGCTCCGAGAAAGAATTGTGTCCAGGCACAGATCTGGGGAAGGGTACCAAAAAATGTCTGCAGCATTGAAGGTCCCCATAAACACAGTGACCTCCATCATTATTAAATGGAAGAAGTTTGGAACCACCAAGACTCTTCGTAGAGCTGGCAGCCAGGCTAAACTGAGCAATCGAGGGAGAAGGGCTTTCATCAGGGAGGTGACTAAGAACCCGATCGTCACTCTGAGAGAGCTTCAGAGTTCCTCTGTAGAGATGGGAGAACCTTCCAGGAGGACAAAAATTTCTGCAGTACTCCACCAATTAGGCCTTTATTGTTGAGTGGCCAGATGGAAGCCACTCCTCAGTAAAAGGCACTTGACAGCCTGCTTGGAGTTTGCTAAAAGGCACCTAAAGGACTCTCAAACCATGAGAAACAAGATTCTTTGGTCTGATGAAACCAAGATTGAATTCTTTGGCCTGAATGCCAAGCGTCACGTCTGGGGGAAACCTGGAACCATCCCTACAGTGAAGCATGGTGGTGGCAGTGTGATGTTTTTCAGTGGCAGGGCCTGGGAGACTAGTCATGATCGAGGGAAAGATGAACGGAGCAAAGTACAGAGAGTTCCTTGATGAAAACCTACTGCAGAGCGCTCAGGACCTCAGACTGAGGCGAAGGTTCATCTTCCAACAGGACAACGACACTAAGCACACAACCAAGACAACGCAGGAGTGGCTTCGGGACAAGTTAAAACCTCTACCGCTTCTCTCTCCCGGATCCGGGATCCTCCTCATCAAAAAAGCTGACTAGCATAGCCTAGCCTAACGGGACAGGGATATCATATAATATAATTTTCATGAAATCACAAGTCCAATACAGCAAATGAAAGATAAACATCTTGTGAATCCAGCCATCATTTCCGATTTTTTAAGTGTTTTACAGCGAAAACACAATATAGAATTATATTAGCTTACCACAATAGCCAAACACACAAACGCATTTATTCACCGCAAAGGTAGCTTTCGCAAAAACCAGCAAAATATATAAAATTAATCACTAACCTTTGGACAACTTCATCAGATGACAGTCTTATAACATCATGTTATACAATACATTTATGTTTTGTTCGAAAATGCGCATATTTAGAGCTGCAAATCGTGATTATACATTGTGAATATGTAGCAACATTTTCCCAGAATGTCCGGAGATATTTTGGACACGCACCTAATCTGACCAAAGAACTCATCATAAACTTTACATAAAAATTCTTGTTGTATGGCAAATGAAAGAAACACTGGTTCTGAATGCAACCGCTGTGTTAGATTTTTAAAAATAACTTTACAACAACATACAGCATGCATTATTGTGAGACAGCGCTCACCTATTCTCAGCCGTGTTGGAGCCAACATATTCCACAGAAATACGAAATAACATCATAAATATTCTCTTACTTTTGCTGATCTTCCATCAGAATGTTGTGCAAGGAGTCCTATTTCCAGAATAAATCGTTGTTTGGTTTTAGAATGTCAATTTCTTCTGTCGAATTCGCACCACAATGCTAGCCAAGGTTGCTAACATTCCCATCCTCTCTTGGCGCAAAGAACGGAAAACTCCAAAAGTCCCAATAAACGTTGAATAAACTGATAAAACTCGGTTGAAAAAACCTACTTTATGATGTTATTATCATATGTATCAAATAAAATCAGAGCCGGAGATATTCGCCGTGTATACCGAACGCTTTTCAGAAGACAATGTCGAGCTCCCCTGCGCGCCTTCGAGGACAAAGAAAATACCGGACCTGTCACTCCAAAAGCTCTTATTCGACCTCAGATCAAGCTAGACAGCCCATTCCATCTTCCACTGCCTGTTGACATCTAGTGGAAGGCGTATGAAGTGCATGCACATCGATAAATAAAAACCAGTTGAATAGGCAGGCCCTGAAACAGAGCCTCGTTTTCAGATTTTTCACTTCCTGTATGGAAGTTTGCTGCAAAATTAGTTCTGTTTTACTCACAGATATAATTCAAACAGTTTTAGAAACTTGAGAGTGTTTTCTATCCAATAGTAATAATAATGTGCATATTGTATGATCTAGAACAGAGTACGAGGCCGTTTAATTTGGGCACGATTTTTTCCAAAGTGAAAACAGCGCCCCCCTATTGACAAGAAGTTTTTAACTTCTTTGGGCTGCAATCCCGTTAACGGGATGATATGACAACAGCCAGTGAAAGTGCAGGGCGCCAAATTCAAAAAACAGAAATCTCATAATTAAAATTCATCAGACATATATGTGTCTTATACCATTTTAAAGGTAATCTTGTTGTTAATCCCACCAAAATGTCAGATTTCAAAAATACTTTTCAGCGAAAGCACCACAAACAATTATGTTAGGTCACACCAAACCACAATAAGCACAGCCATTTTCCAGCCAAAGATAGGAGTCACAAAAAGCACAAATAGAGATCAAATTAATCACTAACATTTGATGATCTTCATCAGATGACACTCATAGGACTTCATGTTACACAATACATGCATGTTTTGTTTGATAAAGTTCATATTTATATAAAASAATCTGAGTTTACATTGGCGCGTTACATTCACTAGTTCCAAAAACATCMAGTGATTTTGCATAGCCACATCGTTTCAACAGAAATACTCATCATAAATGTAGATGATAATACAAGTTATACACATGGARTTATAGATATACCTCTCCTTAATGCAACCGCTGTGTCAGATTTMAAAAAAAMCTTACGGAAAAAGCAAACCATGCAATAATCTGAGACGGCGCTCAGAACAATAGTCAAATTAGCCGCCATGTTGGAGTCAACAGAAACCAGAAATTACATGATAAATGTTTCCTTACCTTTGATGATCTTCATCAGAATGCACTCCCAGGAATCCCAGGTCCACAATAAATGCTTGATTTGTTCGATAATGTCCGTTATTTATGTCCAATTAGCTACTTTTGTTAGCGCGTTTGGTAAACAATTCCAAAGTCACGAAGCGCGTTCCCTAAAAGCTGACGAAATGTCCAAACGTTCAGTAACAGTCAGTAGAAACATGTCAAACGATGTATTGAATCAATCTTTAGAATGTTGTTAACATAAATCTTGAATAACGTTCCAACCGGAGAATTACATTGACTTCAGATGAGCGATGGAACAGAGCTCCCTCTTATGTGAACGCGCATGGTGAAAGCATGGTCAGGTCATGGCAGACTTGACTAATTCCTCTCTCATTCGGCCCCCCTTCACAGTAGAGGCATCAGACAAAGTTTTACAGACTGTTGACATCTAGTGGAAGCCATAGGAAGTGAAAACTCATTCATGTCTCACTGTGATTTCAATGAGATCTTGGTTGAAAATCGACCAGCCTAATAAGTACCATTTCCTGTTTGGATTTTTTCTCAGGTTTTTGCCTGCCATATGAGTTCTGTTATACTCACAGACATAATTCAAACAGTTTTAGAAACTTCAGAGTGTTTTCTATCCAATACTAATAATAATATGCATATATTAGCAACTATGACTGAGGTGCAGGTCGTTTACTCTGGGCACCTCTGTGCACMTTTCATCCAAGCTACTCAATACTGCCTCTGCAGCCACAAGAAGGTAAGAACAAATTCTTATTTTCAATGACGGCCTAGGAACAGAACTCACTTGTTCAGGGGCAGAACAACATATCTTTTTTTTCTTACCTTGTCAGCTTGGGGATTCAAACGTGCAACCTTTCGGTTACTAGTCCAACGCTCTAACCACTAGGCTACCTGCCACCCCATGTACACGAAATATGAAGTAATGACAGGCAGTAATCACCCCCAGACACACCTAGCTAATTTTATGGGTCATGTAATAATCCGGCCGAAGTGGAGTCTTTTGTTTAGACATGTACCTAGCTAGGTAGCTAGCTAAACAATGAACCGGCATAATCCCAACTCATTCTACTACCAATACAAACATTGTCATAGCTGTAGTATGAATCTGCAGGTAGCTAAAGCTTGTAAACTAAGTTAAATGTTAGCTAGCTAACAGTAGGGTATAACTAGCAATGTAAATGGTTTTCTAATTTGAATAATATTACTACACAGATCGTACATGTAATGTTAGCTAGCAAGCAAGCAAGCAAGCTAACATTTGCTAGCTAACTAACAGTACACTTTAACTTGCAATAAAAATTACTTTCTGAATAAATTAGTAACTTATATCTGAAAATGTAGCTAGACTCTTACCCGTACACATGGATGAATGCTTCACGGCAGACTGGAACCATTTAACTCTGTTTTGTTTGTAGCTACATCTTGTTTGCCAGCGTTGTGTCGAGTCACTTCGGTTCAGACTGACCGTGGCGTGTTGAGAAAGTAGCCCATCCCTTTATCCAACTGATCTGTCGATAGCGCCTGCTAAATTCAGGGCATCAATGTTGTTGAGAAAGGAAGCAAAACGTATGTAGTTCTCGATGGTTAACGTTATATTTTTCAATAACGGCACAGTAGAAAGTACTGTCAACACAGCTCATGTTATAGACAGAAGCATGCTTTATGGCTGACCAATCCAAACTCATCTCCCAGCATTATCTCAGCTAATCATGGCTAGCTGGAAGGTTCCTGCCTTTTTCCATAGCTAAACCAACTAGGCCCGTAATTTAACCATTTTATTCATATTTATGAATGGAATAGAAGTTTGTTATGGAGGCACATGCAAGTTCACAGCATTTCTGCTCAAAAATGCATTTTGATAAAAAATAAATGTTTATGTTCAAACTCAGCTCCTGTGAAGTAGTGACCTACGACATACAGTACGCCTAGTTTCCTGAAACAAGTCACATTTTAAGAATATAGAATAGTGCAATGTTAAACCAGTTCTACACTGACAGGTGTTAACATGTGAAGGTTTAGCTTGTTAGGCCACCCTCCAACTGAATGTTGTATTATTTCATGCAGGCACAATCTGGGTTATATTGCGGTTCCCTACTGCTGAACCCACCCCCTAAGAATGCTGTAGTTTGACAGGAGCTGGATCAAAATCTTAAGTGAGATTTTTGCCACTGAATTGCAATTCTGTCATAGGTAAGGTTGCCATAGACAACAAGGTTTCTCAAGTACTTGAAATTCAGAGATAGGAGAAAGAAATAAGATCTCTGTAACCTTGTCTGGTTTGTACAATGGTATCCAAATAAATGGATTTTGAGGCAAAAAGGGTTATGCACAAGCATTAAAAAAGGACAGAATCATAAAAAACAACATCTCACGCAGACAGAAAATATGTAGGTGAGGTCTTCACATTACAGGCAACATTGTAAGATTTCAAGTCCGCAACTTTGTTTAACTTCTTATGGCTGCAGGGGCAGTATTGAGTAGCTTGGATGAAAGGTGAATGGTAAATGGCCTACTCCTCAGTCATAGTTGCTAATATATGCATATTATTATTCATATTGGATAGAAAACACTCTGAAGTTTCTAAAACTGTTTGAATTATGTCTGTGAGTATAACATAACTCATATGGCAGGCAAAAACCTGAGAAGTTCCACTTCCTGTTTGGATTTTATCTGAGGCTGGTATATTTTCAACCAAGCTCCCATTGAAATTACAGCGAGATACGGATGAGTTTTCACTTCCTACAGCTTCCACTAGATGTCAACAGTCAATAGAACTTTGTCTGATGACTCTAATGTGAAGGGGGGCCGAAGGAGACAGGAATGATTCACCACTGCCATGAGGTGACCACGCATTGAACACGCGCGTTCACGTGAGAAGCAGCTCCGTTCCATCGCTCAACTGAAGTCAATGTAATTCTCCGGTTGGAACGTTATTCGTTATGTATGTTATGTATGTTATGTATGTTAACAACATTCTTAAGATTGATTCAATACATCGTTTGACATGTTTCTACTGACTGTTACGGAACTTTTGGACATTTCGTCACGTTATAGTGGACGCGCTTTGTGACTTTGGAATTGTTTACCAAATGCACTAACCAAAGTAGCTAATTGGACATAAATAACGGACATTATTGAACAAATCAAGCATTTATTGTGGACCTGGGATTCCTACGACTGCATTCTGATGAAGTTCATCAAAGGTAAGGAAACATTTATCATGTATTTTCTGGTTTCTGTTGACTCCAACATGGCGGCTAATTTTACTATTGTTCTGAGCTCCGTCTCAGATTATTGCATGGTTTGCTTTTTCCGTAAAGGTTTTTTGAAATCTGACACAGCGGTTGCATTAAGGAGAGGTATATCTATAATTCCATGTGTATAACTTGTATGACACCTTATGATGAGTATTTCTGTTGAAACGATGTGGCTATGCACTATCACTGAATGTTTTTGGAACTAGTGAATGTAACGCGCCAATGTAAACTCAGATTTTTTGTTATAAATATGAACTTTATCAAACAAAACATGCATGCATTGTGTAACATGAAGTCCCATGAGTGTCATCTGATGAAGATCATCAAAGGTTAGTGATTCATTTTAGCTATATTTCTGCTTTTTGTGACTCCTATCTTTCGCTGGAAAAATGGCTGTGCTTATTGTGGTTTGGTGTGACCTAACATAATCGTTTGTAGTGCTTTCGCTGAAAAGCATATTTGAAATCGGACACTTTGGTGGGATTAACAACAAGATTACTTTTAAAATGGTATAAGACACATGTATGTCTGAGGAATTTTAATTATGAGATTTCTGCTTTTTGAATTTGGCGCCCTGCACTTTCACTGGCTGTTGTCATATCAATCCCATTATCGGGATTGCAGCCATATGAAGTTAACAGCATTTCATACCTAATTCCATTGTGGTGTTGTGTGATTTTCAGCCCATTCTCAGTCATCCACACTTGGAAGATAGCTAACACCAATGCTCAGTTCGTTTGACTGAAAGGCCTTGTGTGTTATTTGTAGTCCCATCTGGGAAAACACACTCTCTCATCCGTTTACTCGGGCTTAATCACATCTGATCGCTCATCACATTTCTAACTGCTCGTCTTCACAACACCACGGCCTGACAGAGACAACGCCAGCCAGGTGTGTCTGCTTCCTCTTCCAGGGGAGAGAGGGGGTGTCAACTCAAATATCCTCTACATTTCATCTCACTGGCTCCTTAACTATTCACCTATCTATCTGCATCTAGGTTGTGTATGCATGTATGCACGATGTGTGTGCAAAAGCACGGTGAACCACTCGACTGAAGGCCGCGTCGTGCTGCGTTGGGGGCCGAGGGGTTTGTTCCACACTCATGCCATTGGGGATTGTCTCAGAAACACAGATGTTTGTGATGGCTCTGCTATTTGCCTAGTGCTCTTTGGATAAGACCAGGAAGAGGCTTGGCTTTTTACTTGACAGAAAAGAAACAGAATGATAAATTGTCGAAACAAGCGTTCACCCCCTCCCCTGCTGGAGATTATATAGTAATACAGAGAACAGCAGATTATATAGTTATACACAGAACAGCAGATTATTTAGTTATACACAGAACAACAGATTATATAAGTTTATACAGCAGAACAGCAGATTATATAGTTATAGACACAGAACCAACAGATTATATAGTTATACACAGAAACCAAAAACAGATTATATAGTTATCAATAAAACAGAAGATATATAGTAATACAGAGAACAGCAGATTATATAGTTATACACAGAACAACAGATTATATAGTTTACATAGAACAGCAGATTATATAGTTTACTCAGAACAGCAGATTATATAGTTATACACAGAACAACAGATTATATAGTTATACACAGAACAACAGTATATATAGTTATACACAGAACAACATTTATATAGTTATACACAGAAACAGCAGATTATATAGTTATCACAGAACAACAGATTATATAGTTATACAAAAAGAACAGCAGATTATATAGTTATACACAGAAACAACAGATTATATAGTTATACACAGAACGCAGATTATATAGTTATACACAGAACAACAGATTATATAGTTATACACAGAACAACAGATATAATAGTTATCAACAGAAACAAGAATTATATAGTTATACAAGAACAACAGATTAATAGTTATACACAGAACAGCAGATTAATAGTTATACACAGAACCAGATTATATAGTTATACACAGAACACAGATTATATAGTTATACACAGAACAACAATTATATAGTTATACACAGAACAACAGATTATATAGTTATACACAGAACACAGATGAATATAGTTTTATACAAAGAAAAACGATTATATGTTATACCCAGAACAACAGATTTTATATAGTTATACACAGAACAGCAGATTATATAGTTATACACAGAACAACAGATTATATAGTTATACACAGAACAGCAGCAATAGATGGCCTTTTTCTCATTTATCCAACTGCCACAGTAAAAACAGTACATGAATTACTGAGAAAAAGTGAGACGATGAGAATACCTTTTTTCATAGCAGCTTTAGAGAGATAGAATCTAGAGAGATAGATGGTAAAATAGACAGAGACACTGAAAGAGGGAGTGAGTACGAGAGAAGGAAAGAAGGAGGGAGTGGGGGTAAGAAGATAAGGATTTGCTAGTGTCATAGTGTGACCATGTGTCATCTCAGAGTAGACAGTGGAAGTGGTATAACTCTATCGAGATAATCATGGGTCCCACAGTTCATGCTCTTGCTAATCATGCATTTTACAGCTTCACATTTACCACTGTATAGATTCATGCTAATTAGCCATTGGAACAAAGCTGTCTACGTTCTGATCTTTTCCATAGACTGCTGACTGCAGAAGGTTTTAGTATAACAGTAATCAACTTCAGCATATAAATCACCTCACAGAATAACCTATTACATGCCTGTATGACATTTACTCAGCCTCTTAACTGCAAAGATAGGAATGAACAATGTGAGATTTTAGTCATATGCTTTTTTAGCCTCTGTTAGTGGATGATGGTACCATGCTTTGGTGTAGTACTTTGAGTGAAGGTGTAGGTTCAGTGAGAACAGACATACAGAGCAGAAGATACTTTACAGTGAGTAGAAGGGGAAAAACACTGAAATGAAAACAGCTAATTATATATACCATTTAGCAGACATTTTTATCCAAAGCCACTTTCAGTCATGCGTGCATACATTTTATGTATGGGTGGCCCCGGGAATCAAACCCACAACCCTGGCAGTGTAGGCACCATACTCCACCAACTGAGCTACAAAGGACCACAAGAAGAAGCACATATCAAGATCAAAGTCAACTGTTAACTGTAGAGGTGGCGATGATGCACCTCTGTACGGTATCTAGTTACTTTTCAGAGAGGGTTGTCATGGTGAAAATGACCTCTTCATTGAAGCACTGCTCGCTCTTATTTGGAGAAATGCACACAGTACATCAAATGACCATAATATTGACAGTTGGCTTATGTAAAGATGACTGCTTGTTACTGCGTTTATTTATTCACATGTTTCTATTGATATTCTTCGGGGCCCCATAATACTATATGTCATCTACTTTCAAGGTTTCTCACTGCAGACAAGGACTCCTCCTGCTGAGCTCCTCAAGGCCCCGGGGAGCCTCACAGCTCCACCTCAGAGCTGCACCTCAGAATTGGCTCCACATACCAGCGCAAAACATTAGTCTGCTTTCTGCTTTTGGTGGCCCCCAGAAGTAAGGGATCTAAGTTTCCGCCAAGCGCACATGGGAGCACTCCAGCTGACGTGTAACATTAATTTCTCATGATGTTAGTCAGATTTCATCAGCGTTAAACTTTAACATGCCCACAAGACGGCCGTCTGGGAGAGACAGTCAAGACACCCAAGGGCTACTCGAGAAGATGACTGTCCCCTCTGAGGGTGACACTTTCAAAACTGCCACTGCAAAACTTGGCTGAAATTTTTAGATTTCAATATCTTCCAGTCGGATGCCTCTGAGTGTGCTGGGGCGGTTTGAGCTGTAATGGTTTTCTGTCACTGGAGAGGAGAAGAAGACACAACACAACTCCTGTGTGAGAGAGAGTGGTGTGTATAGGTGTGTGCGCGTGTGCGTGTGTTCCTGTGTGTGTGTGTGTTCCCACGTGTGTGTGTGTTCCTGCGCATGTGTGTTCCTGCGTGTGTGCTAGGTGCGTGCGTGCATGTAGGTGATAAGTGATTTTGGCTTTTTTGGGAGACTTTGAATCATCACATAAGCCTTGAATATTGCCTCTCATCAAACAATTGCACTCAGCAAACAATTCCACTATAGAGTTGGCAAATAGGGTCATTGCTGTAAAACTCTTGAGTGAATACAGTTTTGGTCCAAAGTTATTGAGGGATGCTGCTGATTGTTGGGACAATGTCATTCAAACGCATTGACTGTCTTCTATTGTAAAAGAGAGAGTGAGTAGAGCGAGAGAGTAGAGCGATGTCTGAAGATTCATTGATGAGTGAATTCAGAAATGCTTTAAAAATGGGTGCATGGTGAATTATGGCCTTCATGAAAATAATCTATAATTTCATTGGACCTCAGATTGTGCTCTGAAAGCCTCATTCTTAATAATTTTCCATTCAATTTCAGGCCAGCATTATTCTGGGTCAAGATGGTGTGGCCTATTGTTAAAGGAGGATTTTGTATTACACTGATAAACACATATTTTCTCTCTCAACCTCACCCTTCTCATACTGAAAGGATGTTTTTCTCTCTCTTTGCGTTTTGCCTTTATCTCCACCAGCTGGATATAATCCATCCAACACATTCAGACACTCATGATACATGAAGAAAGACCTATCCTTTTCATAGTTTATCATTTCTTAAACTAATCCAATTGGCCACGACTAGACAGAAGCGGGAACTTGCCTTAATACTATCTATAGTGCTCCCAATTCTGTTGAACTTCATTTACTTTTGGGTTGGAAAATTCTTTCATCTTGGCCATGATAGCATTTCTTTATTAAAGGCATGGATTATCCTTGGATACTTCCCAAAGAGTATTATACAGTATGCCCAAAACCTAAATGAGGTTAAACATGTAACTCTGGGCTTATTGGGGAGGGGTGGAAGGGTACAACTCTCTATGTACTATTGGAATGTGTGCTGATTGGTGAACTTCCGATCTACTGTATGTCCTCTAGCTCCATGTAACAGAACATGTAATCCCTCTTACCACCATGTGTGAGTCGGAAAAATAGTTTATGCTCTCTGCAGGGATCGGTGTGGACCATCAATATGATGGATTCAGGGTTTGCAAATTAGCCTCTGACCAAACCTCTGACCAAACCTCACGTCCTTCAGTCAGTCAATAAATAACATTTCAAACTGAAAGCACTGTTGTGGATTACGCACAATGTGAAGGACAAGTAAGGAACAAATGTACTTGGTTCACTGACATCCTCAGACATACATGTCTACTCTATTTCTACTCACTTCTCCCACAGTCAGCATTTAATAGAGGTAATATAGTACCATGGCTAACACATGTTGTTGCCATACATTCTAATCATTATTTTCCAATCGTTTCATAATGAAATTTTGCAAATGGGGGGATAGCGAGAGAGGGTGGAGGAGGCAATTTAAAGCACTGGGCATCTTGTTATGACATGCATTATCTGAATTAGGCCCACATAATTATATTTACAAAGGAGCGACTTCTATGGAATGTATTTGAACTTTTGAGAGTTGCCTTAAAGTTGCACCAGAGCTAGCTAGCTAGCTAATAAACTTGTGTGTGCAGAGCAGAACCAGAATTAAAAATACGTCTGACCTTTTTGTAGTTAATAAACCCAACATGAAACAGTATAGATCACTTTCGTTCCCGGTTCTGATTCTGTTCCTTGAAAAATGACATTATATTACGGTTTTCGATTCTGTTCTCTGAACTGGTTCCAACCCTTGATTCTAATACAGATGCTTCCTTAGAGATACTATTGACCACCCAGAGCAGTGCTTCCTCCACTTCCTCTCAGTGAGGCTTGGCTGTCTGTTCCTGTCTGGTTCCTGCCCACCGTCTGCCACTCTGCTCCAGGCCCACCTGTGTCTCCTTCTCCATTCTGGCCTCACATAGAGGTAGCCCC
Organism: Salvelinus sp. IW2-2015; assembly: GCF_002910315.2. Classification (NCBI taxonomy): domain Eukaryota; kingdom Metazoa; phylum Chordata; class Actinopteri; order Salmoniformes; family Salmonidae; genus Salvelinus; species Salvelinus sp. IW2-2015. The sequence continues at coordinate 46,096,302 of NC_036838.1, forward strand.
ATTCCAGGCCCGTTCCACTGGCTGCTTATGAGAATACAAAGGTTAACGATTGCTAATCACAATCCATTAATTAGCAGTGGATGGAGCATTGGGGCTTTAATAGGGTCCAAGTGGTTAGTGGTGCCAGTGTTGTAGAAGTCGGGGGATAATGAAGTAAAAGGTGAGAGCATTATCCCACGCCTCGCCACATCATCACAACTTGTCATAGCTCTTAATGCGCTCTCTGGTGAGAACCTCCGCTGCCATGCATATTAATGGTCACCTCACTGTTCTGTTTTAACGCGCACACACACACCTTTGTTTTGTTGTTGTTTTTAATCCATCTGAGTGTGTCAGGTCCAGAGGACACCAGCAGATGCAGCAATTTAATAAGCCCATTAATGTAAGACAAAGTGATTTGATTAGTAGACACACTTACTAGACACTCTTCTCAAACTGGCGTTCGCTCTGTGGTTTGTACCTTCATGTGGTGGGTGCTGGTGTGTGGTGCTGTCGTGTGTGTGTGTGGTGTGTGTGTGGTGTGTGTTGTGTGTGGTGTGTGTGTGTGTGTGTTGTGTTTGTGTGTGTGTGTGTGTGTGTGTGTTGTGTGTGTGTGTGTGTGTGTGTTGTGTGTTTGAGATATTCCTAACTTTTACAGGTCTGAGGGAGGGAAAAAAGCTCTAATGGAAAAACAAGGAGTGCTAGCGGACGTATGGTAATTAATTATAAATTTGAGTGACAGCTGGGCCATAGCGTGCAAGCTCACCTATGTTGTAAACAGAAGTAGTGATTTATGTACTGTAGCCTTCGGATGTGTGTGTGCAATGTGTGTATGTCTGTTGCATGCCTATCTGTGTGGTGTGGTGTGTGGGTGTGTGTGTGTGTGTTTTGTGTGTGTGTGTGTGTGTGTGTGTGGTGTGTGTGTGTGTGTGTGTGTGTGTGTGTGTGTGTGTGTGTGTGTGTGTGTGTGTGTGTTGTTGTTGTGTGTGTGGTTACTGAGAGTGAGTGTGCAGAATTGATGATCCATCAAGTTGCAGATGGTAAACAAACAGGATCAGAGGTCAATGAGTATACTGTTGCACATCACAGGAAACAATGGCTTCTAATTATTGAGTCCTTCCTCTCAGATGAGCCATTTCTCCTGGTCCTAATGGATCCCCAACTCAAAAGGCCCACGGAAGAAAGAAAGAAAGAAAGAAAAGCGTAAATTATTTCTGAGTTTAAAGGAGGCTCAGTCACACTCCCTCCTCCCAACTTCTTCCCGCCTCCAAATGACGTTTAAAATGCAACGCTTAAATTACCGTTTGCGTTTTAAGATTTCTCTACAGAATCAACCGCAGTTGCTTTAATAGGCATATTTTATAACTGCTTCATTTATTTTAAAGTGTGCTTCTTGGCTGTGTCTGCCCTAGCTTTCTGTGATAAGCCTGACACCTTCTAGATAATGCCCCACACAAGACATATTCAAAATAACTATATACTGAATTACAGCAGGATAAAATTCTGTATCTGGCCGCTGGTAGGCGCCTACGGTTACTGAAGCTCTGAGAGGAAACTGCTTCTTAGCCAGTCAGATTTACTTCTCATCATTGCTGTTATCAGTCCGATACGGATGCAGGCCCTGCATTGCACCACGCACGGCACGCAACGCACTCGCGCACACACACACACACACACACACACAACACACTACCACACACACACACACAACACCCACCACACCACACACACACACACACACACTGACACCACACACCACACACACAGCTACCCACGCACACACACATTGAAGACAGACACACACGCTTGTTATCAGTCACATACGGCACATATGCACCTGACACGAGCTTGTAAGCGCCTCCTCCCCCAGAGAAAGCAATGAAGTCTGTCAGACTTGCAACAAACATCACAGGTCACTTAACACATACACCACATGTACACACACACACCACACACACACAGCACACACACACACACACCCACACACCACACACACACCACACACACACACACACACACACACACACACACACACACACACACACACACACACACACACACACACACACACACAACATCTCATCCTTCTGCGGGTGGGCATGTTAACCTCTGCTGTGCCCCTGTGCTGTTGTTTGTTTAGGGACACAAACTGGTCCCCCTCAGTCAGCAGGGATTCCTTAATGTACAGAGGTGAAGTGAAGGAGCAATAACCAGGAATGTCAGCACCTCTGAGAACCAAAGTAACATCCATGTCATGTCCTCTCCTGTAAAGGCACAGGAGATTTTAATCACAGACACTTTCATTGCCTCCTCACGACGATGTCAGTACATGTATGTAAGAGCCCAATAACATTAAAGTGGCATGCTGTAGGCTGGGAACGTCTTCTCTCAGATGCTGGCATCGTTCTAGAGGTTGCCTAAAAGGGCAAACGTTGTCTCTGACTGTCTGCATAAGCATGATGGCTGTCAGGTCATTCAAATCAGAATTTGTTCTCACTACATTTTCTCTCACTACTTTTGGCAAGTATCGACTGTTGATCTTATGCTGTGACCCATAAATATTTGTCGGGCACGTTTGAATGTTCTTGTAAAAACGACTTGTCGAAGGCAAATGTCAAATTGTAAATCCATAGTTTCTAGGCAGGAATAGGACTGAATGTGTTATGTTTGAACAGCCACTCCTTCTATTTAGGGCTGTAATACTGAGATTTGAGTGGACTTGTTTGGGAGAAAACTTTGACTATAGGCCTTCAGTATTTGGTCCAACATGTAAATCTGTACTATCACTGCTTCTTCAATATCTATGTTGAGATGTGTAGGAGAGAGTGGGGTAAGTTGAGCCAAAGGATTAGTTGAGCCACCCCTTGTTCCTAAGAAACCATACACAACATGTATCATGTGACCCAGCAGTTAGGAAGAGGTCATTATTTCATCGAGTCTGTGAAACAATTGAAAGGTGGCAAGAAAGTTAGGTTCAAGAAAGTCATCAAGTCAAATGAATGTGTTATGTTAGGTTTCATGATGCTTGCATCTAAACCAAAGTAGACATTTTAAGATTGGTTTGAACATCAGTTGGGGTCTCTATAAGCTACAATATGCGGGCCTAAACCTAGCATGAAGGTGTATCATTGTAGCTGTTTGGGATAATATAGTCAACATTTTTGCCTCCGGGTAAGTTGAGCCATTGGCCACCATACCCCATACAAATTATGATTACATTTTGACTGTTTTATGGATAATATGCATATTATTTTTGCAATGTGTCATGCATATGAACATTGTTATTGTTAGAGAGCAGACATCATCATGCCCCGTGTATACAAACGTAAAACAAGCAGGGGTCTAGCCCCCCTTGAAGTTCTTGAGAGAGAAGCCAAGGAAGTGAGAGAAGGGAAGAAGGTAATTTGAGCAGCAGCAAAGGATGACAAAATTTACTGAATGACAATGAACAGTTACCTGTGCGAAAGAGATGCTAGAGTAGTAGAGGCACACAAGGTCTTGATATGGAGTCTGAATTTGCTAAACATATCAAGAATCTCACGGATCATTTTCATGGGCTTAGTAGCCTCAAATCCTGAGAACTTGCCTACGAATTGAAACTACATCCCTGTCCCAGACAACTGGTCACATCAAACTACATCCCTGTCCCAGACAACTGGTCACATCAAACTACATCCCTGTCCCAGACAACTGGTCACATCAAAACTACATCCCTGTCCCAGGACAAACTGGTCACATCAAACTACATCCCTGCTTCCCAGACAACTGGTCACATCAAACACATCCCTGTCCAGACAACTGGTCACATCAAAAACTACATCCTGTCCCAGACAACTGGTCACATCAAAACTACATCCCTGTCCCAGAAAACTGGTCACATCAAAACTACATCCCTGTCCCAGACAACTGGTCACATCAAACTACACCCTGTCCCAGACAACTGGTTCACATCAAAACTACATCCCTGTCCCAGACAACTGGTCACAATCAAAACTACATCCCCTGTCCTAACAACTGGTCACATCAAAACTACATCCCTGTCCAGACAACTGGTCACATCAAAACTACATCCCTGTCCCAGGACAACTGGTCACATCAAAACTACATCCCTGTCCAGACAACTGGTCACATCAAAAACTACATCCCTGTCCCAGACAACTGGTCACATCAAAAACTACATCCCTGTCCTAGACAAACTGGTCACATAAACTACATCCTGTCCCAGAACAACTGGTCACATCTAAACAAACATCCCTGTCCCAGACAACGTACATCAAAAACATCCCTTCCAACAACTGGTCACATCAAAACTACATCCCTGTCCCAGACAACTGGTCACATCAAAACTACATCCCTGTCCCAGACAACTGGTCACATCAAAACTACATCCTGTCCAGACAACTGGTCACATCAAAACTACATCCCTGTCCCAGACAACTGGTCACATCAAAACTACATCCCTGTCCCAGACAACTGGTCACATCAAAAACTACATCCCTGTCCCAGCACAACTGGTCACAAATCGAAACTAACATCCCTGTCCAGACAACTGGTCACATCGAAACTACATCCCTGTCCCAGACAACTGGTCACATCAAAACTACATCCCTGTCCCAGACAACTGGTCACATCAAAACTACATCCCTGTCCTAGACAACTGGTCACATCGAAACTACTGTCATGGATCCCTCCAGAACTGTGTCATTACGCGCACCTGGTCCCCATTTCCCTGCCTGTAATTGTATAAGCGTGCCCTTTGGTTTCCATTGGGCTGTCGATTATTGTTCCAATGTCAGTTGGTCGTGTGAGTACCTGTGCTATGTTGTTTTGGCTTTCGTGCAGCATGTATTGTGCAGATGATTACGAGTCTCGTCCCGTGTGGTATCATTGTGCGCTTGTGTTATTTATTCGAGGTAGTCCTCGTTCCGTTTGTTAGGGTTTCTGTCCTATGTTTTGTTACGTGTTTGTTTGGTCTTCATCCCCGTGCCTTTACATGGCACGCTGTAATTTAGGTCAATAAAAACCCATATTACGCAATGCTGCGCCTGTCTGCTGATCCCTTTATACCAGCGTGACAATATACAGTACCAGTCAAAAGTTTGGACATCTTTTTTTGGACAAGCTATGTTTTCAAAGCTGTTATGTTTAAATGATTTTTTTCTATATATAGATATCTTTGATAGAAAGAATACTATATTTCCCTTGTCGTAGTGATGCTGAAGGTAAAAGATGGCTTAACATACCACACGTTCCCCTATTATTTTCTGGCTTGGTGGGACATAATCACAGTGAAATCCTTATAGTGATAAGAATGTTAAATGATTTTATACGATGCCAATCAGCAATCAGTCCTGCTCGTTCCATCTCTTCTCAACAGTGACCTTAGTTAAACTGTGCTGACATGAACATTTCCTTCAGCTCTTCCCACATCTCAGCTTCAAGCAGTTAACAGTTGAATGAGATACTACTTTATGTGGGTGGTATTAGAATAAGATTTGCAAATGCATTAGTTACTGTACAGATAGACGTGCTTTTGTTGTTGGCTACTTTGTCGCTTCTCTGTAGGCCTATATTTACTTACATTTCTTTATTTTAAATAGTACATTTTTGTCTCAGGTTTTAATTTGTCTGATTTGTAATGTGAAATCCAACATGTGTTATGTAAATCTATTAAATGGAACACATGGTCCATTACTACACACCTCTGCATTAGTATTCATCAACCTGCAGCAGTGGGAGTACGTTTGATTTGGACTCTAGATTTCTAATATTCTCTCTCCATTTTGTCTGTAGGACACACACTAGTTGCTGTTGATACGGCTGTACTGTACATGATATATACTGTAGAGATACAGTTGTTATATCCCTCCATCTCTTAACCCCACCACACTCATGTTCATGCACACAGATGCACACACCTTGACACTTCAAAAAGCTCTGTGCTGTCAGCAACAATAAGATGAGAGGGGGATATTAACCAGGTGAGTAAGTTTCCCCTTGATTCCGGTAAAGTGCTGTTGACTCACAAAGTTGAGGTGGTTTATTGCCTCTGAGTGCTGCTTCTTCTGTCCTCCAACCTACTAGTCAGAAGTCAATCTCAGCTTAGGGCATTCTGTATATTTCTCAGCATCAGACTGTAAGTGGCATCTGCCTTGTGAACCTCATTGTGTTTTTTTATCCAGCTTGTCGACAGTAGATACTACACTACATAGACTGGCTGCATTCTTAAATCTGCAGTATATATGTTTTTGATCTTCGACCCCGTGCTCATAAATACGGATGTAGGATCTTAATTTGATCACTCTTGTGTTACTGAGAATGGTCCTGCACAGCAGGAAATGCAAACTTGAATTGTATTCAAGGTTTTAAAAGGCTTCTAAAGTGTAATGTAGACAATGGGAGTCGAGAAGCAGGTGGTAAGTTTAATATAACAAATACCATGGAATAATACAATGTAGCCGTAGCGTCTAGACAAGAACAGAAACAATACTGCCTGGGGAAGGAACCTAAGGGAGTGCCAGATAAAGGGGAGGTAATGGGGTCCAGGTGTGCTTATTGATGAAGTGCAGGTGCGCATAATAATGAAAGCCAGGTGCGCGTAATGATGGTTCCCAGGACAGGTGGTTAGTAAACCGGTGACGTCGACTGCCGGAGGGGAGGAGGGGAATAGATGTGACATAAAGTTTGTAATTTCCACTTAAAATATTATCAACTGATTTGCAAAAAAAATAAAATAATATCCATTAATAATATTCCACATAATAATTCACATTTCCTGATGCTGCAGGATTATTTTCCTGCTGTAGCAAACTGGCTCAAATTATTATTATTTTTACTTCACCTTTATTTAACCAGGTAGGCTAGTTGAGAACAAGTTCTCATTTACAACTGTGACCTGGCCAAGATAAAGCAAAGCAGTGCATTAAGATCCTACATATGTAGCTGTAATTGCAGCAGAATGCTCTTGCTGCTGTCCTTCAGAAGGTGGTATGACTCTTTATTCTGTATCTGGTGTCTGATGAGAGACATTCTCTGTGGACTGATTCAGCTCACAGATTTGTCAGGGGGCCCTGGTTTGAGGGAAAAATAGTCACTATGCCATTTTCCACCTTGTTTCACTGAGAAGTTGTTTCTTTGACAACATATCGCTGCGACATTAGGGAGAATTACACTGCTTGTTGGGTTTCTACCACGACAACGCCTCCTCAGACCTCCATTATCAGCAGTGCGATCCACTGAATCTCAAATCATTATGGCAGCCCGTGTTAAATCCCCTACAGGAAGAAAATAAGTCGTGGGATTAATACAGAGTTTGGGAGCCTATTTCTCCAATGCATTAGCTGCCTGGTGGAGCAGCGAGGATCTGACAGGGCCCTATGACACAGAGCAGCGCTGCTCACTCTAATCCAGCCCACAGACAGGGAATGTTACACTGGAAGGTCACCTCTTGCTTTCCAGGGTCAGCTCTGTGAGCTACACCAGCTTCACACTCACGCTCACATACTGCCAAGAGCCCTAATGAATGAGTCAGAGGGTTGAATGTGAAGAGGTGTCTCAGGATACCATGTACAGATGTAGGATCTTAATTTGATGACTCTTTTGTTGCTGGGAATTTTCCTTATTCGCCGCAGGAAATGCAGATGAGCTTGGTTTCATCAATTCACTGAAAACCCACTCTAACACATGGTTATATTAAGTATTGCACTTTTCATGTAGATTACTTTTGTCCATTAAATAGCCTAACCACCGATCAAGCATTGTTATGAATTAAACGTTCAAATACTGTTGTTGCCGGATTATTTTGCAATACTGGTCAAATGAAGATGCTACATCTGTATAGCTTAGCCCACTGATGCTTATATGATGAGATGAGGGCTACCATGTACAGCCTAGCCTATTCAAATAAATCACATTTCATTTGTCACATGAGCCTTACCGTGAAATGCTTAATTACAAGCCCTTAACCAACAATGCAATTCAAGAAATAGAGTTAAGAAAATATTTACTAAATAAACTAAAGTAAAACATTTACTAAAAAGTAACACATTAGAATAACAATAACGAGGATATATATAAGGGGTACCGGTTCCGAGTCAATGTGCGGGGGTACAGGTTAGTTGAGGTAATTTGTACATGTAGGTAGGGGTAAAGTGACTATGCATAGATAATAAACAGCAAAAAAACAAAGGGGGGGGGGGGTCAATATTAATGGTCAGCAGTCTAATGGCTTGGGGGTAGAAGCTGTTATGGATCCTTTTGGACCTAGACTTGGTGCTCCGGTACCGTTTGCAATGCGGGAGCAGAGAGAACAGTCTATGACTTGGGTGACTAGAGTCTTTGGGCCTTCATCTGAGACCGTCTAGTACAGGCCTGGGCAATTCCAGTCCTCGGGGGCCTGATTGGTGTCACACTTTTCCCCAATCCCTAGCAAACACAGCTGATTTAAACTAATTGCATTTTTAACTGAAGATCATGATTAATTGATTATTGGAGTTAGGTGTGTTAGCTGGGGCTGGGGCAAAAGTGTGACACCAATCAGGCCCCCGAGGCCTGGAGTTGCCCAGGCCTGGTCTAGTATATAGGTCCTGGATGACAGAAAGCTTGTCCCCAGTGATGTACTGGGCCGTACGCACTTCCCTCTGTAGTGCCTTATGGTCGGATGCCGAGCAGTTGCCATACCAGGTGGTGATGCAACCAGTCAGGATGTCCACGAAGGTGCAGCTGTAGAACTTTTTGAGGATCTGGCGACCCATGCCAGATATTTTCAGTCTCCTGAGGAGGAAAAGGTGTTGTCATGCCCTCTTCCCGACTGTCTTTGTGTGTTTGGACCATGATAGTTTGTTGGTGATGTGGACACCAAGGAACTTGAATGTCTCGACCCGCTCCACTACACTATTGTTGCCTTGATGAAGAGAAGAACAGTTTTTCACTACACATTAGCTAGACAGCTAGGCGAGCAGTTTCAAATGAAATAAGTTAAATAAGTTTCAAATGAATATCATGAAGCCATAGAATGGAGGTTTTAAAAACCCCTAGTCTATTGTTGTGCTGGCAGCTTAATCGAATTAGCATAATAAAAACAATCCCCATCCAAAATATGTCTATTTAAGATAGAGATATAATTTTGCATGGGCTGTGTCTCAATCCACCATTTCCGCAAATGTCGGCTTTCTCGCATCTTCGGTGGAAGATGGCAGAACTACAGCAGTGTTTGTTTCTCAGACATCCGAAAAATTGGTCTTCTCACAAAAACATCTGTAGCGTCTGAATGGTTTGGGCTACAAACTAATAAGACCACTCTGCGGGACTCGTCTGAAGGTAACCCGGTACCAGTTTTGAAAATGAATGGAAGTATGGAAGCAGTTTTGTGCTTTACAATAAAATATATAGGTAAAACACAAACTTTCATAATTTCCTGAGCTTTCTTATATCTCTCATATGTAGGACAACCACTTCCTTTTTTATACATTTTTTATTCTGTTTTGCCATGTATGAATTTGTTATTCAATTTCTATGGGCTAATAGCAGTATGGCCAAATTCAATTACATTTTTAAATATTAATTATTTAATGCCTAGAGGGGTCCTTCAAAATCAAATAGCAAAAATTATCCTTGATATGACCATCTTAAAACAATTTCATATGTTAGTGTAATACCCTTGGTAGAACCAAGTAGTGAGTTTATTTGTTATAAGTAATTGGTATTAGATTTAAAAGGTGATTGAATTGCTCCCGAATTGTAATGTTGTTAACCTCTAATTCCTCCCAAACCCGGATCCGGGAGCACCCCCCACAGTAAAAAAGCTGACTAGCATAGCCTAGCATAGCGTCACAAGTAAATACTAGCATCTAAATATCATTAAATCACAAGTCCAAGACACCAGATGAAAGATACACATCTTGTGAATCCAGCCATAATTTCTGATTTTTAAAATGTTTTACAGGGAAGACACAATATGTAAATCTATTAGCTAACCACGTTAGCAAAAGACACCACTTTTTTTACTCCACCAGTTTTTTACTCCATCAGTAGCTATCACAAATTCGACCAAATAAAGATATATATAGCCACTAACCAAGAAACAACTTCATAAGATGACAGTCTGATAACATATTTATTGTATAGCATGTGTTTTTTTAGAAAAATGTGCATATTTCAGGTATAAATCACAGTTCTACATTGCAGCTGCAATCTGAAATAGTGCCGAAGCTGCCAGAATAATTACAGAGACCAACGTCAAATACCTAATTACTCATCTTAAAACATTTCTGAAAAATACACAGCGTACAGCAAATGAAAGCCCAACATCTTGTGAATCCAGCCAATATGTCAGATTTTTTAAGTGTTTTACAGCGAAAATGTGCATATTTAGCAGCACAAATCGTGGTTATACAATGTGATCAGTGGCAACAGGTCATGCATTCTGTCCGGCGCCATCTTGGAAAGGCACCTAAGTTTACGATTATTTATCGATTAGATTGACTAAAAAATACAGGTTGGACAGCAAATGAAAGATGCATTAGTTATTAATGCAACCGCTGAGTTAGATTTTTAAAATTAACGTTACTAGACATACAGTGTGCGTTACAGCCAGACTAGTGCCGCAATAATGGCGGACAAATCCGTTTACATTTTTCCACATAAATACGGAATAACATCATAAATAGCTCTTACTTTTGGACGAGCTTCCATCAGAATCTTGGGCAAGGTGTCCTTTGTCCAAAATAATCGTTGCTTGGTTGTAAAACGTCGTCTTCAACTTCGGAATTAGCAGCTAACAATAGCTATGTGGCCACAACATGCCCAAATGTTCAAAGCGCAATACTAAGGAAATTCCGAAAATAGCAATATACTCGCATAAACTGATATAACTCGTTTTAAAATAACTTCGTTATGATGTTTCTAACACCTATATCGAATTAAATTACAGACGGATATAGCTAAGGCCGATAACTGAGCGTTTCAAAATGCCATCCTGAGGTCTTGCTTTGCGCAATGACGAACGACAAAAAGAGAGCTCACTTCGTTCCTTGGCCTTTTATAAGCTCTGAGAACTACGTAGACACTCCATTCCACTTCTCATTGGTTACTGACATCCAGGGGAAGGCGGGTGCAGTTCATGTCGACCCATAGGATACATACAGAGCTTTAAACTGATCTGAGAACAGAGCCTCGTTTTCAGACCTTCGCAGTTCCTGTCATGGATTTCGCTGCAGAAAGAGTTCTGGTTCACCCACAGACATAATTCAAACGGTTTTAGAAACTAGAGATTGTTTTCTATCCAATAGTAATAATAATATGCATATTGTACGAGCAAGAATTGAGTACGAGGCAGTTTAATTTAGGAACGATAAATGTCCAAGTTGAAACAGCACCCCCTGTAGTGTCAAGAGGTTTTAATGCATTTATTTTGAAGAAATATTTCTTTAATGTATAAGTGAATAGGTTGGTTTACTTTTAAGTTTAAGTTTTGACCAATAAGGTCGCTTGTTAAGCTGTGGCCAATGGGAGAGTTGACCTGGTTAACGGAAGGCCTGGGAAAAAAGAGAGTGAGAGAGACATTGGAAAAAGGATGGACATTATATTATGACCGTTGATTAAGAAAAATTATAAAAGATAGAACAAAACCCATACCTACCGAGTTTTGAAGGGAAATGCTGATTTTATTTTATAAGAGAGTTATCATTTTGTTGAGAAAGACTTAGTTAAGACTGAAGCTATCGTCTCATCGTGGAGGTATTTGACAGCCTTGAGGTTAGCCTAGCATCGTGCGACACCGGGAGAGAATAGCTTGGGGAAGATTAACGAGTTCATATTCCCATGGGGGGGAGGGGTCAATGTGGTTACTGCTAAGGCGTACTGTCTGCATTGATAGCTTTGCTTGCTGTGGATCTTGTGAGGAAACCTGCATGGAACTGCCATACTTCGCTGAGGAAGTATCTACGAGTAGTGAGTAACCACGACGGTGGGGTGCTTCTGGACTTTGTGTGTCGTTATTTATTTTTTTAGCTCCAACGCGCGCCAACAGGTTAAGCAAGATTGAAATAATTTGGACATGTGTTGTGCACGACTCATTGGGGTTTATTATTTTTATTTATTTTGATGTGGTACAGGGAAAATATAATAATACACATCTTGAACCTTATGTATGTTGCCTTGGTGGAGTCATTTACTGTTTCAATTTAATTTAATGCATGGGAAAGCATATCCTTATACAATAACAAAAAAAAAGCTATCAAACAACCTTAACAAAATTACTGTGCCAAGTGTTGTTGGGATACCTGGAGAGTTGGGTTCCTGGCCTGTACATGTAGTTTCACAAGTCACATCTCCTGTTGAGAGAGAGGTTGAAGATTTTCATGTGAAGCTATTATCCTTTCGAAGACATGAAGGGAAGACTGTAGCTGATGTTAAAGGCCTGGTAAGTCCCTCTGGTGCGGACCTCAACACTGAACTGGTTACTGCCATAAGTTCACTGGTAGAGAAATACAACAATGTGCCGTCTGAGACTCAGTGTTACCGTAAGCTGCGTATGTTCTCAGGTGTGAAACCCACTCCTAGTGGAGAGGAAGAGTATGACGCATGGGCTGAACAAACCACCCATTTTCTAGAGGAATGGCAGTGCACTGACAATGTAAAAAAAACTGAGAATAATAGAAAGTGCTAAAGGGCCTGTTGCTGACATTGTGAGGTTCTTCAAGACAGGAAACCCCCTTGCTACAGCGATCAAATACATGAAGGCTCTAGAAACAGCATTCCGTACCACCGAAAGTGCACCTGATCTCATGGTAAGGTTCAGAAACACATTCCAAAGTGAAGGAGAGAAGCTTTCAGTTTACCTGTTGAGACTTGACAAATTGCTGCATGCTGTTTATCGAAAAGGAGGCATTGAGCTGTCAGAGATGAATCGTACATGCATTGGCCAAATAGTGAGAGGTGCATCCTCACATGACATGGTTGCGCTTCGTATTCGCATCACCTATAAACTGCATGAACCACCAACCTTTACTGAACTACTGCAAGAAGTAAGGGAGGAGGATGACATGATTCAGGACAGGAACAAAACGAATAGTGTTGAGAAGTCATCAGCTGTTGCTCCTGTTGCCACAGCTTGCGAATAAGCTAATACTGAGAAAGAAGTGCTGAGAAAAGAGAGAAAAGGTTTAAAATCTGAAATGACGCGTCTCATGTCTGCTAACATCACAGCAGCTCAATCTGACACACAAAGGTCAGATGTGGCATTTAAAAGCAAAAAGAAGAGAGTAAATCCATCACAAGAACAGACATAAGCCGACAGCAAACCCGGAGTGTTCTGTTATAGATGTGGAGAAGATGGCAATTTCAAGAGAAACTGTGAAGTTGGAGAGAACTTGAGGAAAGTCAACACACACCTAATCAAACAAAAGCAGTCTATGGGAAACTACGGAACGACCCAGTGAAGGAGCAGCCTGACGTCCTGGTGAAGATGCGTTCCACCAAGTGCCACAAGTATGAGGACATGAAAGACATGCTACCTACAGGTTTAGTTGGTCCAAGTTCTGTCATTCCTGTACAGATTGAAGGTATCTATGCTAAAGCTTTACTAGATAGTGGTTCTCAGATTACTCTACTTTACAGATCCTTTTATGACAAGTACCTGATGCATTTGCCATTGATTCCTATAGGAAACTTAGAGATATGGGGCCTTAGCTCTGATCAGTATCCATATGATGGCTATTTGTCACTCAAGCTTGAGTTCTCAGGATCGGTTGTGGGTGTAGCAGAGACCATGGAAGCACTTGTGTTGTTATGTCCAGATCCGCCCATGAAAGATGACGTGTCTATTCTGGTTGGCACAAATACATCTGTAGTGAAGAGACTTATGACTGCTTGCAAAGAAAAGGAAGGTGAAGGTTTCCTTAGCACACTACAAGTTCATTGTCAAAGAGGCATATGAGAGGATGAGAGAAAGCTCAAATGATGATGACGAGAAGAGAGGAATGGTCTGGTTCTCACAGACAAAACCTGTCACACTGCCACCTGGTGGGCAGGTGAGAGTTACTGGAATTCCAAAGTTTCCTGGTATACCTTCTACTCAAACATTCTTGTAGAGAGGCTTGAAGAACCCCGGTTCCCTGAATAACTACTAGTGAGGCCTGAAAATCAGACGGTTGCAGTTGTGTCGTCTAGAAGAATCACTCTTACTGTCAGGAATGACTCGACAAAGGAGATCACCCTGAAATGAGGTACGCCTATTGCTAATCTGTTTCCTGTAGATGTTGCTCCGGGTGTTCCATTGAAAAGTAAGCAGGATTCATCTGAGAGACTGACGTCTTCTTCATTCAACTTTGGAGATTCTTCAGTGCCTGAGGGATGGAAGAAGAGGTTATGTGAAAAGATGATGGAACGGAAAGAAGTGTTCTCAACACATGAGTTTGATGTGGGTTGTTCAAAGAGTACTCACCACACCATCAGAGTTGCTGAAGACAAACCGTTTAGGGAGAGATCTTGCCGCTTGGCCCCAGCTGATGTTGACGATATGAGGAAGCATCTTAATAACTTGAAAAGTTCTGGGATCATATCTGAGTCAAAAAGCCCCTATGCATCTCCTATTGTGGTGGTGAGGGGAAAAAAACAGCACCATACCCATGTGTGTTGATTACAGGACCCTCAACAAGCGCACTGTTCCAGACCAGTACACAGTCCAACATGTGGAGGATGCTCTGACATGTTTGAGTGGGAGCAAATGGCTCAGTGTGTTAGATCTCAGAAGCGGATACAATCAAATTCCGATGGGCGATACAGATAAAGAGAAGACTGCATTTATCTGTCCAGTTGGATTTTACCAATTTGAGAGGATGCCACAGGGTGTGTCCGGAGCACCTGCAACATTTCAACATGTCATGGAAAAGACAGTTGGAGACATGAACCTACTCGAAGTTCTTGTTTACCTTGATGACTTAATCGTGTTTGGAAGGACACTGTAGGAACATGAGCAGAGGTTACTCAAGGTGTTAGACCGCTTGAAAAGTGAAGGCCTAAAACTGTCCCTTGACAAGTGTTAGTTTTGCCGCACATCTGTCAACTGTGTTGGACATATTATATCCCAGAATGTAGTGGCTACAGACCCCTCAAAGATTGAAGCTGTCACCACGTGGCCAAGGCCTGAAACTGTGACTGCTCTGTGTTCTTTCCTAGGATTCTGTGGATGTTACAGAAGATTTGTGAAAGACTATTCTAAAGTCAGATACCCCTTGAATCAGCTCTTATGCGGATATCTTCCCCCTGCTAAGAAAGGAAGAAAGTCCAAGGAAGAGGAGAAAGCCTACCTCAACCCCTCAGAACCATTTGGATCAAGGTGGGATGAGAAGTGTGAATTAGCATTCGAGACATTGAAGGAAAGCCTCACAAAAGCTCCTGCGTTGGCTTTTGCTGATCCTCAGTTGCCATGCGTTCTACATGTAGATGCTAGCCACGAAGGGTTAGGTGGAGTACTGTACCAAGATCAAGGTGAGGGTCTGCATCCCGTGGCATTTGTGAGTCGAAGCCTGACCGCTTCTGAATGTAACTACCCAGCTCACAAGTTCGAGTTTCTTGCGTTGAAGTGGGCCGCGGTTTATTTTTCAACATGATTACCTGTATGGGGTCAAGTTTGAGGTTAGAACAGAAAACAACCCATTGACATATGTCCTCACGTCTGCAAAATTAGATGCCACTGGTCATCGTTGGCTAGCTGCGTTGTCTACCTATGACTTTAGTCTCAAGTACAGGCCCGGCAGGCAGAACATAGATGCCAATGCTTTATCTTGCCGCTCTCATCAGCAATCTGCAGTGGGACAAGATTGGAGAGACATTCCTGTATCTGGTGTGCGAGCCATGTGCCAGATGTCTAATGTTGTTAGAGTAACTCCTGGATCATCTAGTAGAGAGATTGATCAGTTGGGAGCCTCTATGCATGCTGTGCCTCAAGCATACTGTAACCTGAGCATGCTGAAGTCTCACATGGCCAGATTGAGCACTATGGAACTTTCTGCATCGCAACAAGAAGACCCTTGCTTAGGAGAGATGTGGGATGCTCATAATAAACATGATATTACCAGGGTGACAAAGACCAAACATAATTTATCTCTTTGCTCCTGAGAGAGTGGGAGAAGCTAAAGATGGAAGATGGAGTTAAGTACAGGATCACACATCCGCCAAA
This sequence comes from Salvelinus sp. IW2-2015, assembly GCF_002910315.2. Classification (NCBI taxonomy): domain Eukaryota; kingdom Metazoa; phylum Chordata; class Actinopteri; order Salmoniformes; family Salmonidae; genus Salvelinus; species Salvelinus sp. IW2-2015. Next base: position 46,112,461 of record NC_036838.1, read on the forward strand.
CGAAACTCGTCGTGCTCAGCTACTACTTCCAGAGAAGTTCAGAACTATGGTTCTCAAGTTGCTGCATGATGACTCAGGTCATTTTGGATTTGACATGACGTATGGACTTGTCAGAGACCGGTTCTACTGGCCACGCATGAAGATGGAAGTAGAAGAGTACTGTAAATCCTGTGCTCACTGTGTACAGAGGAAAACACTTCTAAAGATAGTTACTCCGCTTGGTCTTATGCAAAGTGATGTACCTACGGACCTTGTGTGTATGGATTTCCTGTTCATTGAGCCTGACTCAAGTAACACAGAGAATGTCCTGGTCATTACGGATCATTAGGCGAGATACGGTCAAGCTTTTCCTACGAAGGATCAGAAAGCATTCACTGTCGCCAAAGTATTGTGGGAGAGGTACTTCATCCATTATGGTCTATCCAAGAGGATGCATAGCGATCAAGGTAGAGATTTTGAAAGTCGACTCATCTGTGTACTACTGAATATGCTTGTAGTGGAGAAGTCAAGGACAACACCATATGATCCTCAGGGAGATCCGCAACCCAATAGATTCAACCAAACCTTGTTGAACATGCTTGGAACTCTTGATCCTACACAAAATAACAAATGGAGTCAGTATATTGGGCAGCCAGTGCATTCTTTTTAGCTCCAATGCGCGCCAACGGGTAAAGCAAGCTTGACATGAGTTGTGCACGACTCATTGGGGTTTATTATTTTTATTTATTTTGATGTGGTACAAGGAAAATGTAATAATACACTTCTTGAACCTTATGTATGTTGCCTTGGTTGTAAGGCGTGCGTACTGGCGGTAGAGAAGTCAGGCACAGGAGAGCAAAGACTGTGTTACAACGGCGCAGTTTAATGATAAAAATCACCGTGATCAAAAACAATATATACAATGGGACAAAAACCCCAGACATAACGTGCACAAGCACTTACAAAAACAATACCGGACAAGGACATGTGGGGAACAGAGGGTTAAATACACAACATGTAGTTAATGGAATTGTAACCAGGTGTGTGGGAAGACAAGACAAAACAAATGGAAAATGAAAGGTGGATCGGCGATGGCTAGAAGACCGGTGACGTCGACCACCGAAAGTCGCCCGAACAAGGAGAGGGACCGACTTCGGAGGAAGTTGTGACATTGGTGTAGTCATTTACTGTTTCAATTTCATTTAATGCATGGGAAAGCATATCCTTATACAAGAACAAAACTCTATAATCATTCTATCTGAAGTTAATACCCTAGTTGTCATCACCCTAGATAGTTTACCATAGGGATTCTTATTGGAGACGTCCTTCTCACCTAACATCCCATGCGGTTGAGATATTCTACGTAAGGTACTATCGTGAGAGTCAAATTCGAGCCTGGTGAGAGGGTTACATTAGCTTAGTAGAAACCCAGCCCCGGGGTTTGTGGATAAAATACATACAGTAGCTGAGAAGTCTGGCAAAAAAACAAATGAGTTCAAAAGACGAACAGGATAAATGATGCAAATAACAAGCGGTCCTTCCTCCTGGACCAGGCTGTATGTAAATGAGGTTGGCTTAAAGGTTGGACATATTTGGAAACGAGGGGGTTTTAAAAACAGCGAGAGCATTGCAGATTGGTGTTTTAGTGGGTTGACCTTTGAGTGAGATGAATATGTGCAGGCAGCACTTTGGAGCCTGATGAATATCTCAGATCCTGTCCCAGCTGGAAGAGCAGATGCTGAGAGGAGAAAACCAACATGTTTTTATCCTCCCTCTTTTCATCCCTCGTTCCTTCCCTCTCCTTCTCTCTAATCTTATATTAGAGATGGGGGGGGGACTCAAGAGATGACACATGATTAACTTCCCCAGCGTTAATCTTAATGCTGCATGGTAGAGGACTATACACATTCCATTTTAATGGAATTAGCTGTTGCCAGAGAGGATGAGTTATTCAATGGGAGCATAATTGTGTCCTCGAGTTTTTACAGTGTTCCATTCCAGGGATGTAATTACATTTATACATGGTTTAACACATGCCTGGGCTGACATATATATTCAGGCATACAAAACTCAGGCGATAGGCATACTGAAAATACACACACATTCACGCAGGGGCACACACGCGAACACACATCGAACACACACACATTCATGTTTTATCTGATGATTAGAGTTACAGAGAATGGGTTTGCTCAGTAGGATACCATGGTGGAATTCCAAGCAGTTATGACCCTGATATAATTTATATTATGGTCCAGGCCTGGTAATTGATGGCTAGTTGTCAGATGTATTGTCCTGAGGGGGCTGCTGTCCCCCCGCACTGCCCCAAAAAGCTATCTGCACAGATCATATTAAAAGCAGAAGGGTCAGGATGCCATACAGCCCTGTGATATCCTCTCCTCTCACCATGCCACCGCTGCTGACCATGGGGATAATGCACAATGTACATGCAAATAGAATCTCACATTCTCTCTCATATCTCTCTCTCAGACAATATATATCTCTCTTATACAAAAATATAAACACAACATGTGAAGTGTTGATCCCATGTTTCATGAGCTGGAATAAAAGATCAAAAGAAAAAGGAATGTTCACAACTCTGGTATGCTCCCCTGGTGATGAAATCAGACACACAATAAAGACTACGTTTTGATCTGAGTTAGATCTTCGTCAGGTTATACACCACTGTGAAACAGACGTACCTAAATAACCTCTAGATGCATGAACATCTGGTCACTTGAATACATATAATATATTAACCTCACAATTAATATTACACAGTAGATGTTATGGAAAAGCATAAATACATGTCGTTTTTTATCCATGTCAAGTAGGCTAATATACAGTTGAAGTCGGAAGTTTACATACACCTTAGCCAAATACATTTAAACTCAGTTCTTCACAACTCCTGACATTTAATCCTTGTAAAAATTCCCTGTCTTAGGTCAGTTAGGATCACCACTTTATTTTAAGAATGTGAAATGTCAGAATAATAGTAGAGAGAATTATTTATTTCAGCTTTTATTTCTTTTATCACATTCCCAGTGGGTCAGACATTTACATACACTCAATTAGTATTTGGTAGCATTGCCTTTAAATTGTTTAACTTGGGTCAAATGTTTTGGGTAGCCTTCCACAAGCTTCCCTCAATAAATTGGGTGAATTTTGGCCCATTCCTCCTGACAGAGCTGGTGTAACTGAGTCAAGCTTGTAGGCCTCCCTGCTCGCAAACACTTTTTCAGTTCTGCCCACAAATTTTCTATGGGATTGTGATGGCCACTCCAATACCTTGACTTTGTTGTCCTTAAGCCATTTTGCCACAACTTTGGAAGTATGCTTGGAGTCATTGTCTATTTGGAAGACCCATTTGCAACCAAGTTTTAACTTCCTGACTGATGTTGCTTCAATATATCCATATAATTGTCTTCCCTCATGATGCCATCTATTTTGTGAAGTGCACCAGTCCCTCCTGCAGCAAGCACCCCCACAACATGATGCTTCCACCTCCAAACATAACGATGGTCATTATGGCCAAACAGTTCTATTTTTGTTTCATCAGACCAGAGGACATTTTTCCATGTGCTGTTTCAAACCGTAGTCTGTTTTTTAATGTTTTTTTTTGGAGCAGTAGCTTCTTCCTTGTGAGCGGCCTTTCAGGTTATGTCGATATAGGACTCGTTTTACTGTGGATATAGATACTTTTGTACCTGTTTCCTCCAGCATCTTCACAAGGTCCTTTGCTGTTGTTCTGGGATTGATTTGCACTTTTTTGCCCTTTAAGTACGTTAATCTCTAGGAGACAGAACGCTTCTCCTTCCTGAGCGGTATGACGGCTACGTGGTCCCATGGTGTTTATACTTGCGTACTATTGTTTGTACAGATGAACGTGGTACCTTCAGGCGTTTGGAAATCAACACAGTCAACTTAGTGTATGCAAACTTCTGACCCACTGGAAATGTGATACAGTGAATTATAACTGAAATAATCTGTCTGTAAACAATTTTTGGAAAAATGACTTGTGTCATGCACAAAGTAGATGTCCTAACTGACTTGCCAAAACTATAGTTTGTTAACAAGAAATTTGTGGAGTGGTTGAAAAACAAGTTTTAATGACTCCAACCTAAGTGTATGTAAACTTCCGACTTCAACTGTAGGTGTGCAATAGATAAATGGGTGAGACAAATGTGTCAATCATTTTGTATACAATATGATATATTATATAGGGAAAATGGGAAAGCAGCAGCCCCCAATGAGCAGAACACATTTGATATGAAAGGTTTTATGTCCACTTCCTCATTTAGACCTCTTGGAGACAGAGTGTTGAGGAAATGTATCCAAAAGGACTCTCGTCTCAGGAGGAAATTGTCAATATCTCCGCCCCATGTGGCATTTCCTTTTTTCTTTGATACGTTCCTTTTTTCATTTTTGACAAGATAATCCATCCACCTGACAGGTGTTGAATATCAAGAAGCTGATTAAACAACATGATCATTATACAGGTGCACCTTGTGCTGGGGATAATAAAAGGCCACTCTAAAATGTGCAGTTGTCACACAACACAATGCCATAGATGGCTCAAGGTTTTAGGGAGCATACAATTGGCATGCTGACTGCAGGAATGTCCACCAGAACTGTTGCCAGATAATTTAATGTTAATTTCTCTACCATATGTCACCTCCAAAGTCATTTTAGAGAATTTGGCATTACGTCTAACTAGCCTCAAAGACGTGTAATGTGTAACCATGCAAGCCCAGGACCTCCACATCCGGCTTCTTCACCTGCGGGATCTTCTGAGGCCAGCCACCCGGACAGCTGTTGAAACTGTGGGTTTGCACAATCAAATAATTTCTGCAAAATTGTTAGGAACCATCTCAAGGAACCGACTTCAGTGGACATTTGCTCACCTTCAATGGAGAAGTGTGCTCTTCATGGATGAATACCGGTTTCAACTGTACTGGGCAGATGGCAGACAGCGTGTATGGTATCATGTGGGTGAGCAGTTTGCTGATGTCAACGTTGTGTACAGAGTGCCCCATGTTGGTGGTGGGGATATGGTATGTGCAGGCATAAGCTACAGACAACGAACACAATTGCATTTCAATGATGGCAATTTGAATGCACAGAGATACCGTGACGATTCTGAGGCCCATTGTCGTGCCATTCATCTGCCGCTATCACCTCATGTTTCAGCATGATAATGAATGGCTCCATGTCGCAAGGATCTGTACGCAATTCCTGGAAGCTGAAAATGTGCCAGACATGTCACCCATTGAGCATGTTTGGGATGCTCTGGATTGACGTGTACAACAGCATGTTCCAGTTCCCGCCATTATCCAGCAACTTCGCACAGCCATTCAAGGAGAGTGGGACAACATTCCACAGGCCACAATCAACAGCCTGATCAACTCTATGTGAATGAGATCTGTTTCGCCGCATGTGGCAAATGGTGGTCACACCAGATACTGACTGGTTTTCTGATCCACGCCCATTCCTTTTTTTCTATTATTAAGGTATCTGTGACCAACAGATGCATATCTGTTTTCCAAGTTATGTGAAATCTATAGATTAGGGACATTTATTTAAATTTCCTTATTTCCTTACATGAACTTTAACCCAGTAAAGTATTTTAAATTGTTTCATGTTGTGTTCCTATTTCTGTTCAGTCTAGAATCTCTCTATCACTCTACCTCTCTGCTCCTCTACCTCACTTCTCGATCCATCCAATTAATTCCAAACTCTCTCACATCTCACAGACCAGCTCTCTCTCCAGAGCTGCTTCATACACTCTTAGAAAGGTGTTATCTGTTGGCTATCCCCGGCTGGATCGGAGGAAGACCAGGGTGTTATTGAGTTGAGGGGAAACTGTACACTCTTGGAAAAAATGATTACAAAATGGTTATTTGGCTGTCCCCATAGGAGAACCCTTTGAATATACACTTTTGGTTCCATGTAGAACCCTTTCTACAGAGGGAACCAAAAAGGTTTCTACCTGGAACCAAAAAGGGTTCCAGGTAGGTTATTGTCCTGCTGTGTCTCGTGGAAAGCAGGCTGAACCAGGTTTTCCTCTAGGATGTTGCCTGTTCTTAGCTCCATTCCGTTATTTTTTTATCCTGAAAAACTCCCCAGTCCTTAACAATTACAAGCATACCCATAACATGATGCAGCCAACACTATGCTTGAAAATATGGAGAATGTAACTCAGTAATGTGTTGTATTGTATTTGCCCCAAACATAACACTTTGTATTCAGGACAAAAAGTTAATTGCATTGCCACATTTTTTGCAGTATTACTTTATTGCCTTGTTGCAAACAGGATGCATGTTTTAGAATAATTGTATTTTGTACAGGCTTCCTTCTTTTCACTCTGTCAATTAGGTTAGTATTGTGGAGTACAATGTTGTTGATCCATCCTCAGTTTGCTCCTATCACAGCCATTAAACTCTGTAACTGTTTTAAAGTCATTCAATGTCTGCTTTTTTACCCATCTAACTAGGCAAGTCAGTTAAGTAAGAACAAATTGTTATTTACAATGACTGCCTACCAAAAGGCAAAAGGCCTCCTGTGGGGACAGGGGCTGGGATTTTTTTTTAAAGTGTGACAAAACACACATCACGTCAAGAGAAACACCACTACACTACATAAAGACAGACCTAAGACAACAACACAGCATGGCAGCAACACATGGCAACACTGCATGATAGCAACACAACACATCTTACTTCAACTCACATCAAGGCGGTGACCCGTTCCTGTAGGTTCATGCTCTACAACATTCGCAGAGTACGACCCTGCCTCACACAGGAAACGGCGCAGGTCCTAATCCAGGCACTTGTCATCTCCCGTCTGGACTACTGCAACTCGCTGTTGGCTGGGCTCCCTGCCTGTGCTATTAAACCCCTACAACTCATCCAGAACGCCGCAGCCCGTCTGGTGTTCAACCTTCCAAGGTTTTCACATCACCGCTCCTCCGCTCTCTCCACTGGCTTCCAGTTGAAGCTCGCATCCGCTACAAGACCATGGGTTTGCCTACGGAGCTGTGAGGGGAACGGCACCTCCGTACCTTCAGGCTCTGATCAGGCCCTACACCCAAACAAGGCACTGCGTTCATCCACCTCTGGCCTGCTCGCCTCCCTACCTCTGAGGAAGTACAGTTCCCGCTCAGCCCAGTCAAAACTGTTCGCTGCTCTGGCACCCCAATGGTGGAACAAACTCCCTCACGACGCCAGGTCCGGGCGGAGTCAATCACCACCTTCCGGAGACACCTGAAACCCCACCTCTTTAAGGAATACCTAGGATAGGATAAAGTAATCCTTCTAACCCCCCCCTCCCCCTTAAAAGAGTTAGATGCACTATTGTAAAGTGGCTGTTCCACTGGATATCATAAGGTGAATGCACCAATTTGTAAGTCGCTCTGGATAAGAGCGTCTGCTAAATGACTTAAATGTAAATGTAAATGTAAAAATGGTAGCAACACAAAACATGGTACAAACATTATTGGGCACAAACAACAGCACAAAGGGCAAGAACGTAGAGAGAACAAAGGGCAAGAACGTAGAGGGTTTTATAAATAAGCATCAACCAGTGGGTCTTGCGTCGGGTATACAGAGATGACCAGTTTACAGAGGAGTATAGAGTGCAGTGATGTGTCCTATAAGGAGCATTGGTGGCAAATCTGATGGCTGAATGGTAAAGAATATCTAGCCGCTCAATAGGTGCCCTTTTTTGCCAAGATTGGAACCTCCCTGGACTTTGTGGTTGAATCTGTGTTTGAAATGCACTGCTCAACTGAGGGACCTTACAGATAACTAACTGTATGTGTGGGGTACAGAGATGAGGTAGTAATAAAAAAATCATGTTAAACACTATTATTGCACACAGAGTGAGTCCATGCAACTTATGTGACTTGTTAAGCAAATGTTTATTCCTGAACTTATTTAGGCTTGTCATAACAAAGGGGTTGAATACTTTCAACTTTCCATTTTGTATTAATTTGTACAAATTTCTAAAAACATAATGCCACTTTGACATTATGGGGTATTGTGTGTAGGCCAGTGACACAAAATCTCAATTTAACCCTTTTAAATTCAGGCTGTAACGCCACAAAATGTAGAAAAGTCAAGGAGTGTGAATACTTTCTGAAGGCACTGTATCTATACTAGATGAGATGGATGGGCTGAGGAACATTAGCTAGTATGAAATCCTTACATATTAAATATAGCCTACCACGTAATACCTACTGTACACTGCATTCGGAAAGTATTAATACACTTTGACCTTTTCCACATTTTGTTATGTTACAGCCTTATTCTAAAATTGATTCAATCTTTTTTTTCTCATCAATCTACACACAATACAGCATAATGAAAAAGCATAAACACGTTTTTAGAAATATTTGCAAATGTGCTAAATATGTACCTTATGTATAAGTATTGAGACTGTTTGCTATGAGACTCGAATTTGAGCTCAGGTGCATCCTGTTTCCATTGATCATCCTTGACATGTTTCTAAAACTTGATTGGAGTCCACCTGTGGTGCATTCAAATGATTGGACATGATTTGGAGAGGCACACACCTGTCTATATAAAATCCCAAAGTTGACAGTGCGTGTCAGAGCAAAAACCAGGCCATGATGTCCAAGTAGTTGTCCTGAGAGATCAGAGACAGTATTGTGTTGAGACACAGGTCTGGGGAAGGGTTCCAAAACATTTCTGCAGCATTGAAGCTTCCCAAGAACACAGTGGCCTCCATCATTCTTAAATAGAAGAAGTTTGGAACCACCAAGACTTTTCCTAAAGCTGGCCGCCTGGCCAAACTGAGCAATCTGGAGAGAAGGGCCTTGGTCAGGGAGGTGACCAAGAACCCTATGGTCACTCTGAGAGAGCTCCAGAGTTCTTATGTGCAGATGGGAGAACCTTCCAGAAGGACAACCATCTCTGCAGCACTCCACCAATCAGGCATTTATGGTAGAGTGGCCAGACGGAAGCCACTCCTCAGTAAAAGGCACATGACAGCCCGCTTGGAGTTTGCCAAAAGGCACCTCAGGACTCTCAGACGATGAGAAACAATTTTCTCTGGTCTGATGAAACCAAGATTGAACTCTTTGGCCTGAATGCCAAGCGTCACGTCTGGAGGAAACCTGGCACCATCCCTACGGGGAAGCATGGTGGTGGCAGCATCATGCTATGGGGATTTTTTTCAGCAGCAGGGACTGGGAGACTAGCAATCCTAAGCATACAGCCAAGACAACGCTGGATTGGCTTCGGAACAAGTCTCTGAATGTCCTTGAGTGGCCCAGCCAGAGCGTGAACCTGATTGAACATCTCTAAAAGACCTGAAAATAGCTGTGCAGCGATACTATTCCATCCAACCTGATAGACCTTGAGAGGATTTGCAAAGAAGAATAGGAGAAACTCACCAAATACAGGTGTTCCAAGCTTGTAGCATCATACCCAAGAAGACTCAAGTTCCAATCGTTGCCAAAGGTGCTTCAACAAAGTACTGAGTAAAAAGGTCTGAGTACTTATGTAAATGTAAGATTTCTGTATTTTTTTAAGTACATTTGCAAAAATGTCTAAAAACCTATTTTCACTTTGTCATTGTGGAGTATTGTGTGAGGAAAATCATTTATTTCATCCATTTTAGAATAAGGCTGTAACGTAAAAAAATAAGTCAAGGGGTCTGAATATTTACCGAATGTACTGTATGTAGATATTACCATTAAGCTATACAACTTATTAGCAACATATTATTTACCTTTTTCTGATGTCAAAAACCTGAAGATGGAGGGCCATCGTTCCAACAGTTAAGTAGCAGTATCCCTGTGGGGCAGTGCTTAACTTGAGATGCTTGTGTAAATAGCTGATCCTGTCTCTGTAGATTTCTCTGAGATGTAAGGCTGTCAGCTGCCCTAGAGAGACATGCCTATGCCTAATCTAAGTAAATAACTAATGGAGATGAGGAGTAGGTTGGCTGGTGGTGGTGGATTATGTACAGTGGCCCTGAGCAGCCTGCAGGCCGTGTCAGACTGAGAAGACCAGAGGCCCAAGGCCCTCATAGAACCGCTCAGCTCTACCGCCAGGCCTGCAGGTAGCTCATTACTAATGCAGGGAGGTGTCTTGGTTATAATGAAGGTCCAATCAGGTGTTACAAAACACTCTCAAAAGTATGGTTTTATAATGGGTCTGAAGGGCTTTCTGGGCGTTTTAAACCAGTGGGGGGGAAAGCAAGTACTGTGGAAATCTGTAAGTGGTCTATGAAATGATTGGATGCACCATAAACTATTTTCATGCAGACTGTAGACAAACGTCCTTGGAAGGCTGTCTGGATGTTGAAAGAAAGTCTCCAGGTCTATTATTGGAAGAATGTTCTTGAAGGCATTTAGCTGATGTCACACGAAACAATCTGGACGCAATTTATGTTGCTTGCAACAAAAATATGTATAATTTGACCGAGACCCACGCCGACAGCAAGACGCATCAATCTCTTCGGAGAAAGTGTCTTGAGCGAGTGAAACAGCACCAGTCATACTCTTTTTGGCCAAACATGTCATACTCTTTTATGCCAAACAGCATCAGACACATGGGCTGCACATACTGAGACGGTGGGGTGCTGTTTCGCACGCTCTGACACTTTCTCCGGTGAGATAGATTCAGCCACTTGTGAATTTATTTTCTTTTTTATTGTTCACATTTTTGGGGAAGCATGGCTTCCCTTGGCATCCATGATTACACTCCACTGTAGTAGGCCTATTGACACTGGCGGAATGTCATTGTGGTGTTTGTAACAGTTTGGATGCTGGAATTATTTTGGAGTTGATGAACGTGCGGAGCTGCAGGTAGCCTACATTTTTACCGTTATATTGCATGTCTTTACTATTAGGCTCACAAAAAATGTGTGCATGCACGAGGCCCCCCGAGTGTTGCGGTATAATTCATTACAATTACCAAATGTTTGGAAAAACAAATCATTTATGAAACCATGATGTGATGCATGACAGGATTGGATGTTGCATGCAATTTCAATTGTGACAGAATCTGACTTTTGTAGCAGCATTTGAAATTGTGTTTTTTAAATTGGATAAAAGTAGAGACTCAGATGGTATATGGTATGGTATATCATACACTGCTGTTGAAAAACAATGTGAAAATAAATCTGCTTTGTACATTGATAAACTTCTATTGCCACTTTTGAGAAAATGGCCATTGCATCTTTTGGTACACCTACTGGAGAGCTCCTCTTTGTCTACACCCATTCAGCACCGTTCACACCCTCTTAACACTTAGCCCCACCCATCTCTTTAAGATGAGCTTGAGTTAGTCACCTCATACAAGTACTTGGGAGTATGGCTAGATGGTACACTGTCCTTCACTCAGCACATATCAAAGCTGCAGGCTAAGGTTAAATCGCTCCTCTTTCACCACAGCTGCCAAACTAACCCTGATTCAGATGACCATCCTACCCATGCTAGATTACGGAGACATAATTTATCGATCGGCAAGTAAGGGTGCTCTCGAGCTGCTAGATGTTCTTTACCATTCGACCATCAGATTTGTCACCAATGCTCCTTATATGACACATCACTGCACTCTATACTCCTCTGTAAACTGGTCATCTCTGTATCCCCGGCGCAAGACCCACTGGTTGATGCTTATTTATAAAACCCTCTTAGGCCTCATTCCCCCCTATCTGAGATATCTACTGCAGCCCTCATCCTCCACATACAACACCTGCATGTGTTGCGGCCATGCTATGTTGTTGTCTTAGGTCTCTCTTTATGTAGTGTTGTAGTGTCTTTCTTGTCGTGATGTGTGTTTTGTCCTATATATATATATATTTTTTTTTTTTTTTATCCCAGCCCCCGTCCCCACAGGAGACCTTTTACCTGACCTTTTACCTGCTGGTAGGCCTTCATTGTAAATAAGAATTTGTTCTTAACTGACTTGCCTAGTTAAATAAAGGCTAACTAAAAAATAAAATAAATACATCTACAGGTAGCTAAATCTAACCACCAACTAGCAATGCAAATGGCTCTGAGATACGAACAATATTACTACACAGATGATACACGTAACGTTAGCTGTCTGTATCATGTACGGGTCATGGATCATAGGGTCTCACAGGACGCATGTATACAGTAGGTCTAATTGGGCCCCAAAATGGCCACTTTCAGCATGATTTTCTCAAAAATGTTTTGTGACACAAATGTCAAAAACATATCAAACATCCTTCTCCCCAATGAAGTTTCTTTGTGATAATTGCCAGAACAATCTGAGATACCCAAAATATTTCCTGGCCTTACTGCCGTGGAATCGTCCTACAGTAGAATGTTTGTGACAGTGTTTGTGACCTATGTGGAGATGTAGGTCCTTGGTGCCCTCTAGTAGTAATCCGTGGCCTTGACCTGTCTAACAGCCTTTGCAGATGTCCTGTGGTTCTCAGAGACTTGGGGGATCTTCTGAGCCTTTCCTCCTGCAGCAGGACTGACCTTGTGTGGGTTCGGGCAGAGCAGATTCCATTACATTGGGTAGAGAGAGCCCTAGAGGACGCAGCATGGAAAACAGCAGACCACAGCTCCCTACAGATGCCCTTCAGTCCATGGGTTTGACTTCTCACCACCTACACACATATCATCCATACTGTATGTAATTTCCACAGATATTCCATACAGACATAGGATCTTAATTTGATCCGTTTTTTTTGGTGAGGATTTTTCCTGCACGGCAGGAACTGCAAACTTGTAGTGTATTTGAGGTTTAAAAAAGGCTTGTAAAGTTTGTTTTTAGGTGGGATTTGCAAAACAAAAGTCCTTTAAATCTTCATCATACTTCTCATTCTTCTTCTTCTGCAATCTACTCCTCTTACACCGTTTAAGCTAGAAATGCCAATCAAACTTTAAAACGTGCAGACTGGTCTGGAATAGTGTATTTGCATACAACTTTTAAATATTATTTATACTTTGTAAACTATGCATTTTTGTGTCTTTCTTTTTCTCCCCATCTTCATTCACTTTGTGGCTTTTTTCAACATTCTTTAGCTCCCCATTGTGACATTATCACTTCCAATTTGTATTCACTGTAAATGCAACAATGCAACTTTTGACCCAAACCAGCTACTTTGCCAACTTTGCCAAACACTTACACAAAAAGGTTGAGGGTTTGACATCTTCCTCTACTTCTCTCCTATTCAAATCTGAAATAATAACATAATTATCTGGTACCGATCAAATGTTACAGCTGTTTAAGTGACCGCATCGACAACATTTTCTGCAACTTTTTCAAAACTGACTTTCCGAACAAGTTAGACATTAAGTTAAAGGATGACATCTTCTACTTCTCTGCTATTCAAATCTGGAATTGAGACAGAAATATCTAACGATACAGTTGTTTTAGGAACCACATCAACTAATTTAGCCAACTTTCCACTGTTGAATTAACTGCAGTGGAACTTTTCAGAACTTTCAAATTATAACATTCTAAGCATGAGACAATGAGTAAACATGGGGTGTTTCTCAAAATGCATGCTAGGGTGCTCCGAGCTCGCAAATTGGACACGGGAGGGTCGCAGGACACTTCTCGAATGCGTACTCCCTCTGTACATATTTTGAAGCATGCATAGATGCAAGTATGCAAAGAAATCTGTCTCAACACGTAAAATAATAAAATAAATAATCATGAAATCAATGGTGGCCATTATTTGAGCTGAAGTGAGAGAAAATACACTCCGACTTCAGAATTAAATGTTGCTTGTTCACATCTCATATGTTGCATGTACAATATTTTATCTTGATACGTTAATAAATACATGCTGTGTTAATTTTGGCATGTTTACCTGCCTACATACCTTAGATTGCAAACCCATAATAAGTCAATAGAGTTAAATGGCTAGCTACTACTGTTAGCTAGCGAGATAGCCACAAATAATGATTAGCTAGCTACCCCACAAAGAATTTACATCTATCTTGCATAATATTCATTTTAGGTCATTTCTACCTGTTAAACTATCTGGTTAGCTACAATATTACAATTCACATATAGCTAGCTGATAGTTATAAAGTAAAACGGTTGCTTTGTGTATATCTTGTTTAGTCTCTACTCCCATTGTCCTGGTTGGAAACGGTTCAATAAATGGTTAAGTCCCAAGTCCAAATCAAATCTAATCAAATTGTGTTTGTCACATACATATATTTAGCAGATGTTATTGCGGGTGTAGCAAAATGCTTGTGTTCCTATCTCCAACAGTGCAGTAATATTTAATATTCACAACAATACACACGAATCTAAAGTAAAATAATGGAGTTAAGAAATATATAAATATTAGGATGAGCAATGTCTGAGTGGCATTGACTAAAATACAGGAGAATAGAATACAGTTTATGCATGTGAAAAGCAGTATTTAAACATTATTAAAGTGACTAATGTTCCATTATTAAAGTGACCAGTGATTCCATGTCTATGTACTGTATATAGGGCAGCAGCGTCTAAGGTTCAAGGTTGAGTAACTGAGTGGGAGCCAGCTAGTGATGGCTATTTAATAACCTTTTCTCAATAGGGGGGGCGCTGTTCTCACTTTGTAAAAAATCATTCCCAAATTAAACTGCCTCGTACTCAATTCTTGCTCGTACAATATGCATATTATTATTACTATTGGATAGAAAACACTCTCTAGTTTCTAAAACCGTTTGAATTATATCTGTGAGTAAAACAGAACTCATTTTGCAGCAAACTTCCTGTCAGGAATTGAGAAATCTGAAATCGGGGGCTCTGTTCCAGGGTCAGCCTATCAATTTGCATGGAATCTATGGGTCTACATGCACTGCATACGCCTTCCACTAGATGTCAGTAGGCAGTGAGAGTTGGAATGGGGTGTACAGCTCTATCTGAGGCCGAACAAGACCTGTTGGAATGACGCGACCACTCTTTCCTTTATTCTGCATGGCGCGAAGGGGACCCCTGGATTGCGTTCTGAAAAGCTTTCTGTATAGGCGTTAGATTAATCCGGCTCTGATTTTATTTGATATGTGTTAAAAACATCATCAACTAGTTATATTAAACCGACTTATATCAGTTTATATCAGTTTATTCCGATTTTCGGTATTTTCTTTGTTATGCGTTCTGGTGAGTTGGACACTCTGCTGGCGCATGGCTAGCGTTGGCTAGCGTTCTACAGATGAAGAGGGCATCTTACAACCAAACAACGATTATTCTGGACAAAGGACCCCTTGTACAAGATTCTGATGGAAGATCATCAAAAGTAGGAACCATTTATGATGTTATCGTTATTCGAATTTCTGTCGAAAATGTCGTCGTATTTTGGGCGCTGATTTTGGACGCTGTCTCGCTATAACGTAAGCTGTATGTCGTACTAAGGTTATTTTTAAAATACAGAAAATGGTCATACTGTGACATAAACATCAAAAAGTATTGTCATTCAGTTTGTCCTGTCTTTAGACCAGAGGTTAAAATTGTGCTTCGCAGGTTAAACAAACTAATTACCCTGTCTATGTTTATTTATTGAACATGTTCATCTTAAAATATTAGATTTTTGGTCAATATGGGTCACTGTAAATAGGCAAATGTTCCTTTTAACACCTATTTGCCAATAAACAGTAACACATTGTGGGCATTGGGGAAATAAATCTGGCATTTTGTATAGTAGCCTGCATTTGGTAAATTATTTCATTCTCATTCTATTGTCAGGCAATAACACTTGCCTTTTAAGGCACTCAGTATTACTGCACATATAGAACATGGTGGAATAATCGTCACAAAGACACACTCATCCACCCTTTCATCCACAAGACAAACAAAAACTGAGACAGGATACTCTAACCCACAACATAACCGTCAGAAAAAAAAAGACTTCTACAAAAACAAATCACAATGCTCGACAAAACACTTGGACACACAATTGTAAACTACAGATCATTAATAAAGTAAATAAGGTTATGTTTTGGCGGTGTCCGAGGTGGAACTGAGTTGGAGCCTTCAAATCCGTGAGCAGCTGCTCTTGCAAACATTGTCAGGAAGCACATCTGCCCACTCGAGTTAGAAGTTCAGAACAAGAAAGTATAGGCTATATATAATTAAGCCCAAACTGAAAAATCACTAAAACCAAATAATAAGGATTTCTAGCGTCCTAATCTAGTTCACATTCCAGTGTTCAAATTTGTGGCTGGCTCATCCCAGCATCAGGCCCAGTGGCTGGCTCATCACAGCATCAGCCCAAGTGGCTGGCTCATCACAGCATCAGGCCCAAGGGTGCTGGCTCATCACAGCATCAGGCCAGTGGCTGGCTCATCACAGCATTAGGCCCAAGTGGCTGGCTCATCACAGCATCAGGCCCAAGTGGCTGGCTCATCACAAGCATCAGGCCCAAGCCAGGGCAGAGGCAGTGCTGACAATTTATTACAGGAATCATGAGGATAATGCACTTTTTGTTTGACAAGAATCATGGCTTTAGCCGGCCAATAAATAGGATGTTTTGAGTGATGTGACAATGCAGAATGTGCTCTTTATACGTTTCAAGGCATCCCTTCCATTTTGTGTATTTTCCATTTTCTGTATCTAACACAGCGGTTGCATTAAGAACTAGTGTATCTTTCATTTGCTGTCCAACCTGTATTTTTTAGTAAAGTTTATGATTAGTTATTTGATTAGATGATGTGAGTGTCAGAAATATATCCGGATAATTTTGTGCAGTTTGGCTACTATTCACATTGTTCAACCACGAATTGTACCGCTAAATATGCACATTTTCGAACAAACCATATATGTATTGTGTAATATGATGTTATAGGACTGTCATCTGATGAAGTTTGAGCTAACGTGCCTTGAATGAATGCGGTTGTGTGGTAGGCTATTGTAGTAAGCTAATATAATGCTATATTGTGTTTTCGCTGTAAAACACTTAAAAAATCTGAAATATTGGCTGGATTCACAAGATGTTTGTCTTTCATTTGCTGTACACCGTGTATTTTTCATAAATGTTTTATGATGAGTATTTAGCTATTTCACGTTGGTTTCTGTAGTTATTCTAGCTGCTTTGGTGAGGCTTGTGATGGTGGCTGCAATGTAAAACTATGATTTATACCTCAAATATGCACATTTTTCGAACAAAACATATGCTATACAATAAATCTGTTATAAGACTGTCATCTGATGAAGTTGTTTCTTGGTTAGTGACTATTTATATCTTTATTTGGTCGAATTTGTGATAGCTACCTATGCAGTAAAAAAATTGTGAAAATATGCGGTTGGGTCTTTTGCTATCGTGGTTAGCTAATAGAAATACATATTGTGTTTTCCCTGTAAAACATTTTAAAAATCGGAAATGATGGCTGGATTCACAAGATGTGTATCTTTCATCTGGTGTCTTGGACTTGTGATTTCATGATATTTAGATGCTAGTATTTACTTGTGGCGCTATGCTAGGCTATGCTAGTCAGCTTTTTTACTGATGAGGGTGCTCCCGGATCCGGGATGAGTACCAAGTAGAATTAACAGTCTGATGGCCTTGAGATAGAAGCTGTTTTTCAGTCTCTCGGCCCCAGCTTTGATGCACCTGTACTGACCTCACCTTCTGGATGGTAGTGGGGTGAACAGGCCGTGGCTCGGGTGGTTGATGTCCTTGATGATCTTTTTGGCCTTCCTGTGACATCGGGTGGTGTAGCTGTCCTGGTGAGCATACAGTGTGCCCCTGGTGATGCGTTGGGCAGACCTCACCACCCTCTGGAGAACCCTGCGGTTGCGGGCAGTGCAGCTATCGTACCAGGCGGTGATACTTCCCAACAGGATGATCTCAATTGTGCATCTGTAAAAGTTTGTGAGGGTCTCCTGAGGTTGAAAAGACGCTGCTATGCCTTCTTCACCACACTGTCTGTGTGGTTGGACAATTTCAGATTGTCGGTGATGTGTTCGCAGAGGAACTTGAAGCTTTTCTGCTTCTCCACTATGGTCCCGTCGATGTGGATAGGGGCGTGCTCTCTCTGCTGTTTCCTGAAGTCCACAATCATCTCCTTTGTTTTGTTGACGTTGAGGGAGAGGTTATTTTCCTGGCACCACTCCGTTAGGGCCCTCACCTCCTCCCTGTAGGCTGTTTCGTCATTGTTAATCAAGCCTACAACTGTTGTGTCGTCTCCGCGCAGTCATGGGTGAACAGGGAGTACAGGAGGGGGCTGAGCACGCACCCTTGTGGGGCCCCTGTGTTGATGATCAGCGAAGTGGAGGTGTTGTTTCCTACCTTCACCACCTGGGGGCGGTTCGTCAGGAAGTCCAGGACTCAGTTGCACAGGGGGGGTTCAGAACCAGGGCCTCGAGCTTAATGATGAGCTTGGAGGGTACAATGGTGTTGAAGGCGGAGCTATAGTCAATGAACAGCATTCTTACACAGGTATTTCTCTTATGCAAATGGGATAGGGCAGTGTGCAGTACGATGACGATTGCGTCGTCTGTGGATCTATTGGGGTGGTATGCAAATTGAAGTGGGTCTAGGGTATCAGGTAAGGTAGAGGTGATATGATCCATAACTTGCCTCTCAAAGCACTTCAGGATGACAGAAGTGAGGGCTACGGGGCGATAGTCATTTATTTCAGTTACCTTTGCTTTCTTTGGTACAGGAACAATGGTAGACATATTGAAGCAAGTGGGGACATCAGACTGGGATAGGGAGAGAATGAACATGTCTGTAAACATTCCAGCCAGTTGGTCTGCGCATGTTCTGAGGACGCAGGTAGGGATGCCGTCTGGGCCAGCAGCCCTGCGAGCGTTAACACATAATAAGTCAATAGGAAAAACTGGATAGTTTTTTATTAATTTTAAACTTCAAACATGGTACTCTGTTTTTACAGTTTGCATATACTGTGGTATTTTAGTTGGATAGTGTATAAAAGTGTAGTAGGCTAGTCTGAGTGCAGTTATTTGTTATGAAAAATGTGATCTAACTGCCCCACAATCCAATGTAATAAGGTTGAAAGTGTAGTCTATCAAAGTAATCAGACCAAAAATTTTACTACATTTAACTTACTATATTTAATTTATTGGCTTAAGTAAAACATCTTAAAATTCTTCCACTACCACAACAAAACTTGTAAGGAGTTAAAGCAAGTCCCACATTTTTCTTAATGGAAAATTCTAATGTCCACTTTAAAATGTGAGACTTGATTTGCCCTAACAAATAAATGTGTCAACCCCTACAAAAAATGTCCATTAATTGTAATCCACATAACAATTCACATTTCCAGGATTGTAGAAAATTGGCTCAAATTAAGATCCTACATCTGTACACCTAGGCCCCCCCCCTTCACACCCGCCACCACCACACACACGACACACGCAACACGCGAACGGCTCAACGCGCGCCCACACACACACACACACACACACACACACAACACACACACACACACACACCAACACACACACACACACACACACCTACACACACACACACACACCACACACACACACACACACCACACACACACACAACACACACACACACACTCTTACCCCCTTACATACTGTATATCACATCCTACAGACCAGTCGGTCTGATCTGACACTGCCTTAATCCCAGACTCCACTGAGCCACTGAGTCATGTTTTTGACTTCCTCTTTTTCTCCAGCGCTGTGAGGATACTAAAATGTGTTTACCGTCTCAGCTGGAGGAGCAGAGTGTGTATATAAGCACTCCTTTTGTGCTGCTGACATTTTATCTTGCACAGAGAATTAGAACGGGGCTACTTGGGAGGAAATATACATCAGTGGTTGTGGAATTCTACAAAATCACAAAATATCTCTTCTTGCGGAATAACATCCGACTCATGCAGAGTTCCAGCTCGAGCAGAGACAGAGAGAGAATATTACTGTACGCTGTGGTGGCTTAGGCACGTCTCACCATACAGACAGAAACCCAAACTGCTCATTTGTAAATTATCTGAGCGTTTGGTTCAGCCATAGAACAACAGTGCAGCTGTCCAAGTGTATTTCTCTAATGTAGTGTGTTTGATTTACTGGACTTTACTGGTTTGATTTACTGGACTGGACTTCAGACATCCTTCTCAGTGAATTGGGACTAGAGTGTGTAAACTCAGTTCTATTTTTACAGCCAGCCTGTGTGTTTCAATGGCATATACTGCAATTAATGGCACTTTCTATTTGTTCTCTGCTAAATGTCTGGAGAAGAATGTAAAGTATAGACAGAATAGAATTGGCACTTTGTTCCATATCTCTTTCATTCCATTTGGTCTGTTAATTTGCCCACTTTGTATGAACATACCATGAACATTATGAACATACTGGACAGACTTATAACAACAAAACACCAGATGCAGAAGAATTCATGACAGAATGTCTGAGTGGCTAAAATGTATGTGACATTTTTCATTTTTCTTGTG
The DNA here is from genome assembly GCF_002910315.2 of Salvelinus sp. IW2-2015. Lineage (NCBI taxonomy): Eukaryota > Metazoa > Chordata > Actinopteri > Salmoniformes > Salmonidae > Salvelinus > Salvelinus sp. IW2-2015. Next base: position 46,132,832 of record NC_036838.1, read on the forward strand.
AGGTTATGGCAGTCATCCAGTGAAGTCTGAGGAGATTTGGGGGAGTGAGTACATACTGTACACAGTAAAGCAGCATAACCATCTCTGTACCCTGCTGGATAGATATGTAGATAAATAAAAAATAAAAAATATGGAAAACAGCAGACCACAGCTCCCTACAGATGCCCTTCAGTCCATGGGTTTAACCTCTCACAACCTACACACATAGCATCCATACCATCCCCTCCATCCAGCTTTCCACAGGGATGCTGGCCCATGTTGACTCCAATGCTTCTCACAGTTGTGTCAAGTTGGCTGGATGTCCTTTGGGTGGTGGACCATTCTTGATACACACAGGAAACTTTTGAGCGTGAAAACCCCAGCAGCGTTGACATCAATAAGGGATCATAGCTTTCACCTGGATTCATCTTGTCAGTCTGTCATGGAAAGAGCACGTGTCCTTAATGTTTTGTATACTCAGTGTAAATAGATCTTTCAAGATGATGTGGCCTCAATAAACAGAACATAAATAGATCTTTCAAAATGATGTGGCCTCAATAAACACAACATAAATAGATCCTTCAAAATTCTGTGGCCTCATTATCAAAGGGACTTAAGGCAGTTGTCAAATTATGCGTGCATACTTGTTTGCATGTGTGCGTGCGCGTGTACAGTATGTGTGTGCGTGTGTGTTTGTATATGTGGGTGTGTGTGTGCTAGTAGATTGAGCAAGTTAAGCTACATTTGACCGGCAGTATATTGAGCTCTCTGTGTTCTTTGTGTGTGGTAAGAGAGAATGAATGGGAGAGGAGATGACAGGGGGTGAAAGACCACACAACGATTCACTCATAGTGCCTTTATTAATAACTAGGCTATCCACATTCACAGGATCTCAGGGTGTCAAGGGAGGCCAGGGGAGTGCCGGCCGGCACCCTCTACTTCTCTATGCTGCTCTGCTCTACTCTCTCTCTCTCTCTCCGTACTCTCTGGGATCCATCTCCACCTCCTCTTAGCTGCAGTACAATAATAGCCATGCTAGTAATGGACCGAGCAGTCAGGGAAGCATTCAGACAGACACAGGGCCTTGTGAAACATAACACCACCCCCTAACCTGCAAACACACTCAATCACCCTGCATTGGCCACTTAATACACCCACATATATCACACCCACACCTCACACTCACACCAGGACACACTCACTCACTACACATTTACAGGTGTCAGGCGGTCTCGCAAAAAATCTAACTGAGAGCGAACAGCTGCTTCTAATGCATTTCTGTGGTTTTCAGAATGATTTAGCCCTTTGCTTTTCAAATGGCATTGTAATCTTGTAATCTATGACAACCAAGCTTTATTCCAGGAATGTGAAATGTAGATAACAGGCTTGTATCTCAACCAGAGAGAGGAGCACTGCACAGGCATGTCCCTACCACTTCTCCCAGTGACGTGACTTCTCTAGTAGCTCTATGTGATCTGCTGCAGGGCATTCTTCATCAACACCCCCTCCCCTAAAGACATGACAGGCTCTGTGTCAGACGTGAGTTTAGAGCTAAGAAGGATGACTGTGAGTCGTGGTGGTCAGGTGAAGCAGACTGGCGCCCTCTGCAACCCTCTGCCACTGTGCAGGTCTATGCCAGGCAAGGGCAGGGTAACTCTGATAGCTGCCTGGCCCAGGGACAGGTCTGGATTAGGAGGTAGGGCTCTGCCAGCCATTCTCTTCTACACGCCACTCTACTCCACCAGCCAGGACCATTACTCCATAGGTCAGCTCTGAGTCAATCCAGAAGCAGACCTCCACCTGTGAAGTGATGCTGGCATAATAATTAACTTCCCATAGAACCTAGACACAGACATATCCAATGACGGCCCACCAACCAAGTTTGCATCTCAAGCAGCAGGCTCCACCACAATTAGGATAAGTCCAGCTTTATTTCTTCCTCTTTTTTGTCATATTTTTGCTCAAGGTGACTGGGCGGCGGTTACCTGTTCCCCGCAGCCTGTCCTGTCCGCTCTGCTCCAGCCCTGCTATGACAGAGCAGGGAGTTGTGGGTAATGAGATGGCATGATTGATCAGATGCTGTCAAATGGCTTTCAGCTGGAGGCAGGCCAGTGATGTGCTCAGGCCGGCGTGGTGTCGCAAATAGAGGGCTGTCTAGCCCGGACATGGGAGGTAGGGAGGATGCAGCGAGGGTATGTGCTGCTGTTCCCAACATCAGACCTCTGAAATGACGCTGGTGATGGAAAAACACACACACTGTTTTTATATTTTATTTCAAGGGCTTGTCAGCATTGTCAGTACTTATAGCAGTGATATTTTCAGATGGTTATTTCCAAGATAAGATTGAAGGACAGAGTTGTTTTGTTAGCGATGAGAAAAACTGTAATCATTTGATGTGTTTAGGGCCATCAATTGTAACAACAGTGGAGATTGACTGTGAATGCATGTAGAAGAAAACAGATTTTCTTGTGTTCTCATTGTCAGTTCTGTCTGTTTTTTGCTCTTTTCATTCACACACTTATGATTTGTGTGTGTCTCCTGGGCTTATCTCTCTCCTCATGTTCTCTCCTCATTCGCAAAGCGAGTGTCTGTAAACCCTCCACCTGGCCTCCCCCTGTTCGCCTGCTTTCACGGCCCAGCCCACTGCCACCGTGCCTGGGCTTGGACTCGGCTCATTAGGGCGAGAATGACAGGGACCAGTGAAGGCTCTGAATATGAATGTAGGTGGTGGTGTGGAGGTAGAGGGGAGATGGTGAGTGGAGGATCCAGAATGCAGTGCTTGGCTGTCAGGGAGACGGTGGTGCAGAAAGCATGGCATACGCTGTGTTCTCCCCATTCAGTGATTCTGGCCAGCCCAGGCCCTGCAGATCTCCAACACAATGGAGTGGAGAGGAACATTTTACAGCTTTACTGTTGAATAACAACGTGATGCAGTGCTACTCATTTGAGACGATACATCTAAAGTTGGCCTATGGAAGTATTAGAGAGTGAGTGATTGAGTGAATAACATCCTGTGTTTAGTGACAACTCACCCTACCCCATCTCACACCACACCCTGGACTGTGCATTGTCCATGACGCTGAAGGTTACAGTATGTCATTGTCATACATACCAAACCAGAATTTAACCATAGTGCATTAACTTCTTGCAACTATAGGGGGTGCTGTTCCGCATTAGCATATTTGTGTCTCCAAATTAAACTGCCTCGTGCTAAATTCTTGATCGTACAATATGCATATTATTGTTATTATTGGATAGAAAACACCTTCTAGTTTCTATAGAAGTTGGAATTTTGTCTCTGAGTGTACAGAACAATTTCTACAGCACTTTTCATTGAAGGGTTTCAGATTTCAGAAATTTTTACCTCTGATCTGGGGTCTGTTTATAAGGCCACGTGAACTCTTGAAGAAACGACACTGCCTACGTCTTCCTCTGGGTGTCTGTACGTCATCACGTTTTCAATGAAATCGATGGGACGTTCACAGCCATTATAAATGACAAAAATTACAGAGACCCCCTCTTTCTCAACGTGCGCCTCAAGCGTGAAGGCCATCGGACCTGCCTCGTTCCAAATCGTTTTCTAACCAGCAATATTTCTCCGGTCATGTTTTCAGTCGTTATAGTTGTTAAAAACATCATAATGTAGTGAATTTGAAACGTTTTATAGCAATTTATATCCGTTTAGTGCATTCTGAGGAATTTATTTGTCGTGCACTCTGAAAGTTTGGACACGTTTTAGGGTTCGGTCGTTGGTGGTGGACATTTCGAAGGACAGAGGCATCTATCGACCAAAAGACGTTTATAACATAGAAAGGATACATTGCCCAAGAATCTGATGGAAGAACAGCTCAAAGTAAGCAATATTTAAATGATAAATCGTGTTTCTGTCGAAATATTTTAAACGCATATTCGCCATTTTGTTTGGTATAGCTTCACTTGCCACCCTGTATTGAAAAGTAAGGATAATTTTAAAAATGTAAATCAGCGGTTGCATTAAGAACTAATTTGTCTTTCGATTGCTGTCAACCTGTATTTTTAGTCAAGTATATGATTAGCTTTCAATTAAACTAGATCACTCTGATAGATGACGTCAGACATATTGAGGCTTGATTTCCTAGTATTTTTATTGTGTAACCACGGTTTGGTATGGCTAAATATGCACTTTTTCGAACAAACTGTATATGTATATTGTAAAATGATGTTACAGGAGTGTCATCGGAAGAATTCTGAGAAGGTTAGTGAAAAAATTAATATATTTTGGCGTGATTACGTTATAGCGCTCTTTGGCTGGAATCGATGCTCTGGTAACGTTTGCACATGTGGTATGCTAACTTATCGATTTATTGTGTTTTCGCTGAAAAACGCTTAGAAATCTGAAATATGGTCTGAAATCACAAGAATGGGTCTTTTCCATTGCTATGCTTTGTCTATTTTTATAGAAATGTTTTATGATGAGTAAATTGGTCATACACGTTGCTCTATCTAGTAATTCTAGTCGATTTGTGATGGTGGGTGGCAATTGTAAACTGTGATTTCTACCTGAAATATGCACTTTTTTCTAACAAAAACTATCCTATACCATGAATATGTTATAGACTGTCATTGAAGAGGTTTTTTCTTGGTTAGGTGGATATCAATTCTTAGTTGAGCCGAATTGGTGATAGCACCTGAAGGAGTAAGAAACTGATGGAGTTAGAATAGTGGTGTATTTTGCTAAACGTGTTTAGCTAATAGATTTTACATATTTTGTCTTCCCTGTAACACATTTTAAAATCTGAAATGGTGGCTTTATTCACAAGATCTGTATCTTTCATCTGGTGTCTTGGACTTGTGATTTATGATATTTAGATGCTACTATCTACTTGTGAAGCTATGCTAGCTATGCTAATTAGTGTGGGGGTGTGGGGGGTGCTCCCGGATCCGGGGTGAGGCTCGTGAAAGGTTATAATCAAACGCAGATGCAATATACAATTGAAAATCTTAGGAACAACCTTCAATTGGTTTTAAATGAAAAGCTGTTTTATAGAATAAATAGAAAATAATTACTTACTTTTGTGGCGGGAAAAGATACAGATAAAGGTAGTAATAAACTTTATACAGCAACATTCAAACATGGCAGATACAAATGCTTAAACCCAGCTAGCACATAAGTTCTGAGAACCATATGTTTGTCTTAGAGCTTGGTGAGAACGTGGTTGTCCTATGGTTATTTTGCGTACAACTTCCCACTTTCTGGTAAGGGTGCAGGATAATTTTTTTTATTTTATTTATTTAACTAGGAAGTCAGTTTAAAATTCTTATGGCTGCAATCCCCGTTAACAGGATCGATATGACAACAGCCAGTGAAAGTGCAGGGCGCCAAATTCAACCACAGAAATCTCATAATTAAAATTCTCAAACATACATGTATTGATACCATTTTAAAGGTAATCTTGTTGTTAATCCCACCAAAGTGTCTGATTTCAAATAGGCTTTACAGCGATAGCACCGCAGACGATTAGGGTTTGGTCACCGCCAAGTCACAGAAAAATTCAGCCATTTTTTTCGGGCTAAAGAGAGGAGTCACAAAAAGCAAAATAGAGATAAAATGAATCACTAACCTTTGATGATCTTCATAAGATGACACTCATAGGACTTATGTTACACAATACATATATGTTTTGTTCGATAAAGTGCTTTATTTATAAAAAAATCTCAGTATACATTGGCGCGTTATGTTCACTAGTTCCTAAAACATCCGGTGATATGTCAAACGATGTAGGAATCAATCTTTAGGATGTTTTTAACATAAAATGTCAATAATGTTCCAACCAGAAGAATTCCTATGTCTGTAAGAAAACAATGGAACGAGAGCTAACTCTCTCGTGACCGCGCCTCAGATCCTTGTGGCAATCTCCCAAACACCTGGCTCATTCCTCTCTCATTCGCCCCACTTCACAGTATAATCCTCAAACAGTTTCTAAAGACGGTGTGACATCTAGTGGAAGCTTAGAAGTGCAACATAACCATATCCCACTGTGTATTCAATAGGGGCTGGGTTGAAAATCGAGCAACCAGATTTCCCATTTCCTGTTTGGATTTTTCTCAGGTTTTTGCTGCCATATGAGTTCTGTTTATACTCCAGACATCATTCAAACAGTTTTAGAAACGTCAGAGTGTTTTGTATCCAATACTAATAATAATATGCATATATTAGCAACTGGGACTCAGGAGCAGGCCGTTTACTCTGGGCACCTTGGGCACCTTTCATCCAAGCTACTAGCCACAAGAAGTTAAGAACAAATTTATTTACAATGACGGCCTACCAGAAGTCAAAAATAATTAAATAAAAATATATGACAAAACACACATCACGACAAGAGAGACAGCACAACATACTAAAGAGGCAACAACATAGCATGGCAGCAAAATATGAACACGCATGGTAGCAACACACATGACAAAAAATGAGAGAACTAAATGGGCAGCCAGCAAACATGGTAGCAGCAGCAACAGGATACAAACATTATTGGGCACAGACAACAGCACAAAGGGCAAGAAGGTAGAGACAACAATACATCACGCAAAGCAGCCACAACTGTCACTAAGCGTGTCCACAATTTAGTCTTTAAATGAAGAGATTGAGATAAAACTGTCCAGTTTAAGTGTTTGATGCAGCTCGTTCCAGTCGCTAGCTGCAGCGAACTGAAAAGACGAGCAACTCAGGGATGTGTGCTTTGGGGACCTTTAACAGAATGTGACTGACAGAATGGGTGATATATGTGGAGGATGAGGGCTGCAGTAGATATCTCAGATAGGGGGGAGTGAGGCCTAAGAGGATTTTATTATTAAGCATCAACCAGTGTGTCTTGCGACAGGTATACAGAGATTATCAGTTTACAGAAGAGTATAGAGTGAAGTGATGTGTTCTATAAGGAGAATTGGTAGCAAATCTGATGGCCGAATGGTAAAGAACATCTAGCAGCTTGAGAGTACCCTTATCCGCCGATCTATGAATTACGTCTCTGTAATCTAGCATGGGTAGGATGGTCATCTGAATCAGGATTAGTTTGGCAGCTGTGGTGAAAGAGGAGCGATTACGATAGAGGAAACCAAGTCTAGTTCTAACTTTAGCCTGCAGCTTTGATAGGTGCTGAGAGAAGGACAGTGTACCATCTAGCCATACTCCCAAGTACTTGTATGAAGTGACTACCTCAAGCTCTAAACCATCAGAGGTAGTAATCACACCTGTGGGGAGAGGGGCATTCTTCTTACCAAACCACATTACCTTTGTTTTGGAGGTGTTCAGAACAAGGTTAAGGGCAGAGAAAGTTTGTTGGACAATAAGAAAGCTTTGTTGTAGAGTGTTTAACACAAAAAAAGACTATAATCTGCATATAAATGGATGAGAGAGCTTTCAACTGCCTGAGCTATGTTGTTGATGTAAATTGAGAAGAGCGTGTGGCCTATGATCGAGCCTTGGGGTACACCCTTGGTGACAGGCAGTGGCTGAGACAGCAGATGTTCTGAATTTTTACACTGCACTCTTTGAGAGAGGTAGTTAGCAAACCAGGCCAAAGGCGACTCAGAGACACCAATACTCCTTAACCGGCCAACAAGAACGGAATGGTTTACCGTATCAAAATGTTTGGCCAAATCAATAAAAATAGCAGCACAACATTGCTTAGAATCAAGGGAAATGGTGACATCATTGAGGACCTTTAAGGCTGCAGTGACACATCCATAACCTGAGCGCAAACCAGATTGCATACCAGAGAGAATACTATAGACATCAACAAAGCCTGTCAGTTGATTATTGACAAGTTTTTCCAACACTTTTGATAAACAGGGCAAAATAGAAATAGGCCAATAACAGTTGGATCAGCTTGATCTCCCCCTTTAAATAAAGGACGAACCGTGTCTGCCTTCCAACCAATGGGAACCTCCCCAGAGAGGAGAGACAGGTTAAAAATGTCAGAGATAGGCTTGGCGATTATAGGGGCAGCAACCTTAAAGAAGAAAGGGTCTAAACCATCTGACCCAGATGTTTTTTTGTGGTCAAGTTCATGGAGTTCCTTTAGCACCTCGGACTCAGTGACCACCTGCAGGGAGAAACTTTGTAGCAGGGCAGGGGAAAAAGAGAGAGGAGCATTGGGGCTAGTCGCATTAGAAGAGGTGGGAGATGAGGAAATGTTGGACGGGCAAGGCTTGGACGGGCGAGGCATGGCTGAGTCAAATAGGAATCCTGACTTAATGAAGTGGTGATTAAAGAGCTCAGCCATGTGCTTCTTGTCAGTAACAACCACATCATCAACATTAAGGGACATGGGCAGCTGTGAGGAGGAGGGTTTATTCTCTGGGTCTTTAACCATTTTCCAGAACTTCTTGGGGTTAGACCCACAGGGAGAGAACTGCTCCTTAAAGTAGCTAACTTTGGCTTTCCGGATAGCCTGAGTGCACTTATTTCTCTTTTGCCTGAACGAGAGCCAGACAGCCTGAGTATGCGTGTGCCGAGCCTTTCGCCAAATGCAATTCTTGAGGTGAAGTAACTCTGACAAAAAACTTTATTTTCTTGATATTTCACTACTAAAACAGAACATTTCCTAAATATTCAAACATCATTACATTTCATTTACATGTTGGTAATATTCTAAGAATGTTCTGCAACTGGTTTGACATTGGGAATGTTCTCAAATAGTTCAGAGAACGATAAGAAACAACGTTCTTCTGTGGGAATTTCAGAATTTCAGCATAACGTTTCCTACAGGGTTCTTCATGGTTCCATTTAAAGTCATATCTCGTCAGGCTCCCATGTCTCAGCCGGCTCGTCTGGGTCCCACGCCTCAGCTGGCTCTAAAGGTTCCCACGCGTCAGCTGGCTCTACAGGTTCCCGTGCCTCAGCAGAAGCGACCGGCCCGCTCCTGGTCCTCGGCATCGTCTCTCTGGTCGGTATCCTGCGGCTGGAGCTGCGCGTCAGGGATTGGGTACACTCACGTCCTTTCTGCTCCCCCTCTCTGGTACTCGTTGTCACCTGTTTATTCATTATTACGCACACCTGCCACCATCGTTACGCACACCTGCGCTTCATGAGACTCACCTGGACTCCATCACCTTCCTGATTACCTCCCCTATATCTGTCAATCCCTTTGGTTCTTTCTTAATGTGTCATTGTTTCTGTTTAAATCAAATCAAATGTTATTAGTCCCCAAATCCAGAACCATTTAAAGAAAGCGTACAGTGTAAAATAGAGCCGTTATTGCATGGAACTCCGTCCCATCTCATATTGCTCAAATGAACAGCAAACCTGATTTCAGAAAACAGACAAAGCAACACCTCACGGCACAACGCCTCTCCCCTATTTGACCTAGATAGTTTGTGTGTATGTATTGATATGCCTCTTTTAAAATGTATGTATTTCTGTCCTTGAGCTGTTATTGTCTATTAATGCTCTGTATTATGTCATGTTTCATGTTTTGTGTGGACCCCAGGAAGAGTAGCTGATGCTTTTGCAACAACTAATAGGTATCCTAATAAAATATCAAATACCTTACACTCTTACCATTGACCTGCACAACTATCTCGAATAATAGTGTGTTAATGTTGACAGTTTAATATGGATCCCTACTGGGCCACTATGGCTTCAGATACGGAGAGCATTGCAGACTGTGGAAACTTTAGGCCCCATTATTAGGACTTTATTCCATCTAAAATGTAGATTGTCTCTCTAAAGCTAATCTGATCAAATTTAGGGTTTGTCTCTTTAAACCTTATCTGAGCTTCTCGGAATCCCATGGCAAACCAGACAATTATTGCCACAGCGACGCACACCCCCATCTTGGTACCTGAGAGGGAATCTTTTCAGAGGGGAAAACATCAGCAGCACTCCTTACTGCATTCCTTTGTTTTGTGTGTTTGTGTGCGTGTGTGTGTTCTTCCTAAATCTCTCTGTATTACTCTTGACAAAGGTTAATTGAGTTTGTTCACCTAGGTAGCAGTCACATCATGTCTCTTTTTAGGAAAACATGTTTGTTTCACTTCCAGAAAAAATACTAATCTCTCTTAGTTCCAATGAAGTAGCGTTTAATGTGTCCAATCTGCATTCTCAATCCTTTCCCTCTGCAGAAGGCAGCAGGAGCTGCTCTCAAAGCACAGTATGGAGATGGGATACCCTGACAGCATCATGACAGCATTGGGTTGCCTTGAATTGTCCTCCATTTGTCAGAGCCATCCATCAACACTGTCTGACTGCAGGAAATCACTTCACATTATTAGCTCCTCACTAATGGCATTACTGTTATTGTTCTATGTGAGATGTGGACAGGAACAATGTGATTAGGGCTGGTGATGAATTTGCCCTGTTGTTTAGAGACCGTTGACTGACTGGGATGATTGACCTAAGCCAAAATGCTTCTGGGCAGGTATTGATGTTTGCTGTGTGTTATTTTTTAATGACCGCGTTCTGGTAATCATGAGCTTTATCGCCCTAGGGCCCTGGACTGTAGTTTGTAAAACGAGTAAGCAAAAGTTAAGAGGTGGTGGTGGTGGTACATACTTGATTTGGTGGTGTTCATACTCCTCTCCTGTTAGTATCCTCTGCTCTGTTTTGTGGAAGCTTTGGGAGGAGGGTTGGAAGGTTTGGAAGGATGCATGGAGAGCCAGAGAAACAGCTACAGTACTGGCCTGCAGAGATATGTAGCAGCACTGTGCGTAACATGGGACCCTTGTCAGCTATCTCTGCAGGCCAGACACCTGGTTTAACTTCTTACGGCTGAAATCCCGTTAACGGGATCGATTTGACAACGGCCAGTGAAAGTGCAGGGTGCCAAATTCAAACAACAGAAATCTCATAATTAAAATTCTACACCATTTTTTTACACCATTTTAAAGACAAACTTGTTGTTAATCCCACCACAGTATCCTATTTCTAAAAGGCTTTACGACGAAAGCATACCATGCGATTATGTTTTTAATCAGTGCCTAGTCACAGAAAAACACAGCCATTTTTCCAGCCAAAGAGAGGAGTCACAAAAAGCAGAAATAGAGATAAAATTAATCACTAACCTTTGATGATCTTCATCAGATGGCACTCATAGGACTTTATGTTACACAATACATATATGTTTTGTTCGATAAAGTTCATATTTATATCCAAAAATCTCAGTTTACATTGGCGCGTTATGTTCAGTAATGTTTTGCTTCCAAAACATCCGGTGATTTTGCAGAGAGCCACATCAATTTACAGAAATACTCATCATGAATGTTGATGAAAATACAAGTGTTATGCATGGAATTAAAGATATACTTCTCCTAAATGCAACCGCTGTGACAGATTTCAAAAAAGCTTTACAGCGAAGCACACCATGGAATAATCTGAGTACAGCGCTCAGCCACCAAAACAAGCCACACAGATACCCGCCATGTTGTGGATTCAACAGAAGTCAGAAATAGCATTATAAATATTCACTTACCTTTGATGATCTTCATCGGAATGCACTCCCAGGAATCCCAGTTCCACAATAAATGTTTGTTTTGTTCGATAAAGTCCATAATTTATGTCCAAATACCTCCTTTTTGTTCGCCGGTTTAGTTCACAAATCCAAATTCACAAGCTTAGTCCAGACGAAAAGTCAAAACAGTTCCATTACAGTTCGTAGAAACATGTCAAACGATGTATAGAATCAATCTTTAGGATGTTTTTATCATAAATCTTCAATAATATTCCAACCGGACAATTCCTTTGTATTTAGAAATGACGGCTGCGCGCGTGACTTAGCTCATTCTGCCAGACCCCTTAGTCAAATAGCTTTTATTCGCTCCCCCTTCACAGTAGAAGCCTGAAACAAGGTTCTAAAGACTGTTGACATCTAGTGGAAGCCTTAGGAAGTGCAATTGGACCAAATTTACACTGTATCTTGGATAGGCATATACTTGAAAATCTACACACCTCAGATTTCCCACTTCCTGGTTGGATTTGTTCTCAGGTTTTTGCCTGCCATATGAGTTCTGTTATACTCACAGACATCATTCAAACAGTTTTAGAAACTCCAGAGTGTTTACCATCCAAACCTACTAATAATATGCATATCTTAGCTACTGGGCCTGAGTAGCAGGCAGTTTACTCTGGGCACGCTTTTCATTCGAACATGAAAATAGCGCCCCCAGCAATAAGAAGTTAATGAGAGGAGACTGAGGCTCTGACTGAGGCTGTGTGGAGGCTGAGGATCTAACTGAGGCTGTGTGGAGGCTGAGGATCTGACTGAGGCTGTGTGGAGGTTGAGGATCTGACTGAGGCTGTGTGGCTGAAGATCTGACTGAGGCTGTGGGGAGGCTGAGGCTCTGACTCAGGATGTGTGGCTGAGGATCTGACTGAGGCTGTGTGACTGAGGATCTGACTGAGGCTGTGTGGCTAAGGCTCTGACTGAGGCTGTGGGGAGGCTTCGGATCTGACTGAGGCTGTGGGGAGGCTTCGGATCTGACTGAGGCTGTGGGGAGGCTCAAATCAAATCAACGTTTATTTGTCACGTGCGCCGAATACAACAGGTGTAGTAGACCTTACAGTGAAATGCTTACTTTGGCTCAAACCAATAGTGCAAAAAGGTATTAGGTCAACAATAGGTAGGTAAAGAAATAAAATAACTGTAAAAAGACAGGATATATACAGTAGCGAGGCTATAAAAGTAGCGAGGCTACATACAGACACCGGTTAGTCAGGCTGATTGAGGTAATATGTACATGTAGATATGGTTAAAGTGGCTATGCATATATGATGAACAGAGAGTAGCGGTAGCGTAAAAGAGGGGATGGCGGGTGGTGGGTGGGACACAATGCAGATAGCCCGGTTAGCCAATGTGCGGGAGCACTGGTTGGTCGGCCCAATTGAGGTAGTATGTACATGAATGTATAGTTAAAGTGACTATGCATATATGATAAACATAGAGTAGCAGCATCGTAAAAAGAGGGGTTGGGGGGGCACACAATGCAAATAGTCCGGGTAGCCATTTGATTACCTGTTCAGGAGTCTTATGGCTTGGGGGTAAAAACTGTTGAGAAGCCTTTTTGTCCTAGACTTGGCACTCCGGTACTGCTTGCCATGTGGTAGTAGAGTGAACAGTCTATGACTGGGGTGGCTGGGGTCTTTGACAATTTTTAGGGCCTTCCTCTGACACCGCCTGGTGTAGAGGTCCTAGATGGCAGGCAGCTTAGCCCCAGTGATGTACTGGGCCGTACGCACAACCCTCTGTAGTGCCTTGCGGTCAGAGGCCGAGCAATTGCCGTACCAGGCAGTGATGCAACAGTCAGGATGCTCTCGATGTTGCAGCTGTAGAACCTTTTGAGGATCTCAGGACCCATGCCAAATATTTTTAGTTTCCTGAGGGGGAATAGGCTTTTTCATGCCCTTTTCATGACTGTCATGGTGTGTTTGGACCATTCTAGTTTGTTGTTGATGTGGACACCAAGGAACTTGAAGCTCTCAACCTGCTCCACAACAGCCCCGTCGATGAGAATGGGGGTGTGCTCAGTCCTCCTTTTCCTGTAGTCCACAATCATCTCCTTAGTCTTGGTTACGTTGAGGGTGAGGTTGTTATTCTGGCACCACCCAGCCAGGTCTCTGACCTCCTCCCTATAGGCTGTCTCGTCATTGTCGGTGATCAGGCCTACCACTGTTGTGTTGTCTGCAAACGTAATGATGGTGTTGGAGTCGTCCCTGGCCATGCAGTTGTGGGTGAACAGGGAGTACAGGAGGGGACTGAGCACGCACCCCTGGGGAGCTCCAGTGTTGAGGATCAGCGTGGCAGATGTGTTGCTACCTACCCTCACCACCTGGGGGCGGCCCGTCAGGAAGTCCAGGATCCAGTTGCAGATGGAGGTGTTTAGTCCCAGGATCCTTAGCTTAGTGATGAGCTGAGGCCCTGACTGAGGCTGTGTGGCTGAGGATCTGACTGAGGCTGTGGGCATCTGTGAAACAACACTCTCTGGGGGTCACAGCCTCATGGATTTAGCTCACACAGGCAGAGTGGTTGGAGTAAACCACAAGGTTTATTTTCAGCATAACCCATGATCCTAACCCAAAAGATCATAACCCATACCCCTGCACATGTCCCATGTAGCCTGTCAATCAATGGGTTATCTGTGTACTCAAGCTGTCCCAGGAGTTTGGCCTTAACCTGGTAAATTGTTTCCCCTGGGCTTCTCTGTGCTTCGGCCTGAGGCTTGAAGGGTGCAGAAATACACAGCAGAATCTGGGACATCAGTTTAGTAATCCACTCCAATACACAACACATGAAATGTACTTATACATTGTACATAACATGAGTACATAACATGAGACCCTTGTCAGCTACACAATTATGGGGAATGGAAATTAAATAACCAAAGCAACAGTTCATTGAGTGCGGCTGGTTCAGTATCAGCACTTTAGACCCTATAAACTCAGTCTGTCACAGATAGTGACGCTGCATCTGTCTGCTCTCTTCAAACCTAATGGACAGATATGGCTCCGTTTTGACTGAGCATAGAGGCATAAGGGCATAGGAGCACAGAGAAAAAATGGGTGAATTGCCTATCTCCTACTTTTAGTCTCTGAAAACCGTTGAGAGGGAGAGAGAGAGCGATGGGGGAGGGGGAGAGAATTGCTTTAATAAAGGCTAATATTGCAGGTTGATTCATTCCCAATTTTGCAATGACAAGCAATTTTGACTAATATCTTTTACATGGCCCAGAGGCAGAAAAGGCAACAAATGCTTCTCGAACATTTTTCAGAAAAAGCAAAAGCAGCATAATAATGAACAAAGAATGTCTTCCTAATGTTTTTTTCAAAATTGCTAAATTGTGTTTATTTATGCTACTCACTCATTATGTCCCTTGTTTTATGTTATATTGTGATTCTCTTAGACTAGGTTGTAGTCTTTCAGTGTTATAATACCCATACTCTAGTGTGTTGTAGTCCAAAACAGAGAGCATGTTATAACTTATAACTTATCCAGTAGGCTATGTGTAACAGCACATAATATGGTCGTCAGAGCTTGTCCAGGCCCATTTGTAGCATGTCTCATCACCCACCGTGCCTATGTAACCGTGGCGACCTGTGGAGCCCCCAGACGCGCAGGCAGGAGGTGCAGAAAGGAGGAGGGAAGGAGAGGAAGGCGCAGCAGTGAGCAGCACTCTCACCCTCTACTGAGCGCTCATATAGTAAGGCAAAGTACTCCTAAACATGTACGCACAGACATACACACATACAATAGCATACACACACACATTTGTTTGCGTGTAATGAGCTATTCTACAACATAAGCCGTAGAATTTATTTGGACAACATGGCGTTCATTAAATGTCAAACTCAACACATGCTTCACATGGGCTGGCAAAGCATACAAATCAAATCAAATGTATTTATATAGCCCTTCTTACATCAGCTGATATCTCAAAGTGCTGTACAGAAACCCAGCCTAAAACCCCAAACAGCAAGCAATGCAGGTGTAGAAGCACGGTGGCTAGGAAAAACTCCCTAGAAAGGCCAAAACCTAGGAAGAAACCTAGAGAGGAACCAGGCTATGAGGGGTGGCCAGTCCTCTTCTGGCTGTGCCAGGTGGAGATTATAACAGAACATGGCCAAGATGTTCAAATGTTCATAAATGACCAGCATGGTCAAATAATATAAACACAGTAGTTGTCGAGGGTGCAGCAAGTCAGCACATCAGGAGTAAATGTCAGTTGGCTTTTCATAGCCGATCATTAAGAGTATCTCTACCCCGTCCTGCTGTCTCTAGAGAGTTGAAAACAGCAGGTCTGGGACAGGTAGCACGTCCGGTGAACAGGTCAAGGTTCCATAGCCGCAGGCAGAACAGTTGAAACTGGAGCAGGTGCACGGCCAGATGGACTGGGGACAGCAAGGAGTCATCATGCCAGGTAGTCCTGAGCATGGTCCTAGGGCTCAGATCCTCCGAGAGAGAGAAAAAAAGAAAGAAAAAGTGAATTAGAGAGAGCAACTAAATTCACACAGGACACCGGATAAGACAGGAGAAGTACTCCAATATAACAAACTGACCCTAGCCCCCGACACATAAACTACTGCAGCATAAATACTGGAGGCTGAGACAGGAGGGTGTCAAGAGACACTGTGGCCCCATCCGATGATACCCCAGGACAGGGACAAACAGGAAGGATATAACCCCACCACTTTGCCAAAGCACAGCCCCCACAACCGCTAGAGGGATATCTTCAACCACCAACTTACCATCCTGAGCAAGGCCGAGTATAGCCCACAAAGATCTCCGCCACGTCACAACCCAAGGGGGGGCGCCAACCCAGACAGGAAGATCACGCCAGTGACTCAACCTCTCAAGTGACGCACCCCTCCTAGGGACGGCATGAAAGAGCACCAGTAAGCCAGTGACTCAGCCCTGTAATAGGGTTAGAGGCAGAGAATCCCAGTGGAGAGAGGGGAACCGGCCAGGCAGAGACAGCAAGGGCGGTTCGTTGCTCCAGAGCCTTTCCGTTCACCTTCACACTCTGGGCCAGACTACACTCAATCATATGACCCACTGAAGAGATGAGTCTTCAGTAAAGACTTAAAGGTTGAGACGAGTCTCGCTCTCTCACATGGGTAGGCAGACCATTCCATAAAAATGGAGCTCTATAGGAGAAAGCCCTGCCTCCAGCTGTTTGCTTAGAAATTTTAGGACAATTAGGAGGCCTGCGTTTTGTGACCGTAGCGTACGTGTAGGTATGTACGGCAGGACCAAATCAGAAAGATAGGTACGAGCAAGCCCATGTAATGCTTTGTAGGTTAGCAGTAAAACCTTGAAACCAGCCCTTGCCTTAACAGGAAGCCAGTGTAGGGAGGCTAGCACTGGAGTAATTTGATCAAATTTTTGGGTTCTAGTCAGGATTCTAGCAGCCGTATTTAGCACTAACTGAAGTTTATTAAGTGCTTTATCCGGGTAGCCGGAAAGTAGAGCATTGCAGTAGTCTACCTAGAAGTAACAAAAGCATGGATACATTTTTCTGCATATTTTGGACACAACGTTTCTGATTTTTGCAATGTTACGTAGATGGAAAAAAGCTGTCCTTGAAACAGTCTTGATATGTTCATCAAAAGAGAGATCAGGGTCCAGAGTAGCGCCGAGGTCCTTCACAGTTTTATTTGAGACGACTTTACAACCATCAAGATGAATTGTGAGATTCAACAGAAGATCTCTTTGTTTCTTGGGACCTAGAACAAGCATCTCTGTTTTGTCTGAGTTTAAAAGTAGAACGTTTGCAGCCATCAACCTCCTTATGTCTGAAAACCAGGCTTCTAGCGAGGGCAATTTTGGGGCTTCACCATGTTTCATTGAAATGTACAGCTGTGTGTCATCCGCATAGCAGTGAAAGTTACATTTGTTTTCGAATGACATCCCAAAGAGGTAAAATATATAGTGAAAACAATATTGGTCCAAAACGGAACCTTGAGGAACACCGGAATGTACAAGTTGATTTGTCAGAGGACAAACCATTCACAGAGACAAACTGATATCTTTCCGACAGATAAGATCTAAACCAGGCCAGAACTTGCCGTGTAGACCAATTTGGGTTTCCAATCTCTCCAAAAAGAATGTGTTGATCGATGGTATCAAAGGCAGCACTAAGGTCTAGGAGCACGAGGACAGATGCAGAGCCTCGGTCTGACACCAGTAAACTCTAACGAGTCACAAACCCGGATCCCCCCATCAAAAAAGCTGACTAGCATAGCCTAGCCTAAAGCCCCAGGGATATCAATATAATAAAATGTTCATGAAATCACAAGTCCAAGACACCAAATGAAAGATAACACATCTTGTGAATCCAGCCAATCATTTCTGATTTTTAAAATGTTTTACAGGGAAGACACAATATGTATTTCTATTAGCTAACCACCATAGCAAAAGACACAACTTTTTTTTTCCCACCATTTTTTTTCCTGCATAGGTAGCTATCAACAAATTCGACACCAAATAAAGATATAATAGTCACTAACCAAGAAACAACTTCATCAGATGACAGTCTGATAACAGATTTTTGTATAGCATATATTTTTTTTGTTAGAAAATGTGCATATTTCAGGTAATAATCACAGTTCTACATTGCAGCTGCAATCTGAAATAGCGCCGAAGCAGCCAGAATAATTACAGTGACCAACGTCAAATACCTAAATACTCATCATAAAACATTTCAAAAAATATATGGTGTACAGCAAATGAAAGACAAACATCTTGTGAATCCAGCCAATATTTCCGATTTTTTAAGTGTTTTACAGCGAAAACACAATATTCATTATATTAGCTTACCACAATAGCCAGAAACAAGCCATTTACCAGCAGCAAAGGTTAGCGATCGTACAAACCGCAAGCAAAAGATATATAATTTTTGACTAACCTTCATAAACTTCATCAGATGACAGTCCTGTAACATCATATTACACAATGCATATAGGGTTTGTTTGAAAATGTGCATATGTAGCGGCACAAATCGTGGTTATACAATGTCAATAGTAGCCAAACTTCAAGCAATCTGTCCGGCGCCATCTTGGAGAGGCACCTAATCTAATCAATAACTAATCATAAACTTGACTAAAAAATACAGGTTGGACAGCAAATGAAAGATACATTAGTTCTTAATGCAACCGCTGTGTTAGATTTTTTAAATTAACGTTACTACGACACACAGCGGTTGCATTACAGCGAGACCGTGCCGAAATTAATGGCGGAATTATTGTTTAACATTTTTCAACATAAATACGAATTAACAGCATAAAGACTTTTTACTATTTGTTGAGCTTCCATCAGAATCTTGGGCAAGGTGTCCTTTGTCCATAATAATCGTTGCTCGGCTGTAGAATGTCGTCTTCAACCGTGTAATTAGCAGCAAACATTAGCTATGTGGCCCAGACATGCCCAACTCTTCAAAACGCAGGACAAAGAAAATTCCGAAAATCGCAATATACTCATATAAACTGATATAACTCGGTTTAAAATAACTACGTTATGATGTTTCTAACACCTATATCGAATAAAATCAGAGCCGGATATATCTAACGCCGATAACGTGAGCTTTTCAGAATGCCATCCTGAGGTCCTCCTCTGCGCCATGACGAACGTTGAAAAGGGTGCCCCCCTCGTTCCAAGCCCATTTATACTGCCTCAGATCTACCTAACAACACCATTTCAATTCTCAACGCTTGCTGACATCTAGGGGAAATCGTAATCTGCCAGACCAGTGACTGAAACACCTCCCACCCGGCCCCACATCTCACTAGAGGCTTCATTCAGCGTTCTACAGACTGTTGACATCTAGTGGAAGGCGTAGGAAGTGCAAACAGATCCATATATTACAGGGAATTGAATAGGCGATGACTTTAACATCGACCCTTCTCAGAATTCTCACTTCCTGTTTGGATTTTTTCTCAGCCTTTTGCCTGCGATATGAGATCTGTTATACTCACAGACATCATTCAAACAGTTTTAGAAACTTCAGAGTGTTTTCTATCCAATAGTAATAAGAATATGCATATATTAGCATCTGGGACAGAGTAGGAGGCAGTTCACTATGGGCACACAATTCATCCAAAAGTGAAAATGCTGCCCCCTATATCAAAGAAGTTAAAAGGTAATTTACCACCTTCACAAGTGCAGTCTCAGTGCTATGATGGGGTCTAAAACCAGACTGAAGCATTTCGTATACATTGTTTGTCTTCAGGAAGGCAGTGAGTTGCTGCGCAACAGCTTTTTCAAACAATTTTGAGAGAAATGGTAGATTCGATATAGGCCGATAGTTTTTTTATATTTTCTGGGTCAAGGTTCGGCTTTTTCAAGAGAGGCTTTATTACTGCCCACTTTTAGTGAGTTTGGTACACATCCGGTGGATAGAGAGCCGTTTATTATGTTCAACATAGGAGGGCCGAGCACAGGAAGCAGCTCTTTCAATAGTTTAGTTGGAATAGGGTCCAGTATGCAGCTTGAAAGTTTAGAGGCCATTATTATTTTCATCGTTGTGTCAAGAGATATATCATTCCTTATATGTATTGCAAGTGATATGTAATTTGTAATGAATGAGCTCTAGCTAATGACAATCCATCTTGTACCTCTGATGCACAAGGTACCATCTTGTACCTTGTGCATGATGGATGCTGTCAGTGAATGCATCAGAACATGATTCATAAAGTGTGAGTGAAACTGTTTGTGTTAGAATCATAGAAGATAATCCATAACCTCATGCCCCATTTTGTGCTGTTGTCACCTTCAATTTGGGTCACTTTACTTTAACAGTCGATAAATGTGAGAATCTCTTCATTGTAAATGCCTTTATGTGATGTAATAATGATGTAGTCCCTGAAATCCATTAGTTGCTTACAGTAGTTAACTTCTCTGCGCTACGGATCCCTTTTACGGGATCACTTTCCTAAACAACCGCTAGAATTGCAGGGCGCCAAATGCAAAAATATTACTAAAAATATTTATAATCATGCAATCACAAGTGAAATATACCAAAACACAGCTTAGCTTGTTGTTAATCCACCTATCGTGTCAGATTCTGAAAATATACTTTACAGCGAAAGAAATCCAAGCTTTTGTGAGTGTAGCAATCAATGCTACAACAGCTAGCCCCAAATTAGCATGGTCACGAAAGTCAGAAAAGCAATAAAATTAATCGCTTACCTTAGATAATCTTCGGATGTTTGCACTCACGAGACTCCCAGTTACACAATAAATTGTATTTTTGTTCGATAAATATTACTTTTATAACAAAAAAACGCCATTTGGGTTGCGCGTTATGTTGAGAAAACTACAGCCTCGTTCCAGTCCTGAAAGGAAGAACAAAATTCCCAAACGTATCAGATTAAAAAATATTACTACAAATATTTATAATCATGCAATCACAAGTGAAATATACCAAAACACAGCTTAGCTTGTTGTTAATCCACCTATTGTGTCATATTTTGAAAATATACTTTACAGCGAAAGAAATCCAAGCTTCTGTGAGTGTAGCAATCAATGCTACAACAGTTAGCCTTATATTAGCTTGGTTAGCATGGTCACGAAAGTCAGAAAAGCAATAAAATTAATTGCTTACCTTAGATAATCTTTGGATGTTTGCACTCACGAGACTCCCAGTTACACAACAAATGTTCTTTTTGTTCGATAAATATTACTTTTATCACTAAAAACCACCATTTGGTTTGCGCATTATGTTCAGAAAACCAAAGCCTTGTTCTGTTCGACTAATTCCAAAAAGTATCCGTAATGGTCGTAGAAATATGTCAAATGTATATTTATATATATAATATATAAATTATATGCATATTCTACGATCTAGGCCAGAGAAAATGTCCATTTACCTTGGGAACGATATTTTAAGAAAATAAAAAAATTCTGACCCCTAGCGTCAAGAGGTTAAACCTGAAACCATTATTCTGCTCTTATTTGTCTCTTTCCTCAGTTATAGAAACATTGTGCACACAAAGGTTCTACTCCTAACTTTACTAAAGGGTTTTTAGAATCTACCCATACGAGATTGGTAGACTTGAGGGATAGTTTGTGTTAAATATCATGACAGTCAGCATCTCGGTCAACTGTAACAAAAACATAGCTTAGATCTCTAGCACTGCAGCCTTGAGTTTAGGCATACAAGTGCATGCCTTAGTAGGACAGACAATAGCTTTACTCCACACGGTATGCAGGCTGACAATTCCCTGATTCTTTATCACATTGGGTATGGGATTTGAGCTACACACACACACACACACACACACACACACACACACACACACACACACACACACACACACACAGGGAGAGAGAGAAAGGAGATGAGAGGCATGTGAATACCACCAGGGGGGATCCCCACTAGCACTCAAAAGGGCCAATTAGACAACCAAGACTTGACTGATTCATGCAACATTTGACACATCACACACTCTGTCTTTCTTTGCCTCTGTAATGGCACAGGAGAATGGGACTTGTCTATACAGTACGTCTCTCACGGCTCCTTTAACAGCTAGTGTTTGCTTCATTTCCCAACCAGTCACCAGTGTGTGTGTATGTGTGTATGTGTGTGTGTCTAATCAATCTAATGTTATTTGTTACATGCTTCGTAAACAACAGGTGTAGACTAACAGTGACATGTTTACTTCCCAACAATGCAGAAGAAAAAAAAAAAGAATAGTAGAAAACATTTAAAGAAAAAATATTGAAAAATAATAACACGAGGAATAAATAGAAAAATAATAACACAAGGAATAAAT
This sequence comes from Salvelinus sp. IW2-2015, assembly GCF_002910315.2. NCBI lineage: Eukaryota > Metazoa > Chordata > Actinopteri > Salmoniformes > Salmonidae > Salvelinus > Salvelinus sp. IW2-2015. The sequence continues at coordinate 46,155,048 of NC_036838.1, forward strand.
CCACAATGAGTACCGATAACTTGGCTATATACACAGGGTGGTGGTGTGTACTGTGTAATCAAATCAAATCAAAGTGTATTGGTAGCTTAAACAGATTGCCAAATGTTATCGCAGTTGCAGTGAAATGCTAGTGTTTTCTAGCTCCAACAGTGTAGCAATAATACCTAGAATATAACAATATGCACATCCTCCAAAAAAATGTAAAGAAGAAAATTAAGAAATATCAGAAAAGAGCAATGTGAGTCCGGATTATATACAGTGGGGAAACAAGTATTTGATACACTGCCGATTTTGCCGATTTTCCTACTTACAAAGCATGTAGAGGTCTGTAATTTTTATCATAGGTACACTTCAACTGTGAGAGACGGAATCACAAAAATCACAAAAATCACATTGTATGATTTTTAAGTAATTAATTAGCATTTTATTGCATGACATAAGTATTTGATACATCGAAAAGCAGAACTTAATTTTTGGTACAGAATCCTTTGTTTGCAATTACAGAGATCATACGTTTCCTGTAGTTCTTGACGAGGTTTGCACACACTGCAGCAGGGATTTTGGCCCCACTCCTCCATACAGACCTTCTCCAGATCCTTCAGGTTTCGGGGCTGTCGCTGGGCAATACGGACTTTCAGCTCCCTCCAAAGATTTTCTATTGGGTTCAGGTCTGGAGACTGGCTAGGGCCACTCCAGAACACTTGAGATACTTCTTACGGAGCCACTCCTTAGTTGCCCTGGCTGTGTGTTTCGGGTCGTTGTCATGCTGGAAGACCCAGCCACGACCATCATCAATGCTCTTACTGAGGGAAGGAGGTTGTTGGCTAAGATCTCGCAATACATGGCCCCATCCATCCTCCCCTCAATACGGTGCAGTCGTCCTGTCCCCTTTGCAGAAAAGCATCCCCGAAGAATGATGTTTCCACCTCCATGCTTCACGGTTGGGATGGTGTTCTTGGGGTTGTACTCATCCTTCTTCTTCCTCCAAAACACGGCGAGTGGAGTTTAGACCAAAAAGCTCTATTTTTGAATCATCAGACCACATGACCTTCTCCCATTCCTCCTCTGGATCATCCAGAGTGGTCATTGGCAAACTTCAGACGGCCTGGACATGCGCCTGCTTGAGCAGGGGGACCTTGTGTGGCGCTGCAGGATTTTAATCCATGACGGCGTAGTGTGTTACTAATGGTTTTCTTTGAGACTGTGGTCCCAGCTCTCTTTCAGGTCATTGACCAGGTCCTGCCGTGTAGTTCTGGGCTGATCCCTCACCTTCCTCATGATCATTGATGCCCCACGAGGTGAGATCTTGCATGGAGCCCCAGACCGAGGGTGATTGACCATCATCTTGAACTTCTTCTATTTTCTTCTATTTTCTAATAATTGCGCCAAACAGTTGTTGCCTTCTCACCAAGCTGCTTGCCTATTGTCCTGTAGCCCATCCCAGCCTTGTGCAGGTCTACAATTTTATCCCTGATGTCCTTACACAGCTCTCTGGTCTTGGCCATTGTGGAGAGGTTGGAGTCTGTTTGATTGAGTGTGTGGACAGGTGTCTTTTATACAGGTAACGAGTTCAAACAGGTGCAGTTAATACAGGTAATGAGTGGAGAACAGGAGGGCTTCTTAAAGAAAAACTAACAGGTCTGTGAGAGCCGGAATTCTTACTGGTTGGTAGGTGATCAAATACTTATGTCATGCAATAAAATGCAAATGAATTACTTAAAAATCATACAATGTGATTTTTTGGATTTTTGATTTAGATTCCGTCTCTCAAAGTTGAAGTGTACCTATGATAAAAATTACAGACCTCTACATGCTTTGTAAGTAGGAAAACCTGCAAAATCGGCAGTGTATCAAATACTTGTTCTCCCCACTGTACATTCTAGTCATGACTCATCCTATATAACTACTGCTGTACTGTACACACCTTTTATATTCATATACTGCAAACACACAGAGCCTTCGGAAAGTTTTCAGACCTCTTGAATTTTTCCACATTTTGTTAAGTTCCAGCCTTATTCAAAAATAGATTAAATAGTTTTTTTCCTCATCAATCTACACACAATACCCCATATTGAACAAAGCAAAAAATGGGTTTTTAGAAATGTTTGCTAATTGATTTATAAAAATAAAAATGAAATATCATATTTACATAAGTATCCCTTTACTCAGTCCTTTGTTGAAGCACCTATGGTAGCGATTACAGCCTTAAGTCTTCTTGGGTGTGGCGCTACAAGCTTGGCATAAGATGGCGCCAGAGGAGATGGCTGCCGTTTTACGGGCTCCTAACCAATTGTGCTCTTGTATGTGTTTTTTCACGTTATTTGTAACTTATTTTCAAATCAAGTTTATTTTATATAGCCCTTCGTACATCAGCTAATATCTCGAAGTGCTGTACAGAAACCCAGCCTAAAACCCCAAAGAGCAAGCAATGCAGGTGTAGAAGCACGGTGGCTAGGAAAAACTCCCTAGAAAGGCCAAAACCTAGGAAGAAACCTAGAGAGGAACCAGGCTATGAGGGGTGGCCAGTCCTCTTCTGGCTGTGCCGGGTGGAGATTATAACAGAACATGGCCAAGATGTTCAAAATGTTCATAAATGACAAGCATGGTCAAATAATAATCAGGAATAAATGTCAGTTGGCTTTTCATAGCCGATCATTAAGTGTTGAAAACAGCAGGTCTGGGACAGGTAGGGGTTCCATAACCGCAGGCAGAACAGTTGAAACTGGAACAGCAGCAAGGCCAGGTGGACTGGGGACAGCAAGGTCTGAGGTCTGATCTTCTATACTTTACTCCGTTCATCTTTGCCTCAATCCTGACTAGTCTCCCAGTTCCTGCCACTGAAAAACATCCCACTGCATGATGCTGCCACCACCGTGCTTCACCGTAGGGATGGTGCCAGGTTTCCTCCAGACGTGACGCTTGGCATTCAGGCCAAAGAGTTCAATCTTGGTTTTATCAGACCAGAGAATCTTGTTTCTCATGGTCTGAGAGCCTTTAGGGGCCTTTTGGCTAACTCCAAGTGGGCTGTCATGTGCCTTTTACTGAAGAGTGGCTACCGTCTGGCCACTCTACCATAAAGGCCTGATTGGTGGAGTGCTGCAGAGATGGTTATCCTTCTGGAAGGTTCTCCCATCTTCACAGAGGAACTCTGGAGCTCTATCAGCATGACCATTGGGTTCTTGGTCACCTCCCTGACCAATGCCTTTCTCCCCGGATTGCTCAGTTTGGCCGGGCGACCAGCTCTAGGAAGAGTCTTGGTGTTTCCAAACTTCTTCCATTTAAGGAGGCCACTGTGTTCTTGGGGACCTTCAATGCTGGTACCCTTTCCCAGATCTGTGCCTCGACACAATCCTGCCTCGGAGCTCTACGGACAATTCCTTCGACCTCATGGTTTGGTTTTTGTTCTGACATGCACTGTCAATTGTGGGACCTTCAATCAATTGAATTTACCACAAGTGGACTCAATCAAGTTGTAGAAACATCTCACTGATGATCAATGGAAACATGATGCACCTGAGCTCAATTTCGAGTCTCATAGCAAAGAGTCTGAATACTTATGTAAATAAGGTATTTCTGTTTTTTGTTTTTAATACATTTGCAAAAACGTCTAAAAAGCCTGTTTCACTGTTTCTTTATGTGGTGTTGTGTGTAGTTTTCTGAGGAAATTGTTTTATTTAATCCATTTTAGAATAAGTCTGTAACGTAACAAAATGTGGAAAAAGTCAAGGTGTCTGAATACTTTCTGAAGGCACAGTATATATTTATATATATATATATGGACAGTATTTTGATAGAAAAGGTGTGTACAGCAGTAGTTATATAGAATGAGCCATGACTAGAATACAGTGTGTAAACATTATTAGTGACCAGTGTTTGATGACTATGCACATAACCCAAAAAGTAAGAAATATCAGAACGAGAAAACAGTCCCTAAGGTGCAGGGTAGAGTACCGGGTGGTATCCAGCTAGTAACAGTGACTAAGATTCAGGGCATGGTACTGGGCAGAGGCTGGCTAGTGGAGACTGTTTAACAGTCTGATGGTTTAGAGATAGAAGCTGATTATCAGTCTCTCAGTCTCAGCTTTGATGCACCTGTACTGTCTCCTCCTTCTAGATGTTAGCGGGGTGAACAGGCCTTGTCTCGGGGGGCCAAGCCGAATTTCTTCACCACTCTGTCTGTGTGAAGAGACCACATCAATGATGTGCACGCCGAAGAACTTGAAGCTTTTGACCCTGGGGCCCCGTTGATGTGGATGCGGGCATGCTCTCTTTGCTGTTTCCTGTTGTCCACAATCAGCTATTTACTTTTGTCTGCGTTTAGGGAGAGGTGTGTGTATTGTGCACTGTGTGTTTATTGTGTGTGTTTATTGTGTGTGTACTATGTGTGTGCTGTGTGTACTGTGTGTGTACTGTGTGTGTACTGTGTGTATTGTGTGTGTATTGTGTGTAGAGGTCGACCGATTAATCGGCATGGCCGATTAATTAGGGCCGATATCAAGTTTTCATAACAATCGGTAATCTGCATTTTTGGACGCCGATTATGGGCGATAACATTGCACTCCATGAGGAGACTGCATGGCAGGCTGACCACCTGTTACACGAGTGCAGCAAGGAGCCAAGGTAAGTTGCTAGCTAGCATTAAACTTATCTTATAAAAAACAATCAATCTTAACATAATCACTAGTTAACTACACATGGTTGATGATATTACTAGTTTAACTAGCTTGTCCTGCGTTGCAAATAATCAATGCAGTGCCTGTTAAATTATCATCGAATCACAGCCTACGTCGCCAAACGGGTGACGATTTTACAAGCGCATTCGCGAAAAAAGCACTGTCGTTGCACCAATGTACCTAACCATAAACATCAATGCCTTTCTTAAAATCAATACACAAGTATATTTTTTTAAACCAGCATATTTAGTTAAAAGAAATTCATGTTAGCAGGCAATATTAACTAGGGAAATTGTGTCACTTCTCTTGCATTCTGTGCAAGCAGAGTAAGGGTATATGCAGCAGTTTGGACCGCCTGGCTCGTTTCGAACTGTGTGAAGACCATTTCTTCCTAACAAAGACCAGAATTTTACCTAATTATGACATAACATTGAAGGTTGTGCAAAGTAACAACAATATTTAGACTTATGGATGCCACCCGTTCGATAAAATATGGAACGGTTCCGTATTTCACTGAAAGAATCACATTTTTATTTTCGAAATGATAGTTTCTGGATTTTACCTTATTAACCTTTCACGAGTATCAATCCCGGATCCGGGAGCACCCCCCACCCCCCACACACTGATTAGCATAGCTAGCATAGCGTCACAAGTAACTTGTAGCATCTAAATATCATTAAATCACAAGTCCAAGACACCAGATGAAAGATACAGGTCTTGTGAATAAAGCCACCATTTCAGATTTTTAAAATGTTTTACAGGCAATATGTAAATCTATTAGCTAACCACGTTAGCAAAGGAGAGGATTTTTTCACTCCCAACAGTTTTTCCCTGCGTCAGTAGCTATCACTAATTCGACTAAAATAAAATATATATAGCCACTAACCAAGAAAACATTCATAAGATGACAGTCTGATACATATTTATGGTATTGCATAGTTTTTTTTTGAAAATGTGCATTTTTCAGGTATAAATCACAGTTCTACATTGCAGCTGCATTCTGAAAAGGTGCCGACCCAGCCAGAATAATTACAGAGACCAACGTCATATAACTAATTACTCATTTTAAAACATTTCAGAAAAATACACAGCGTACAGATATTGAAAGCCCAACATCTGGTGAATCCAAACAATATTTCAGATTTATAAAATGTTTTATAACGAAAACAAAATGTAGCGCTAAATTAGCATAGCTATACCAGGCAGATCCGCTGGGCGCCCACGGCAAGATCACATGCACAACAGATATGATATAACATCGTAAATTGGGTCTTACTATGGCTGATCTTTCATCAGAATGTTGATCAAGTGTCCATTGTCAAGATGAGTTGTGGTTGCGTTCAGAGTCGTTCTTTTCCCTCTCCATTTAGCACAGGTACCGGTGGAGTGGCACGTATTTCTCAAACGATACTAAAATCTAACAACTGAACACCGCAAAACTCCCTAAAAAATTCAAATAATCTGATTAAACTATATTGAAAAAACATACATTACGATGATCTGGTCACATGTATCAAACAAACTTCGACACGGAGATAATATGGCCCGACACACAAGAAAAACGTAGCTCTAATTCCATCCAATCGAGAACCGGAAGTTGTCGTCATGCCAAAGATTTTGCTCTCATTTCACGTCAGTCCCAGATAGACAAGAAATTTTTCCTCTACGTCCTCTAGACACCCAGAGGAAGGCCAGTGAGTTGTGTTTCGGGTCATAGGAGGCATGACCATATATAGGCAGAGCTTTGAAGCCAGCACAAAACATCTTGATTTTATGTTCTTGGTCATGGAAAGTGCTGTGAAATGTTCTGAATCACTCAGAGACAAAATTGAAACGGTTTTAGAAACTGGAGATTGTTTTCTTTCCAACGGTAATTATTTATATGCATATAGTAAGAGCAATAATTAAAGAAGAGGCAGTTTAATCCTGTTGAGGCCATTTATGCTAATGCGAAAAACAGCACCCCCTGTATTGACAAGAAGTTTTAATGACCAAAGGCTTGTTTTCTGTGTGTTAATTATATTTATAATTAGGTCTGATTTGATAGAGGGTCTGACTGAGCGGTGGTAGGCAGCAGTAAGGTTCGTAAGCATTCATTCAAACAGCACATTTTCTGCGTTTTGCACAGCAGCTCTTCGAATGCTTGAAGCACAGCGCGTGTTTTTCACTTTAAGCCTATCAACTCCCGAGATTAGGCTGGCAATACTATAGTGCATATAAGAACACCAAAAGTCAAAGGTATATGAAATACAAATGGTATAGAGAGAAATAGTCCTATAATTCCTATAATAACTACAACCTAAAACTCTTACCTGGGAAAATTGAAGACTCATGTTTAAAAGGAACCACCAGCTTTCATATGTTCTCATGTTCTGAGCAAGGAACTTAAACATTAGCTTTTTTACACATGGCACGCACATATTGCACTTTTACTTTCTTCTCCAACACTGTGTTTTTGCATTGTTTAAACCAAATTGAACATGTTTCATTATTTATTTGAGACTAAATTTATTTTTATTTATGTATTATATTAAGTTAAAATAAAAGTGTTAATTCAGTATTGTTGTAATTGTCATTATTACAAATATATATATAAAAATCGTTCGATTAATCGGTTTTGGCTTTTTTTGGTCCTCCAATAATCAGTATTGGTGTTGAAAAATCATAATCGGTCGACCTCTAATTGTGTGTGTGTACTGTGTGTGTACTGTGTGTGTACTGTGTGTACTGTGTATGTCTTTTGACAAATTCTAGACACCTGCTGGGTTTGATTTCAACCTTCTCTCAATTTCTACAGTAATGGTTCAATTGACTCATTTTGGTGTCACTGGTCATACCTGATTACCGTCAATTTGAGGTAGTGCCACAGTGCGATACAAGGAATAGTATTTATTGCTTGTTTCTCAACATCAGGTTGTTGGTCTGATGTGGTGGTGATATCATGGGTTTAGTGTAGAGCCCGTACCCAGAGAGTTCACACTGCTAGTGCTCTCCAACCAGTGTAGAGAGGGGCTGGATCAATGGGTTGACGGGTGTGCCACAGTGACACTACCGTACGCTCCCTGTAGCACCCCCACTGCGGGCAGAGCAGTGGGATTCCAGGGACTTGTCAGCCAATGCTGCATCACATGTTATATTGATAAATCTCTCCTGGAGACAGAGAAGACAGACCAGCATGTCATTGCAGCAAAGCTATTCCCCATGTCTTACATGTCAACAAGATGGATCTATTTTGTTTCTCCCTTTAGTCAAAATATTATGTGCAATGTTTTGTGAACTGCTGCAGTATGTACGTACTGTAAATGGGAATATAGATGGTGAGGGAATGAGGGAAAGGAAAAGAGAAAGAAAGAGAGCGAGAAAGAGAGGTAAAAGAAAGAGAGAGAGAGGAATTCGGTAACAATGGGCAATGGTGCAGAGATATGGTGGAATACAAAAATCGGACCCTGCCTACTGATATTATTGCCCTCTCTTTCTTTCTTTCTTTCTTTCTTTCTTTCTTTCTTTCTTTCTTTCTTTCTTTCTTTCTCTCTTCTCTCTCGCCCTCTCCTCTCCCTCTCTCTCTCTCCTCTCTCTCTCTCTCTCTCTCTCTCTCTCTCTCTCTCTCTCTCTCTCTCTCTCTTCTCTCTCTCTCTCTCACTCTCTCTCTCTCATCTCTCTCTCTCTCTCTCTCTCTCTCTCTCTCTCTCTCTCTCTCTCTCTCTCTCTCTCTCTCTCTCTCTCTCTCTCTCTCTCTCTCTCTCCTCTCCCTCTCTGTGTCCTCTCTCTCTCATTGTTAATGTAAGGCTGTTATTAGCATGCGTTGGGTTGGTCCAGCCTAACGCGCTGAGGGAGCGTCTTACCTGCCAGTTCATATTCTAGCCCCTGAATGAAAGATTCATACGTCAGGTATGTGGTCCTAAACAATGAGCAGCTGACTTTGAATCTGCATCAATCATGGGGCAAGAGAAGCCATGCTTGAGATAAAAGAGTGCCCTTGTCGAAGCGATTTGAGCTCGCCTCAGGGAGAGAATGTGGGGAGGGTGTGGACCACAGGAAATACAAGACATGATTTGCATGTTTCAAGACCACCTATGTCGCTGTGGGATTATGTTTCCTTTCCTGCTTTATATCTTTAATACTTCAAGACATGCAATGCGTCTCCTCGCCCCTGTTTATTTTCAGACTCTAGCCTTCTCTGTTGCGCAAGATATTTTATCAAACGCATTAAAGCAGAATTATGGGGTATGCATCTTGTAATTACTGAAAGAATGCCCGCTGAAAACAGGTTCCCGTGTGGGTTGGCTGTTGTTTATATTATCATCATTACTGTTATCATTGAGCTTGTCTGAAATGTAAATATATACTTTTTGCTCTATTGTGAGCGATTCCTGATTAGCGCCATGCAAACATCCCTCGCCACAATCAAGCTCAGTGGATTTGTTCAGGGATGTCTTCCACACACGCACCACACACTCCCCCATTTCCTCTAATAAAGCCCTACTAGCTAGGGACAGTAAGACACCCCAGGACATTTCCCCACCATGGGCTACACCTCTGTGGGAGCCGTCCTTGTTCTCTCTCTCTCTCTCTCTCTCCTCTCTCTCTCTCTCTCTCTCTCTCTCTCCTCTCTCTCTCTCTCTCTCTCTCTCTCTCTCTCTCTCTCTCTTCTCTCCTCTCTCTCTCTCTCTCTCTCTCTCTCTCTCTCTCTCTCTCTCTCTCTCTCTTCTCTCTCTCTCTCTCTCTCTCATATATACAGTTAGGTTCAGGCATAGCTTTAATTACACTTAAACTACACATTTAGATTTGTCTCCCAATTAGGCCTCCATCAAACTCCCTACCTCTGCTCATTTCACATTACACCAAGGCACTGTAGAGTCAGACGTCTGAGACGGGGGTGAGAGAGCTCAAACAGGAAGCTGCCTCGATGAAGTTTGTTTTGACGGTCAAGGCTTCCACTTCACTGGAAACATTTAGATATAGACAATATCAATAAATGAAAGATAGAAAACACTAGCTGTACAAAAACACTGTACCTTTCATTGCTTTCTGCCTCTCCTAGTCAGAGTCTATTTCCCCGCCAGGAGGAGGATGGTGAAATATTAAAGACACCAGCCAGACGTTTTAGCATTCTACTCAGGTGCTGTTTGTCTCATTGGGGCTCCCTTGTATAGGAGCCAAGGCAGAGTCCTCAAGTTCTCCTCCCTGGGAGAAAAAACTACAGGAGAAACCACTTAACTAAGCCACAGTCTGCCCAGTCATACAGCTTATTAACATTCACTTTCTCACGTCTGAATACATCATCTCCAAATGTTGTCCAGTTTATACAACCTTTAGTGAGAAAGCCTGCGGACAAGCAAGGGTCTCGGGTTATAGTGATTGGAAGAATACGGCACACTCACTAAATAGAGAGCGGAGGGGATATGCATCACACCAATGCATACCAATATATTGGTATTACTTGTAACATTGTTATCACCATGCTCAATGGAGCTGAGCTTCAACAACTGACTTGGATGAACACATCTTGATACACTCTCTTGTATTGACCCATGTTATTTGGTCATATTTTTGGCATCTCTGCAGGTTGTTTGCAGTATAGGCGTAAATGCCACTGTCACCAGGTCCCTAGAGAGGGAGAGAGAGAGAGATTTGAGAGGGAGTAGGGGACAGGTGACGACAGGTGACAGACGATGACAGCAACTCTCTGCTGACTCGCCAAGCTGCCACCAAGGGACCAGATTTGTTTTCTCTACAGGCTAGCTAGCCTCTCCTCCTTCAGCTCTGACTGACGGATGGAAACAGGCCTCACGCAGGTCTGTCTGTCTGTTTGTCTGTCTGGCTTATCTCTCTCTCACTCTCTCTCTCTCTCTCAATTAAATTGAATTAAATTCAAAGGGGCTTTATTGGCATGGGAAATGTGTTTATATTGCCAAAGCAAGTGTAAAACAAAACAACAATGACAAAAACCAACAAAGCCAATTAAGCAAACAAAGACAAAAACAATCTGACATTAACAGTAAGCATTACACACACAAAAAGTTTAAAGAGATGTTATATATTATATTATTAATGGGTAATTTTTTTAAATAACATTTAAAATGTTACATATGCTATGTACAGTGTTGCGACAATGTGCAAATAGTACAGTAGAATGTACGAATGACGGGGGAAAATAAATAGGCAGATACATGTATGTTATATTTACATTGGACTCCTGAGTGGCACAGCGGTCTAAGGCACTGCATCTCAGTGCTAGAGGCGTCACTACAGATCCTGGTTTGATTCCAGGCTATATCACAATCGGCCGTGATTGGGAGTCCCATAGGGCGGCGCATAATTGGCCCAGCGTCATCTTAACTGACTTGCTTGGTTAAATAAATAAAAACATCACAAAAAAACATTGGGGTTTCTGACCTACTGGTTGACCTTTTCTTGTGGCAGCAGATCACACATCTTGCTGCTGGGATTGCACACTGCTGTATTTTGCCTAATAGATAGATATGGCGGTTTGTCAAAATTGGATTTGTGTAATTTGAGGGAAATATGTGTCTCTTATATGGTCGTACATTTGGCAGGAGGTTAAAAAGGGCAGCTCCACCTAATTTTGTGGGCAGTGAGCACATATCCTGTTTTCTCTTGAGAGCCATGTCTGTCTATGGCAACCTCTCTCAATAGAAAGGCTATATTATGTTCACTGAGTCTGTAAATATTATTTTCTTAGTTTTGGGTCAGTCACAGTGGTCAGGTATTCTGCCACTGTGTAATCTCTGGTTAGGGCAAGGTAGCAGTCCAATTTGCTCTGTTTTTTGGTTGAGTCTTTCCAATGTGTCAAGTAGTTCTCTTTTAGGTGTCTCATAATTTGGTTGGGTGTAATTGTGTTGCTGTCCTGGGGGTCTGTGGGGTCTGTTTGTGTTTGTGAACAGAGCCCTAGAACCAGCTGGATAAGGGGACTGTACTCTAGGTTAATCTCCTTGCAAGTTAGGGCTTTGTGATGGAAGGTTTGGGCATCAGTTTTCTTTAGGTGCCTGTGGAATATAATGGCTCTTATTTTGTGGATTTTGATAATTAGTGGGTATAGTCTGAATTTTTCTCTGAATGCATTATTTGGGGTTTTGTGTTGTACTCTGAGGATATTTTTGCAGAATTCTGCATGCAGTCTCAATTGGGTGTTTGTCCCATTTTGTGAACTTTTGGTTGTTGAGTGAACCCTGGACGTCACAACCATAGAGGGCAATGGGTTCTATAACTGATTGGAGTCTTTTTAGCTAGATCCTGATTGTGGGATGTCACATTTTATGTTATTTTTGATGGCGTAGAAGGCCCTTCTTGCCTTGTCTCTCATATCATTCACAGTCTTGTGGCAGCAGTGTTGGAAAAAATACTAAATTGTCATACTTGAGTAAAACCCAATAAAATACTACTTGAGTAAAAGTCTAAAATTATTTGGTTTTAAATATACTTAATTATAAAAAGTAAAAGTATAAATCATTTCAAATTCCTAATATTAAGCAAACCAGATGGCACCATTTTCTTTTTTTAAATTTACGGATAACCAGAGGCTATCTCCAACACTCAGAAATCATTACAAATTAAGCCTGTGTGTTTAGTGAGGCCGCTAGATCAGTCAGTAGGGATGACAAGGGATGTTCTCTTGATGAGTGCGTAAATTGGATAATTTTCCTGTCCTGCTAAGCATCAAAATGTAAGCAGTACTTTTGGGTTTAGGGAAAATAAGTAAAAGTAAAAGTTGTCAAAAATATAAATAGTACAGTACAGATCCCCCAAAATGAATAGTTAAGTATTTTTTACTTAAGTACTTTACAGACTTATCTGGAAGTTACCTGTGGTGTTGATGTTTAGACCGAGGTAGTTGTAATTCTTTGTGTAGTCTAGGAAATTGGTGTCTAGATAGAATTTATGTTTTTGGTCTTGGCATCTGGACCTTTTTTGGAACAACATTATTTTTGTCTTACTGAGATTCACTGTCAGGGCCAAGTATGACAGAATCTGTGCAGAAGATCTAGGTGCTGTTGTAGGCCCTCCTTGGTCAGGGACAGAAGCACCAGATCATCTTCAAACTTGGTGCTGCAGACTTTTGTAGTGCCCTTGCCAATTCATTGAAATAACATTTTTTACATTTTTACATTTTAGTCATTTAGCAGACGCTCTTATCCAGAGCGACTTACAGTAGAGTGCATACATTTTTATTACATACATTTTATTACATTTTTTTTTTTTTTTACATACTGAGACAAGGATATCCCTACCGGCCAAACCCTCCCTAACCCGGACGACGCTATGCCAATTGTGCGTCGCCCCACGGACCTCCCGGTTGYGGCCGGCTGCGACAGAGCCTGGGCGCGAACCCAGAGACTCTGGTGGCGCAGCTAGCACTGCGATGCAGTGTTTTGTTTGTTTGCCGATTATGGCGTGCAGGGTATATACACTGCAAAAGGGTTTTCTAATGATCAATTAGCCTTTTAAACTTGGATTAGCTAACACAACGTGCCATTGGAACACAGGCGTGATGGTTGCTGATAATGGGCCTCTGTAAGCCTATGTAGATACTCCATAACAAATCAGCCGTTTCCAGCTAAAATAGTAATTTACAACATTACCAATGTCTACACTGTATTTCTGATCAATTTGATGTTATTTTAATGGACAAAAAAATGAGCTTTTCTTTAAAAAACAAGGACATTTCTAAGTGACCCCAAACTTTTGAATGGTAGTGTGGATGGGGTACATGGGGTACATGCAGGGTACATTTACATAAGTATTCAGACCCTTTACTCAGTACTTTGTTGAAGCACCTTTGGAAGCGAATACAGCCTCGACTCTTCTTGGGTATAATGCTACAAGCTTGGCACACCTGTATTTGGGGAGTTTCTCCCATTCTTCTCTGCAGATCCTCTCAAGCTCTATCAGGTTGGATGGGGAGCGTCGCTGCAATGCTATTTTCAGGTCTCTCCAGAGATGTTTGATTGGGTTCAAGTCCGGGCTCTGGCTGGGCCACTCAAGGACATTCAGAGACTTGGTTTTCATCAAGGATCTCTCTATACTTTGCTCCGTTCATCTAGCCCTCAATCCTGACTGTTCTCTGGCGCTAAAAGTCCACGCCGCTTGGCATTCAGGCCAAAGAGTTCAATCTTGGTTTCATCAGACAAGAGAACCTCCCTGATCAAGGCCCTTCTCCCTCAATTGCTCAGTTTGGCCGGGTGGCCAGCTCTAGGAAGAGTCTTGGTGTTTCCAAACTTCTTCCATTTAAGAATGATGGAGGCCACTGTGTTCTTAGGGACCTTCAATGCTGCAGACATTTTTTGATACCCTTCCCCAGATCTGTGCATCCACACAGTCCTGTCTCAGGGCTCTACAGACAATTCCTTCGAGCTCATGACTTGGTTTTTGCTCTGACATGCAATGTCAACTGTGGGACCTTATATAGACAGGTGTGTGCCTTTCCAAATCATGTCCAATCAATTTAATTTATCGAAAGAGAACTCCAATCAATGGAAACAGGATGCACCTGAGCTCAATTTCGAGTCTCATAGAAAAATATTATACATTTCCCAAAATTTCAAAAACCTGTTTTTGCTTTGTCATCATGGGGTATTGTCTGTAGATTGATGAGGAAAATGTTTTATTTAATCAATTTTAGAATAAGGCTGTAACGTAACATGATGTGGAAAAAGTCAAAGGGTCTGAATATTTTCAGAATGCACTGTAAATGGTCTGTTGTAAGGTATTTTGTTAAGAAGCCAATTTGACATTTGCTCGGGGATTGTTTTTTCTGCAGTAATTATTGGGGTCAAATTTGTCTCCACTTTGTGGATTGGGTTGATCACACTCTCTCTCTCTCTCTGTCTCTCTCTCTCTGTCTCTCTCTCTCTCTCTCTCTTCTCTCTCTCTCTCTCTCTCTCGTTCTCTCTCTCTCTCTCTCTCTTTCTCTCTCTCCTGCTCTCTCTCTCTCTCTCCACTTCTCTTTCTTTATCTCGCTCTCTCGCTCTGTCTCGCTCTGTCCCTCTTTCTCTCTCCACGAGGGATTTAGTTGTGTTTTTCTATGGTTTGGCAGGTAGTTTGGCTGATAAATGAGCAGCATTTGAGTTGAACAAACAGAGCAGGGGAAATTGGAGTCAGCAGTGCAGCGTTAGTCAGCTTCCCTACCTCTCTCTCTGTCTGTCGACCCCTCCTTTCCACTAACTTCTCTCCACTTTTGGCAGTGACAGTTTAACAGGATATAGTTATGGTTAAACAGAGGGTGGGCTAACCATCTCCTTATGTCATGAAAGGGAAGGTGAGTTGGCACTGATGCTCACTTGCTTGCCTGCCCTTCAAGGTCAGTACATGAAAATGTAATCATTTATTTTTTAAGAAAGAGAAACGTTCTAAAGCGCTTAACCTGGATCCGGAGGAGATGAGGAAGTTGTTGGCTTTGCTTGGAACGTTCTGTGCCCGTTCCTTCACTGGAGATAGAGAGGCTCGTTTAGGAGCCATTTTATCACTCAGTGTGTGTGAGACTGTCCTGCTGCTCCCACACAGCAGTGCCAACTGCACGGAGAAAGAGGCATGCTGACTGCAGACCATTCGCTGCCACTCCGAGAGGTTTTGCATAATTCCATCACATTTCCGCAGGGTGAGTTCTCAACTTCTAGTCTCCATCAAGGTTAAAGCTACCCTGCCCCTATGTCTATGCAAAATACCTGCTTATGTGGCTTAATGACTAAGCTTTCCATTACTGTATTGGGTTAGATGATCCTAAAACATGTATTGAAAACCTTATGCACAATTTCTATCTTACATCACTTACACTTACATGCATACAGTGCCAGTCTCTAGATTCCAAGGTCTTATATAGTCTTCTTACAATCGAGTGGTAAGAGACTGTCTGTATGAAACAGCAGCCTCCTACCTAGGCACATGCACTAATGTACTAATTGCCCCATAGATAGGTTGATAGACCTGACCCCTCCCTGATGCAGCCACCTGGGTCACTGCCAACAAGGGTCAACTGAAAGCCACCCCATTAAACAACAGCAGCCTGATGCAAATGGCTGTGACAGTAAAAGGTTAGATACAAATCCCGCTTGGCACACACTGGTTGAAACAACATTGTTTAAACGTAATGTGTCAACGTATTGTGACGTGGAATCAAAGTGGAAAATACATTGGATTTGGAAAAAGAAATCAACCAGTACTGTTTTCATTTAATTTCAACCAGCTTTGTAAACATTGAAAAATGTAAATTAGGGGAAAACTTCAACTTAAAGACATTGGCTTAACCAGAGTCTAATTTCAACATAATCATCAGAACTACAGTACCAGTCAAAAGTTTGGACACACATACTCATCAAGGGTTTTTCTTTATTTTACTATTTTCTACATTGTAGAGTAATAGTTAAGACATCAAAACTATGATATAACATATATGGAATCATGTAGTAACCAAAACAGTGTAAAACAAATCAAAATATATTTTAGATTTTGGGTTCTTCAAAGTAGCCACCCTTTGCCTTGATGACAACTTTGCACACTCTTGGCATTTTCTCAACCAGCTTCACCTGGACCAACAGTATTGAAGGAGTTCCCACATACTGTATGCCAATCACTTATTTGCTGCTTTTCCTTCACTCTGCGGCCCAACTCATCCCAAACCATCTCAATTGGGTTGAGGTCAGGTGTTTGTGGAGCCCGGTCATCTGATGCAGCACTCCATCACTTTCCTTCTTGGTCAAATAGCCCTTACACAGCCTGGAGGTGTGTTGGGTCACTGTTGAAAAACAAATGATAGTCCCACTAAGCACAAACCAGATGGGATGGCGTATCGCTGTAGAATGCTGTGGTAGCCATGCTGGTTAAGTGTGCCTTGAATTCTAAATAAATCACTGACAGTGTCACCAGCAAAGCACCCCCACACCATCACACCTCCTATTCCTCCGCGGGAACCATACATGCGGAGATCATCCGTTCACCTACTCTGTGTCTCACAAAGACACAGCGGTTGGAACCAAAAATCGAAATTTTGGACCCAGTCTAATGTCCATTGCTCGTGTTTCTTGGCCCAAGAAAGTCTCTTCTTTTTATTGGTGTACTTTAGTAGTGGTTTCTTTGCAGCAATTCAACCATGAAAGCCTGATTCACGCAGTCTCCTCTGAACAATTGATGTTGAGATGTGTCTGTTACTTGAACTGTGTGAAGCATTTATTTTGGGCTGCAATTTCTGCAGCTAGTAACTCTAATGAACTTATCCTCTGCAGCAGAGGTAACTCTGTGTCTTCCTTTCTTGTGGCGGTCCTCATGAGAGCCAGTGTCATCATAGCACTTCATGGTTTTTGCGACTGCACTTGAAGAAACTTTCAGTTCTTGAAATGTTCCGCTTTGACTGACCTTCATGTCTTAAAGTAACGATGGACTGTCATTTCTCTTTGCTTATTTGAGCTGTTCTTGACATAATATGGACTTGGTCTTTTACCAAATAGGGCTATCTTCAATATACAACCCCTACCTTGTCAACACAACTGATTGGCTCAAACGCATTAAGAAGGAAATCAATTCCACAAATGTACTTTTAACAAGGCACACCTGTTAATTGAAATGCATTCCAGGTGAACGCAAATATATTTTTATTTATTTAACACTTTTTTGGTTACTACATGATTCCATGTGTTATTTCATAGTTCTGATGTCTTCACTATTATTCTACAATGTAGAAAATTGTTCAAATAAAGAAAAACCCTGGAATGAGTAGGTGTGTCCAAACTTTTGACTGGTACTGTATGTATACGTTGAAATTGTTTTGCAAACTCCATGTATAAACATAAAAATAATAGTAACCTTACACTGAACAAAATTATAAATGCAACATGCAACAATTTCAAAGACTTTACTGAGTTCATATAAGGAAATCAGTTATTTATAATTTAGCCTAATCTATGGATTACACATGACTGGAAATACAATTATGCATCTGTTGGCCACAGATACCTTAAAATAAAAGGTAGGGGCGTGGATCAGAAAACCAGTCAGTAAATGGTGTGACCACCATTTGCCTCATGCAGCGCGACACATCTCCTTCGCATCGAGTTGATCAGGCTGTTGATTGTGGCCTGTGGAATGTTGTCCCACTTCTCTTCAATGGCTGTGCAAAGTTGCTGGTTATTGCCGGAAACTTGAACACGCTGTCGTACATGTCGATCCAGAGCATCCCAAACATGCTCAATGGGTGACATGTCTGGTGAGTATGCAGGCCATGGAAGAACTGGGACATTTTCAGCTTCCAGAAATTGCGCGCTGATCCTTGCAACATGGGGCCATGCATTATCATGCTGAATGATGGCAGCTGATGAATGGCATGACAATGGGCCTCAGGATCTCCTCACGGTATCTCAACGAACCATCCATCATATACAAGACAATATCCAAAAGTAAAAGTGCATTATTAATATCATGAATTTGGCATTCTATTTATAGGGCTAATGCAATGTTCCCTCTAAGTTGTGCACGCTTGCGTGGGCACGCAGCTTCCCTCAACTGCCACACAGAAGAAATATCAGCCCGCGCAGAGAAGCACTAGATTGAACTTTACTCAACTTTTTAGAGTTTTCATCTTTAGTCAACACTATCAACGTTTTGCTCTACTGTGGGAATTGTGATCGAATCAATGCAATATTTGCCGCTTTTAACTTCTTATGGCTGCAGGGCAGTATTGAGTAGCTTGGATGAAAAGGTGCCCAGAGTAAACTGCCTGCTCCTCAGTCCCAGTTGCTAATATATGCATATTATTATTGTTATTGGATAGAAAACACACTGAAGTTTCTAAAACTGTTTGAATGATGTCTGTGAGTATAACAGAACTAATATGGCAGGCAAAAACCTGAGAAAAAATCCAACCAGGAAGTAGGAAATCTGAGGTTTGTAGGTTTTCAACTCATCGCCTATCGAATACACAGTGGGATATGGGTCATTTTGCACCTCCTAAGGTTTCCACTAGATGTCAACAGTCTTTAGAACCTTGTCTGATGCTTCTACTGTGAAGGGGGGCCGAATGAGAGGGGATTGAGTAAGGTCTACCATGACCTGAACATGCGCTGACAATGCGCGTTCATGTGAGAGCGAGCTCTGTTCCATCGCACTTATGAAGACAAAGGAATTCTCCGGTTGGAACATTATTGAAGATTTATGTTAAAAACATCCTAAAGATTGATTCAATACATCGTTTGACATGTTTCTACTGACTGTTACGGAACCTTTTGACATTTCGTCTGCTTTTAGTGAACGCGCTTCGTGACTTTGGATTTGTTTACCAAACGCGCTAACAAAAGTAGCTATTTGGACATAAATGATGGATATTACCGAACAAATCAAACATTTATTGTGGAACTGGGATTCCTGGGAGTGCATTCTGATGAAGATCATCAAAGGTAAGTGAATATTTATAATGTTATTTCTGACTTCTGTTGACTGCACAATATGGCTGTAATGATCGTCCTGGGAAGAAGGTGACCAAAACGCAGCGTGGTAAGTGTTCATGTTATAAATTTAATCAAAACTGAACACTAAACAAAATAACAACGAGGAAGAACGAAAATTAAACAGTTCTGTCAGGTAATACACACAAAACAGAAAACAACTACACACAAACACAGGTGGGAAAAGGCTTCCTAAGTATGGTTCTCAATCAGAGACAACGATAGACAGCTGCCTCTGATTGAGAACCACACCCGGCCAAACACATAGAACTAGACAATATAGAACACAACATAGAATGCCCACCCCAACTCACGCCCCTACCAACCAAAATAGAGACATAAAAAGGATCTCTAAGGTCAGGGCGTGACAATGGCGGATATATTTTTGTCTTGATTCGGCTCTGAGTGCCGACCTCAGATTATTGCATGGTTTGCTTTTTCCGTAAAGCTTTTTTGAAATCTGACACAGTGGTTGCATTAAGGGGAAGTGGATCTATAAAATTCCATGTATAACACTTGATCTTTGATCAACGTTTATTATGAGTATTTCTGGAAATTGATGTGGCTCTCTGCAAAATCACCGAATGTTGAACCAATGTATACTGAGATTTTTGTATATAAATATGAACTTTACCGAACAAAACATACATGTATTGTGTAACATGAAGTCCTATGAGTGTCATCTGATGAAGATCATCAAAGGTTAGTGATGAATTTTATCTCTATTTCTGCTTTTTGTGACTCCTGTCTTTGGCTGGAAAAATGGCTGTGTTTTTCTGTGATTTGGCAGTGACCTAACACAATAGTTTGTGGTGCTTTCGCTTTCAAGTCTTTTTGAAATCGGATACTGTGGTGGGATTAACAACAAGATTACCTTTAAAATGGTATAAGATAGTTGTATGTTTGAGGAATTTTAATTATGAGATTTCTGTTGTTTGAATTTGGCTCGCTGCACTTTCACTGGCCGTTAACGGGATTGTAGCCCTAAAAGTTAAATAACATACCGGAATTAAACGAACTATGCAAGACAGAGTATGCAAAACTAACTTTGTAAGATATTTTCTTGTAGGCAGAGCGCATTGGAGTAGGATTCTATTGCATTGACAGGCATGACTCAGGCCTGTACTCTACACAGACCGGTGCTCCACAACCAATGAGAGTTGCAGTAGGCCTATATGCAAATAGCCATTGCCATATATTGATCTGTGCCATTCACATTGAACTGGACTGTGTTTAGGCTACAGAGTAAATACCCTTGTTCTGAGATCAAAGCGAGAGCTGCATGTACAGTGCATTCGGAAAGTATTCAGACCCCTTGAATTTTTCCATTTTTTTTTACTTTACAGTCTTGTTCTAAAATGTATTAAATTGTTTTTTTTCCCTCAGTAAAAGGCAGGTGGAATCCAGCCAAGTCTTGGAAACATCTCAAGGATGATCAATGGAAACAAGATGCACATGAGCTCAATTTCGGGTCTCATAGCAAAGGGTCTGAATTCTTATGTAAATGTGATATTTCAGTTTTTTTTATATAAATGTGCAAAAATGTATAAAAACCTGTATTCACTGTCATTATGGGGTATTGTGTGTAGATTGATGAGATTTTTTTGAGGGGGAATAATTCTGTAAAGTACTTTTAAAGGGAAGAGGTCTGAATACTTTCTGAATGCACTGTAGCCACATGTGCACATTAGTTCACATAGTTAGTGAGTTACTGTACTAGCCCAGTTATAGCTAATTTGTTCACATAGTTAGTGAGTTACTGTACTAGCCCAGTTATTAGCTAATTTGTTCACATAGTTAGTAGTTACTGTACTAGCCCAGTTATAGCTAATTTTGTCACATAGTTAGTGAGTTACTGTACTAGCCCAGTTATAGCTAATTTGTTTCACATAGTTAGTGATTACTGTTACTAGCCAGTTATAGCTAATTTGTTCACATAGTTAGTGAGTTACTGTACTAGCCCAGTTATAGCTAATTTGTTCACATAGTTAGTGAGTTTACTGTACTAGCCCAGTTATAGCTAATTGTTCACATAGTTAGTGAGTTACTGTACTAGCCCAGTTACAGCTAATTTGTTCACATAGTTAGTGAGTTACTGTCTAGCCCAGTTATAGCTAATTTGTTCACATAGTTAGTGAGTTACTGTACTAGCCCAGTTATAGCTAATTAGTTCACATTAGTTAGTGAGTTACTGTACTAGCCCAGTTATAGCTAATTGTTCACATAGTTAGTGAGTTACTGTACTAGCCCAGTTATAGCTAATTTGTTCACATAGTTAGTGAGTTACTGTACTAGCCCAGTTATAGCTAATTTGTTCACATAGTTAGTGAGTTACTGTACTAGCCCAGTTATAGCTAAATTGTTCACTAGTTAGTGAGTTACTGTACTAGCCAGTTATAGCTAATTATTTCACATAGTTAGTGAGTTACTGTACTAGCCCAGTTATAGTAATTTGTTCACATAGTTAGTGAGTTACTGTACTAGCCAGTTATAGCTAATTAGTTCACATAGTTAGTGAGTTACTGTACTAGCCCAGTTATAGCTAATTTGATGTTCACATAGTTAGTGAGTTACTGTACTAGCCCAGTTATAGCTAATTGTTCACATAGTTAGTGAGTACTGTACTAGCCCAGTTATAGCTAATTAGTTCCATAGTTAGTGAGTTACTGTACTAGCCCAGTTATAGCTAATTTGTTCACATAGTTAGTGAGTTACTGTACTAGCCCAGTTATAGCTAATTTGTTCACAAAGTTAGTGAGTTACTGTACTAGCCCAGTTATAGCTCATTTCTAGTCAACAATGGGGGAGTGGTTGCTTCCAACAAGAGCACAAAATGTGTGCATTTCTTGCCATCTTTGAAAAGCAAGTCAGGTAAAGAGCTTTTTTTATGTCTTAAAGGGGCAGTGTTGTATTTTGAGATGACTTGAATAAGCTAAGTAGCCAATGGGCACATTGTATCATAATTTGTCTAAATCTCTGTATAATTGTATGGGAATAATAATGCATTGTATTGTATTTTGTAAAGTGGTTTCTTGCATTAAACACAACATTTTCAGTCACCTGAAAGACAAGTGGATTAACAGGTTGGTTATCCATTCCCCCATTGTTATCAAGCCCTGCATGTTTTTGACTAAAGTCTCATGGAATGTAGGCCTACATTGAACACCACACACTGGCTGCTACTGTAGGCTGAATGATAAAACCATGTTCAAATGTTTTGGGTTGCATATTCTCCATTGTTTTTGATGGTAGGTCACTCTGGTAGGCCTACGTTATGATCAAATAACCACAGTAGCCTACTTGGCCACTGTTAAAACTACAACTTAAAGTAGGTACAGCCTCAGTGTTCACATTAAACGTGTACTGGAAGTTGCACAGAATTTGTGCGCTCAGAAGACCAGAAATTTGCTTAGTTCTGAAATTCTTTTAGGGAACATTGGTGTCACGTTCCTGACCTTATTTCCTTTGTTTAGTCTTTGTTTAGTTGGTCAGGACGTGAGCTGGGTGGGCATTCTATGCTTTGTGTTTCTATGTTGGGTTTGTTGTTTGGCCTAATATGGTTCTCAATCAGAGGCAGGTGTTTGTCATTGTCTCTGATTGGGAACCATATTAAGGTAGCCTGTTTGCACTGTTGGTTTGTGGGTGATTGTTTCTGTCTTTGTGTTTTGCACCAGATAGGACTGTTTTCGGTTTTCACATTTATTGTTTTGTAGCTTGTAGTGTTCACGTTATTATTCTTTATTAAACATGATGAACACTAGCCGCGCTGCGTTTTGGTCCTCTCCTTCATCCCAGGAAGAAAGCCGTGACAATTGGGCTAATGGTAACTCCTTCTAGACTTCCAAAGGTCCAATTAACAATGGATGAATGATAGCATATCTACAGTAGTTATACATTTAAATGATGGTGTCCTTTGTTGGGCAAATCAGATGCCAATGCAGCCTATATAAACCCAACTTCACTCCATAAACCCAACCTTTTGTGTAAGAAAAGTTAGAGGAGTTACTTTAAACTATTTGTTCAGTGTTATTTAGGTAGTCTATGCAAATTAGTATGGAATATGTTCAATGTCTAAATGTATTGACATTATAGCTCAGCTGAAACGAATACAGCTTGTTTCCAAAGCTAAGCAGGGTACATGGAGGTAGACATCTGGATGGTACACTCATTTTCACTGAAGTGCATTACCCCTCATACACTAGTCAGAAATCATTGGACTGTGGCTTCACATCTTTATTTAGGTTGATAGCATGATGTTGAAGCAATGACGTTGATTCCAACATACCATTTTACTCTCAACATTGAAACAAGGTCAAATAAAAGTTCTAATCAAATCTAAAATTCTACGTAATTTCAACCACCCAATATATTTGGATATTATCGAATATGGGATGAAAAATATATTTTTTACTTTTCTATGTGAAATTTGTAATGCAAATTCAACATATGTATAGTTCTGATGATTATGTTGAAATTAGACTTCTTTAACAACTTGTTAGTCAGGTTATGTCAATGTATTTAAGTTGAAGTTTTACCCTAATTTCAATGTTTACAACGCTGGTTGAAATGATATGAAAACAATACTGGTTGATGACTTTTTACAAATCCAATGCATTTCCCAAGTTGATTCCACATCACAATACATTGACAAATTATGTTGAAACAATGTAGATTTAATCAGTGTGTGCCCAGTGGGAACCCCCTCCTCTTCGAGGGGAAACCTGTCTCTGGGCCGTCCTTCCTCAAGGTGAGCTCCCCTGTGCCATCATAATTGAAAATTAAGAATTTGTTGCGGTATAATTAAATGGTGCCCTTTGAACCCTGTGGAGACTTAAGCAGCATATTAATAGCTGGGAGGGTCTGGGACGGTGAGA
This sequence comes from Salvelinus sp. IW2-2015, assembly GCF_002910315.2. Taxonomy (NCBI): domain Eukaryota; kingdom Metazoa; phylum Chordata; class Actinopteri; order Salmoniformes; family Salmonidae; genus Salvelinus; species Salvelinus sp. IW2-2015. Next base: position 46,179,042 of record NC_036838.1, read on the forward strand.
CAGGACCGGGAGCTTACACACCTCATCGTGAGAATTTAACACACAGTGACAGCTCCTTCATTATCGCCCTGCCCAAGTCATTAAAGCATTGCTTCCTTATCACCAGTATAGTTCCACTGTGCATAAGTTGGAGGAATATCTGATTTGTTTTTAATTAATTGTCTGAGGGTGCTATAAAGAGAGGAAGCTAAGCCCATCGTCGGATCGTTTTAATGTTAATTTGTGAACTTTGAGCTCTGTGTAAAAAATTATTAAGCAAGATATTGCTCTATGCCTAATGGGTGGGTGGGGGGGGTTCCAATTAAAGCAGACTATCCTGGGTACATGTAGACAAACAATTACCCTGAATGTTTCTCAGTCCATACATTTAGTAGTCATGGATGATCATTTCCATGAAACAGGACCCAATGGGAAATGCATAGGAGCATATCAAATTGGGTGTCAAATGAAAGCTCAGAGTCTATGTTTTGGGGAAATTAAAGCATAGATAAATGTTTCAACCATGTTCCATCTTAAAAATGAGGCATAAGAAATGGCTTTGATTTCTGGTCAAACAGATGGAAAAGGGATCTAAGAAAACATCTAGCAGAAACAGTCTTAAGGTATTAGAAATACATTAAAACTCACTACTGTTAAAATAAAGACCCTGACAACTAATATCAACACTTATGTTATGTAGAGAAATGATTTGCCTTCTGTAAGTTCAATTAAGAAACATTGCATAGTGCCTTGTAATTCCGTTACCAAAAACCAGTGGTGATTTTAGCATGTAAATCTTGGTGGGGCAACTCCCCCAAATGTTTTTTTATGCATGCCAGCAAAGCCACTAGACAACACAACACTAAACAATACACAAATTGCAATATAACGGTGACAAACGGTGCCCACAAACTGTTAGGACCTACATAAAGGTGTGCCAACAGCAGAGCTTTCTTTTCAGCACCATGGAGTGAATTCTTACAACCGCTACACCTGGCTATCAGCAAAACACTTCATTCAGTCTCATGTACTGCCCTTTTAAAAAACAACAAGATTACTACACAACATATACTTAGTATTACTTTCTTAGCTACAGTATACATATCTCCCTGGCATATTACATAATTTATGCAGCAGCATACAATACATTTATGGACTCACCTTGTTGTGCTGTACTCACTTAAACAGGAAGGTGGTGCGGCGGTCCTTCTTGTGGGCGAATTTTGTCATCCAACTTTGTCATTAAAGTCTGGCATTCTCTGGATTTATGGTTGAATCAGGACGTCAGTGATCTTCAGGTCAGAGCTCTAGAAAGATGTCAGTTGGATGACCGTTCAAAACGTATTTTCCCAGACGGAGCTTGTTTTATTCAGAGTTCCCAGTTGTCTTGAACTCACTGAAGTCTGAGTTTTCCCAGTTCCGAATTTCCAGTTGTTTTGAGTGCAGCAGAAGTCGCGCTGAATTGACAGCATGGCCAATGTATTCAACCTTTTGGACCATGATGTGTTGCGAGTCAATGTTTAGACTTGGACCACACACCCTCTCCACTGAATAGCAGGCTAGTGATTGCTTTGCTAATCTTGCAGTTAGCCACTGATTCCTTCCAAATCACTCATTGTTGAATATGCGATTTACAACTTGGTGTGTAATGTTTATGTCCAATGGCCAATGAGCACCGATACGTTGTATCTATAATTTCTCCATATATGACAAGGATTGAAAAGGATTTCCTAATAGATTGTCCACTTGATCCATGAAGATGACTGCTTGTCTAGCTTGCTAGCTAAGATTTTGAAAGTATGATGTTGACATGATCAGTCCAATCAAAGCTACGGTAGACATAATGTGATTTTGACATAATTTTATCTGTGGCAAATGACCTTGAGCCTTCTTGGATGGGCACTTTTAATGTAAATCTACGGGCAGCACTCAAGGGGCTTGAATTTTCGAGCTCTCCCCGTAGATTTTGCGGTGACGTAGTGTCCCCATGAGTGACAAAACACTGAGCCAATCACAGCGCAACTAGAGAACATTAGCAACCCCTACGCTCCGTATTTTCTGCTGGCTTGCCCCACCACCACAAAAAGCACTGAGCTAAACTGAAAAACCTACGTTTTGGAGCTGCCTTACTCAAGAAAGCAAAAAAAGAGACCATGTTTGTCTACGGCTTTATTGACTTGTTTTTTTATTTTTTTTATATTGTTTGTAAACTGATATGTGACACGTAGTAATGCCAAAATTACATGCAAAACAGGCAACAAAAAAAAAAAGACATATATATATATTGTGGCGTACAGCAGGTCAGCCACCAGGGGGAGACTCGTCGAGGCCTGGTGACAGACGGAGTATACATCACGAGGCGATGGCTCCATCTGCTGGACGTGCCAGGTCTCGACGGGCTCTCTGCCCAGGACTAATTGGGGCTGATTGG
>NC_036838.1:46185222-46231264 GCF_002910315.2 Salvelinus sp. IW2-2015
GGGAGGGAGGGAGGGAGGGAGGGAGCAACAACATCAGTAGGCAGGGATTCCAATTAAATCAGACTATCCTGGGAACATGTAGACAAACAATCACTCTGAATGTTTCTGAGTCCGTCCATTTAGTAGCCATGGATACAAATACTCTCTACAGTAGTGTTTGATTGAATAAGATTTAATTAGTCTTTAATAATGAGGGCTATGCCCACTATTCTGAGTTTGAGGGCAAAGATTATTCCAACTGCTAGAGACTGACCATTAATGTGTCTTAGTGCTAGTGACCTATTAGGAGGAGATGTGAACTGTAGAACACATTTCAACGATAGTGTTGAAAACTACACTGAACTGAATTGTTGCTTTCATGCCTTTTGGCTGTTAGGGTTACATTTGAAGGGATGGATGTAATCTGAATCCTTATTATGAATATGATGAAATGCATATGGGTGTTGTAATTCTTTATTCACATGGACTCAATTGTATTAATTGTTTCATTTTGTCTACTATCATTGATTAATTTTGACAGATACAGTTGGACCTAGATCATGCCTAGAGGTTTTCTTTCTAACCAACACCAACATGTATTTTTTTCAAGTTGGCAATAGAGCTACAGTACAGCTATACCTATACGGCTATAAAGTCATGTAGGTTGAATTCAACCATGTAAGTTGAATAATGATCTCATAATAAGAATATCAGATCACCACAAAGTTGAGACAAAAGCTAACACAGGCCCCAAACCATTAGTTCAACCTGTACCTCTTACTCCAGCCTGGTCTCAGAGCCATATGAAACATACTATAAACGTTTCTGAGCACCTCCAAGACGTATGATATGTACTAATGTTCTAGTTACTTTAGAAAGAAACGGATGTAGTGTGGTTGGTCGGGTAGGATGGGTGGGTGTAATCAGTGACCGTCTAGCATTTCAAAGGTTACATGTTCGAGTCGTGTTGAGGACAACTGTAGCATTTTAGCTAACCCTTATTCTAAACGTATCCCTATTCTCCTAACCTTTTATGTATATTATCCTAACCTTTGTCATTAGTTACCACCACCTAACCACCAATGTAAATTCTCCCCGTCATTCTCCTTTGTTGTTACTACCCAACAAGCAATCTGGTCTCGGATAAAGACGTATAATACTATACATCCTCAAAGATGTATGATTAGTTAAGTCATCCAATTCGTATGCTATTGTACAACCGAGTAAGACGTATGATACAATACTCTCATTAATATTGTACGTCTGCTATTCCCTTCATAATGTAACCTAACATGACATATCATACTAAATGGAGTGTCACAGATTCACTCTGAGACCATGTCCATTATCTACAGCCACTATGACAGAGGGGTGGCTCCATGACCTGAAAACCGCAAGAACTAAGCTAGAAGGTGAAATCAATCTCCTAAAAAATAAAACAGAATCACTAGAAAATCTAAAATTCAATGTGCGGGTCACAGACCTTGAAACTGGTGTGGAAGCAGGCAACCCAACTTCCTTAATGAGCAATCTTTTCTATGTACTGTTTGGGCAGGGAAGCTGGGTCCCATGCCGCTGATAAACATGGTGCACCGCACTGGTTCTCTCTGGAACGGATCTCGGTGTATGATTGTACGAAGTCAAATGGCAAATTTTTTGCCTTGCAGCGGAATTGGGGGCTCTGGCCTATGCTGAGAAAAGGATCAGCATCTACCCAGATCTGAGTGCCAAACTGCTAAAACAGTGAGCGACCTACATCGAGGTGAGATCCCAGCTACGCAAACTAAACCTGAGATACGGCTTCATCCACCCTGCGAAACTCATCTTGACCTTCCAGAATATAACACATGTTTTTCAAGGCGAAGGAGACTCAAGACTTCTTCAAGAAGCACATCAAGCCCAACACACAAGGGGACAAGCCGGCAGATCTAGGCTAACCCCAATTTGACTGGCTCAATATTCAGGTATGCTATACATGCACAATCACACATGCATGGTTGTGATGCTGCCCTCAGTATAAGTCAATGATGAGAACACCTCAATTGGGTAAAAGGAATTATTATTATTATTATTGCTGAACATTGTACTTCATTATTATTATTATTATTATTTTTCCTATGGTCCAGGAAATTTAGACAATGATGACTCCACGCCAATTAGTGAACAATGGACAATATATTGAAGTGTCATACAGTCATACAGCACATTGCATCCCTATGGGTTAAACTGTTTAGGATAGAGGGCCAGTCCCACATGGGCTACCACACAATTCCTTATTTTTTTTTTATTATGGCTGTCCCCCTCCATTTACGCTACTGAATGTATCTCCCAGGGAGGACTTGGCCTGCAGGCCATGATTAATTATTTTGAAGATCTAGATTCTAAACTGCATTTCTTGCACATACCCTCTTCTTTTTTATTTTGTTTATACATAGCATAGAGCACATACATGTTTAATAAAAATGTTGGGTATATTGTGTTTAGGGTAATTTAGACCATATTGCTAATGTTCATGGACAGGAGCTATTGCTTCTACAGCCATGCTGTTTGAATGCTTAGACTTGCATTTCTGTTGTTATATATTATTTTCTTCTTTACCCACCCTAATTCATCAAGTCTGCAAACCCCCCAAAAATACCTTAAGACCCCCCAAAATATACACCTATTTCCAATTTAACCCACCAAGATAATGTGCTGTAGGATGTTGGTACCCAGCCAGGCGCTAATGCGTCTCTCTTTCCCCACTGAATGAATGACAAATGGATGAATTGGTGATAATTGTGCATCTTACTTCACAAATGAATTTAAATTATGCCTAACTGAATGATAAGGAGGGTGAAGAGGTTGATATAATTTAGAAAGACAATAGTGTTATGATGAGGTTGTGCTATGCCTATTTATTGGCAGCAAATAATTTGACCGCGCATCTTGCGGGTTGATACCTTTCTCTCTTACTTTTTACATTGCAAAAATAAGCTGTTATGGGACTGTTTTATTTACTATAAGTATTACTAATCAAATGTATTGTAAGGGAAACAAGAACATGCTACATGTTGCAGTCGGCCTTTAGAATACTACAAAACATATCCTTGACCGTATCCAAGTTGATGAGTGGGAAACAAACAATGCCAGTCAGCCTGCACAGCCGGCCCATCGAAACTACAGCTAAACTTTACTGAAACTAATTTCACACATAATAAGAGTTAGCCTTTAGACAAGATTAAACTGACAATAATCTTATGTGACAATATTAGGCCTATCAATTGTCAGAGATGGAGACAATTGATAGAGATGGGTGCATCTTGTAATTGACAGATGCATGGAAAGGAGCATCACCTTATCAAATCCTCCTCAGAGTCACACGCAGGTAAAACATTATGATTTCTATATAGTATCCGAAAGAGCATATTCTGCAGTTTGTTTTCCCGGTGTTACTGTGATGTTACCGTTTATCAGTAAAGTATCATGTTTATCCTTAACCACTGATTCCACGTCTGGTCTCTTCTCTGCACCTTGGTCCAACCTCACCATGTCACACTACGACACTTACCTTTGTCAAATATCTAAAAATTTAAGAGGTTCAACTCTATTTTCTAATTTCACTTTTTCCAAGAATATCTGTGTTGTCCATGCATTCAGCACATGACCACTGGCATGGCAGCATTACTCTGGCTACTGAGCAAAAACCAAATTAAAATATGCTATTATGTCCTCAATGAATGGGCAATACTGTAGAAACCAGATAGAAACTGATAATGGTGCATGTGACTTCAATGAACTAAATGATGAGGATGATAAGGAGGAATTGTGGGCATTGTGGGCAGTCTATTTTATTATGAAAGGCTGGAAATTATATATAATTTCCCCTTGTAGAGTCAAATCAGACACTGAGAACTACATACAATTGTAAGGAATGACGCTGGAGAAGAGAAGCAGGTACGGGGAACATTTAATCGGAACGGATGTGAAAACAGAACAGGAACAGCATCAGAACGGGGTAAAACACAGCCGTAAGACAATCAATGCAGCAGCGGGGTACAGAGCTGGGGAACTGACAAATATAGGGGAGGTAATAAACAGGTGATTGAGTCCAGGTGAGTCCAATAATTCGCTGATGCGCGTGATGAGGGAAGGCAAGTGTGCGTAATGATGGTGGCAGGAGTGCGTAATGCAGGGTGGCCTGGCGCCTGCTCCCGCTCGTTCTTTAATTAAGGAAATAGAAATTTGACAACCACGCTTAATAATGCCGAATTCAAATGACAGAATCTCCTAAAAGAGCCACAAAATGGTGTTTCAACATTTCATTATTACAAAATCCGGCATTCATGATCAATTTGAAATGCAACTAAATTAACTCATAATCATCCATAAAAATTCAGTCGATGACCCCCGGATTCTATGGGATGCCACCAAGGGTTTTATTAAAAACAGTGTTTTATTCAATTCAGGCTGTAACTGGGTTGAATAAGTCACAATTAAAGAAGATATTAGATTTGGAAATTATGTTAACTATGTTATAGCGTTCTCAAAAAACACTCTTTTCAGACCAGATTACTCTCTCCAAAGTCAAGACATAACTTAATTTAGTGATAAGACAGAGAGCAGAATTTGCCATCCATCAAGTTAGACTCAACCATTACTTCCATTGTAATTGGCCCAGTCGTTTACAAGTCAACAAGTTGTGCAGTAATGATCAATTAGCTGATATAGCAACTATTAGATCTGGAACAGGGGAAATACTATCAGAACCTAAATTAATCAATCAAATATTCCTCTGCTTCTATAAAGAACTCTACACCTCTGATTGTAAATCCACACCAAAACAAACTAAGTCCTTTCTAAAAAAAAAAAGGTAAAGGATGCCACCCAGTGTTCTCACTATTGTTTTCTAAAATGTTGTCGTCCTGTCTCGAGACTTACTTACCCAAATTGGTCCACACGGACCAAAGCGGGTTTGTTAAAAAGTGTTTAACCTCGGATAGCCTCCGTCGACTATTACAGTATATAATTGGTTTGTTTGTGTGGGGCTTTAGCTGAGATTGTTCTTTACAGAGTCAATTATATTTGTCCACGCTTCAATTGTTCCTTGACTAGCACCATTCATTCTCGCTATTGATAATTATTATGTTATAACTTCTAATACTAACTGTATCCACTGGTTAAATGGGAGAGAGTGAGGTGGTTGCAATCGTAGAGCCAAACATGTTTTGCAACAGTGCTGCCTGCCAGCAGTAATCTTTTCTTATTGATTGAGAGATTCAAGGGGCTATCGTCGTGAAGTAACGTAATAGTGTAGATGCAAAGCATTGAATATTTAAATTCATGCACTTCGAAATGAATTTTGTAACTTTGCCCCAGAAGCATTTAACTGCAGGCCACTCCCACATCACATAAAGGAATGTGCCTACCTGATTTAGGGGACACGGTGAACAGTTGGGGGTTGGGAACAATTTAGTCATAAAAACTCCTTAGTCCTTGCCGATGACAAGCATACCCATAACATGATGCAGCTATCACCATGCTTGAAAATATGAAGAGTGGTACTCAGTGATGTGTTGTGTTGGATTTACCCCAAACATAACACCTTGTTTTCAGGACAAAAAAATGAATTTCTTTGCCACATTTTTTGCAGTATTATTTTAGAACCTTGTTTCAAACAGGATGCATTTTTTTGAATATTTTTATTTTGTACAGGTTTCCTTATTTTCACTCTATCATTTATGTTAGTATTGTGGAGTAACTACAATGTTGTTGATCCATCCTCAGTTATCTCTGTAACTGTTTTAAAATCACTGTTGGCCTCATGGTGAAATCCCTGAACGGTTTCCTACTTCTCTGGCAACTAATTTAGGAATAGCGCCTGTATGTTTGTAGTGACTCGGTGTATTGATACACCATCCAAAGTGTAATTAATAACTGCACCATGCTTAAAGGGATATTCAATGTCTGCTTTTTTAACCCATCTACCTTTAGATGTCCTTCTTTGCGAACCATTGGAAAACGTCCTTGGTCTTTGTGGTTGAATCTGTGCTTGAAATTCAATGCTCGACTGAGGGACCTTACAGATAATTGTATGTGTTGGGTACAGAGATGAGGTAGTCATTTAAAAAAAAACATATATATATTGTTGCACACAGAGTGAGTCCATGCATTGTATTATGTGTTAAGTACAAAAGGGTTGAATACTTATGACGCAAGAAATTTCCGCTTTTCATTTAAAAAAAATTGTAAACATTTCTTAAAAGATAATGCCAAAATCTCAATTTAGTCAATTTTAAATTCAGGCTGTAACACAACAAAATGTGGAAAAAGTAAATGGGTTTTCTGAATTTCTGAAGGCCCTGTATATTTTTTTTGTTTATTACTTTCTTTGCTTTCAGGCCCACGGGGAAGGGGTGGTATGGGGGTTCTTGTCAATGTGTGTGGTGGGGGGCTAGGCAGGGTGGGAGGCATGGTTTCCGGGTGGGGAAGGAGGATGTGGGCAGGTAGATGGGGACTAATGGGGGGAATGGGTTTGGGTTATCTTTTTATGCTTTTTTACAAATATTTTTATGTACCTGAAAACCCCCGCGACACACAGAAGACAAAACTAAATTTAAAAAATGGTCTCAAAAAAGAGGAATTGGTGAAGCACAGCAGTCCTGAAAAGGTGCACTCTACAATTCAACCTAATGCCGTTCCGCTGGTGTACAGCAATCTTTAAGTCATACCACAGATTCTCAATTGGATTGCGGTCTGGGCTTTGACTTGGCCATTCCACAACATTTGAATGTTTCCCCTTAAACCACTCGAGTGTTGCTTTAGCAGTATGCTTAGGGTCATTGTCCTGCTGGAAGGTGAACCTCCGTCCCAGTCTCAAATCTCTGGAAGACTGAAACAGGTTCCCTCAAGAATTTCCCTGTACTTAGCGCCATCCATCATTCCTTCAATTCTGATCAGTTTCCCAGTCCCTGCCGATGAAAAACATCAGGGTGATGAGAGGTGTTGGGTTTGCGCCAGATTTAGTATTTTCCTTGATGGCCAAAAAGCTAAATTTTTGTCTCATCTGACCAGAGTACCTTCTTCCATATGTTTGGGGAGTCTCCCACTTGCCTTTTGGCGAACACCATACGTCTTTGCATATTTTTTTCTTGAAGCAATGGCTTTTTTTCTGGCTACTCTTCCGTAAAGCTTTGTGGAGTGTACAGCTAAAAGTGGTCCTAAGGACAGATACTCCAATCTCTGCTGTGGAGCTTTGCAGCTCCTTAAGGGTAATCTTTGGTCTCTTGTTGCCTCTCTGATTAATGCCTCCTTGCCTGGTCCGTGAGTTTTCTTGGGCGGCCCTCTCTTGGCAGGTTTGTTGTGGTGCAATATTCGTTCCATTTTTTAACAATGTATTTAATGGTGCTCCGTGGGATGTTTAAAGTTTCTGATATTTTTTTTATAACCCAACACTGATATGTACTTCTCAACAACTTTGTCCCTGACCTGTATGGAGAGCTCCTTGGTCTTCATGGTGCGGCTTGCTTGGTGATGCCCCTTGCTTAGTGGTGTTGCAGACTCTGGGGCCTTTCAGAACAGGTGAGATATATATACTGAGATCATGTGACAGATCATGTGACACTTAGATTGCACACAGGTGGACTATCTTTAACTAATTACATCTTTAACTAAGTCGGATATTTACATACATATGGTTTTCAACCACTCCACATATTTCTTGTTAACAAACTATAGTTTTGGCAAGTCGGTTAGGACAACTACTTTGTGCATGACACAAGTAATTTTTCCAACAATTGTTTACAGGCAAATTATTTCACTTATCATTCACTGTATCACAATTCCAGTGGGTCAGAATTTTACATACACTAAGTTGACTGTGCCTTGAAACAGCTTGGACAATTCCAGAAAATCATGTCATGGCTTTAGAAGCTTCTGATAGGCTAATTGACATAATTTGAGTCAATTGGAGGTGTACCTGTGGATGTATTTCAAGGCCTACCTTCAAACTCAGTGCCTCTTTGCTTGACATCATGGGAAAATCAAAAGAAATCAGCCAAGACCTCAGAAAAAAATTGTAGAACTCCACAAGTCTGGTTCATCCTTGGGAGCAATTTCCAAATGCCTGAAGGTACCACGTTCATCTGTACAAACAAATGTACGCAAGTATAAACACCATGGGACCACGCAGCCATCATACTGCTCAGGAAGGAGAAGCGTTCTGTCTCCTAGAGATTAACGTACTTAGGTGCGAAAAGTGCAACTCAATCCCAGAAAAACATCAGCAAAGGACCTTATGAAGATGCTGGAGGAAACAGGTACAAAGTATCTATATCCACAGTAAAACCAGTCCTGTATCGACATAACCTGAAAGGCCGTTCAACAAGGAAGATGCCACTGCTCCAAAACCGCCATAAAAAAGACAGACTACGGTTTGCAACTGCACATGGGGACAAAGATGGTACATTTTGGAGAAATGTCCTCTGGTCTGATGAAACAAAAATAGAACTGTTTGGCCATCATGACCATCGTTATGTTTGGAGGAAAAAGGGGGAGGGAGGCTTGCAAGCCGAAGAACATCATCCAACCGTGCATCACGGGGGTGGCAGCATCATTTTGTGGGGGTGCTTTGCTACAGGAGGGGCTAGTGCACTTCACAAAATAGTGGGATCATGAGGATGAAAAGTTATGTGCATACATTGAAGCAACATCTCAAGACATCAGTCAGGAAGTTGAAGCTTGGTCGCAAATGGGTCTTCCAAATGGACAATGACACCAAGCATACTTCCAACGTTGTGACAAAATGGCTTAATGTTCTCAATAGGGGGGCGCTGTTCTCACTTTGTAAAAAATCGTTCCCAAATTAAACTGCCTCGTACTCAATTCTTGCTCGTACAATATGCATATTATTATTACTATTGGATAGAAAACACTCTCTAGTTTCTAAAACCGTTTGAATTATATCTGTGAGTAAAACAGAACTCATTTTGCAGCAAACTTCCTGTCAGGAAGTGAGAAATCTGAAATCGGGGGTCAGCCTATTAATTTGCATGGAATCTATGGGTCTACATGCACTGCATACGCCTTCCACTAGATGTCAGTAGGCAGAGAGAGTTGGAATGGGGTGTACAGCTCTATCTGAGGCCGAACAAGACCTGTTGGAATGACGCGACCACTCTTTCCTTTATTCTGCATGGCGCGAAGGGGACCCCTGGATTGCGTTCTGAAAAGCTTACGTTATAGGCGTTAGATATATCCGGCTCTGATTTTATTTGATATATGTGTTAAAAACATCATTAACTAGTTATATTAAACTGACTTATATCAATAATAATAATGATCAGTTTATTCCGATTTTCGGTATTTTCTTTGTTATGCGTTCTGGTGAGTTGGACACTTCTGTGCCGCATGGCTAGCGTTGGCTAGCGTTCTACAGATGAAAAGGGCATTCTACAACCAAACAACGATTATTCTGGACAAAGGACCCCTTGTACAAGATTCTGATGGAAGATCATCAAAAGTAGGAACCATTTATGATGTTATTTCGAATTTCTGTCGAAAATGTGTCGTCGTATTTTGGGCGCTGATTTTGGACGCTGTCTCGCTATAACGTAAGCTGTATGTCGTACTAAGGTTATTTTTAAAAATCTAACACAGCGGTTGCATTAAGAACTAGTGTATCTTTCATTTGCTGTCCAACCTGTATTTTTTAGTAAAGTTTATGATTAGTTATTTGATTAGATGATGTGAGTGTCAGAAATATATCCGGATAATTTTGTGCAGTTTGGCTACGTATTCACATTGTTCAACCACGAATTGTACCGCTAAATATGCAAATTTTCGAACAAACCATATATGTATTGTGTAAAAATGTATATATTTTGCTGGTTTATTCGCTATCGCTAACGTGCCTTGAATGAATGCGGTTGTGTGGTAGGCTATTGTAGTAAGCTAATATAATGCTATATTGTGTTTTCGCTGTAAAACACTTAAAAAATCTGAAATATTGGCTGGATTCACACGATGTTTGTCTTTCATTTGCTGTACACCGTGTATTTTTCATAAATGTTTTATGATGAGTATTTAGGTATTTCACGTTGGTTTCTGTAGTTATTCTAGCTGCTTTGGTGAGACTTGTGATGGTGGCTGCAATGTAAAACTATGATTTATACCTGAATATGCAATTTTCAGAACAAAACATCATATGTATACATATCTGTTATAAGACGATCATCTGATGAAGTGTGTTTCTTGGTTAGACTATTATATCTTTATTGTGAATTTGTTATATCTATCCTATGCAGTAAAAAAATGGTGAAAATATGCGGTTGGGTCTTTTGCTATCGTGGTTAGCTAATAGAAATAAATATTGTGTTTTCGCTGTAAAACATTTTAAAAATCGGAAATGATGGCTGGATTCACAAGATGTGTATCTTTCATCTGGTGTCTTGGACTTGTGATTTCATGATATTTAGATGCTAGTATTTACTTGTGGCGCTATGCTAGGCTATGCTAGTCAGCTTTTTTACTGATGAGGGTGCTCCCGGATCCGGGATGAGCACCAAGTAGAAGTTAAAGACAACAATGTCAAGGTATTGGAGTGGCCATCACAAAGCCCTGACCTCAATCCTATAGAACATTTGTTGGCAGAACTGAAAAAGCGTGTGCGAGCAAGGGGGCCTACAAACCTGTCTCAGTTACACCAGCACTGTCAGGAGGAACGGGTCAAAATTCACCCAATTTATTGTGGTAAGCTTGTGGAAGGCTACTCGGAATGTTTCGACAAAGTTAAACAATTTAAAGGCAATGCTACAAAATACTAATTGAGTGTATGTAAACTTCTGACCCACTGGGAATGTGATAAAATAAATTAAAGCCGAAATAAATCTATTATTCTGACATTTCACATTCTTAAAATAAAGTGGTGATCCTAACTGACCAAAAACAGGGAATTGTTACTAGGATTAAATGTCAGGAATTGTGAATTACTGAGTTTAAATGTATTTGGCTAAGGTGTATGTGAACTTCCGACTTCATCTGTATGTGACTTCTGAGGGTAATTGGTTGCATCAGATCTTATTTAGGGGCTTCATGGCAAAAGGGGTGAATACATATGCACGGACCAATTTTACGTTGTAATTTTTTACGTTGTAAATAATAAGTTATTTTTTAATTTCACTTCACCAATTTGGACTTTTTTGTACATGCCCATTACATGAAATCCAAATAGAAATCAATTTAATTACAGGTTGTAATGCAACAAAATAGGAAAAATGCCAAGGGTGATGAATACTTTTGCAAGGCACTGTATCTGGCACTGTGTGTGAATACATTACTGTAGCTGTGGAATGTTTGCAACAGAAAACCAATGTAATGAAAACCGTATATAACACTTGTTTTTGCGTCATATCTTTTAGTTTGGTTTTTCACGACTCCCTTTATCCGTCTGATTTATAAGAAATATATCCGTGACATATTACAACTAGTCGTATGTCTCGCCTCTGTCCACTGGCGTTGATTCCTGCGCATGAGGGATAAATCACTTCCCAGCGAGCTTATTACTTGAAATGAAGGAATTCATCATTGTGACAGTCGGCCATTGCGACATGTTCATTGTGATTTATCTGGGAGAAATTGATTGATTCATTAATACTGAGTGAACAGTGCTTTCTGTGGGGGTGCTGGTGCCGACGCTGTTGCTGCACGTTTCCAAGGCGTGGGCTCCTGTAGGCAGGCTAACCTTGGCCCTGTCTTCCTGCTGTATAGGGGCTCTCTGCTGCAGCTCATTAGCTAGCCAATGTAGTCACTGGGAGCTGATGCCCTGTGGCAGGGAACATTCTGATCCCAAGGAGTACATACAGTGGGGAGAACAAGTATTTGATACACTGCCGATTTTGCAGGTTTTCCTACTTACAAAGCATGTAGAGGTCTGTCATTTTTATCATAGGTACACTTCAACTGTGAGAGACGGAATCTAAAACAAAAATCCAGAAAATCACATGTATGATTTTTAAGTAATTAATTTGCATTTTATTGCATGACATAAGTATTTGATCACCTACCAACCAGTAAAGAATTCCGGCTCTCACAGACCTGTTAGTTTTTCTTTAAGAAGCCCTCCTGTTCTCCACTCATTACCTGTATTAACTGCACCTGTTCAACTCGTTACCTGTATAAAAGACACCTGTCCACACACTCAATCCAAACAGACTCCAACATCTCCACAATGGCCAAGACCAGAGAGCTGTGTAAGGACATCAGGGGTAAAATGTATGTATCCCTGCCCCAGTTATGGCATTGTGGTAGGAAGACTGAGCCCCATGCACGATACCTGACGCCATCACGAGTGTCTGGAGAAGTCACAGAGGAGCCAAGGCACACCAGTGAAGCGCAGTGTCGCAGTGTGATTCAGCTTGTGTTAAACATATAACACAGTAGCTACCGAAGCACAGACACACCTAACTGTAACGTGATAGAGTTCAGTGTGTCAATTCGGAGGGCCTGTTGTCCGGACCTCTGGCAGTCTCTATGGGGGGTGCCACAGGGGCTCAATTCTCGGGACGACTGTTTTCCTGTGTATATATCAATGATGTCGTCTTGCTTCTGGTGATTCTCTGATCCACCTCTATGCAGAACAACACCATGCTGTATACATCTGCCCTTCTTTGGACAATGTGCTAACAAAACTCCAAACAAGCATCATCGCCATGCAAACACTACTTCCGTGGCCTCCAACTGCTTTTAAATGCTAGTAAAACTAAGTGCATGCTCTTCAACCGATTGCTGCCCGCACCCTCCCGCCGACTAGCATCACTACTCTGGGACGGTTCTGACTAGAATATGTGGACAACTACAAAACCTAGGTGTCTGGTTAGACTGTAAACTCTCCTTTCCAGACTCACATTAAGCATCTCCAATCCAAAATTACAATCTAGAATCAGCTTCCTATTTCGCCAACAAAGCCTCCTTCACTCATGCCGCCAAACATACCCTCGTAAAACTGACTATCCTACCGATCCTTGACTTCGACGATGTCATTTACAAAATAGCCCCCAACACTCTACTCAGCAAACTGGATACAGTCTATCACAGTGCCATCCGTTTTGTCACCAAAGCCCCATATACTACACACCACTGCGACCTCTATGCTCTCGTTGGCTGGCCCTCAGTACATATCCGTCGCCAAACCCACTGGCTCCAGGTCATCTATAAGTCTTTGCTAGGTAAAGCCCCGCCCTATCTCAGCTCACTGGTCACCATAGCAACACCCACCCGTAGCATGCACTCCAGCAGGTATATCTCACTAGTCATCCCCAAAGCCAACACTTCCTTTGGCCACCTTTCCTTCCAGTTCTCTGCTGCCAATGACTGGAACGAACTTATGTCTCCTTCTCTAACTTTAAGCATCAGCTGTCAGAGCAGCTTACCGATCACTGTACCTGTACACAGCCAATCTGTAAATAGCAGACCTGACTACCTCATCCCCATATTATTACTTACCCGCTTGCTCTTTTGCACCCCAGTATCTCTACTTGCACATCATCACCTGCACATATATCACTACAGTATTAATGCTACATTGTTGCCTACCTCCCTACTCTTCTACATTTGCACACACTGTACATAGATCTTTCTATTTTTCTTTTGTTTTGTGTTATTGACTGTACGTTTGTTCATGTGTAACTCTGTGTTGTTGTTTTTGTCGCACTGCTGTGCTTTATCTTGGCCAGATCGCAGTTGTAAATGAGAACTTGTTCTCAACTGGCCTACCTGGTTAAATTAAGGTGAAATAAAAAAAAAGATATATGTTTTATCCTCTGGTGCTAGACATGTCAATGGTCTGGAGCTGGAACTGAGATCAACATCATACAATGTATGTTTTTTTATCAGATTATTTTTTCTGCATATATTCTCTTTTTAGTTTTGCCTTTCATGATAGATGAACTGTGGCTAGCTATCGCCAAGGAAGAAATACTTATATATATGTTATATTGTAATGTTTGTGTTCGTGGAGCCCGGACAAGGTTGAGAAGGGAATTGGATTCTAAAAATTTCACCTCTATGCCTGCTCTCTTGTATTCTGGCCATAACCTTTGACCGCCTATAGAATTTCTCAAAGTAGCAGAGTTTCAACTCCAGAAGCAGATAAGCAGATGATATCTGAGTCTTTCTGTTCTGTTTGATTATATATGAGGCAAGTATTTCATGGTTTCCTGATGTTAGGATCCAAACAGCAGTTTAATTAAAGAGTTTCCCTGGCCCCCTGACAAGGCTGGCTGGGTGTACATCAATAGTTTTGTGATTGATAAAGCTTCAGGTATTTGAACAGGGTTAACCTGTGTCAGTATGCCTGTGTGTTTCTACAAAGAGGGAATCTAAGTTGTGAAGTGAAGTCGCGTTAACCTTGCTGTTCACTACACTTCATTTAGAGATGAAGTTGATGTTACATTGGTTTATTAGTTGCTGACAGAACTTGCTGTAATGAAACAAACTTAAGCTGAAAAAGCTGGCACACTGTGGTAATCAACTACCTCTCCCTCTCTCTTTCCCTCTCTCTCTCTGTCTTAGAATACTATTGTTGATATTGTTTCTCAACATGTGTCCTCCAAGCAGATTTTTCCTCATAGTACGTCATACTCTGAAGTGCTTTGTCTGCTATGGGGTTTGGCGGGGGGTTGCAGGGGGTAGACCCCAGCAGACAGTGCTTCGCAGGCAGACTCTCTGTGTTACAGCTGATAATGGAACCTGATGAGTGGGTCCTTCATCCTCCTCCCCTCACCACAGTCCCCCAGACATCAGGCGCTGTAGGTGGGTGTGGGGGGGGGGGGGCACTGAGCACGAGGGAGAAATAAAAGCCAGGCCGTCCCCTGGAGAACGCTCAACGCTGTCAGTCAAAGACAGTAAGTTGATTAATTAAATTTCAAAGAGACCAGGCGGGACTGGAGACATTTTGGTTTGAAAAGAGTAAGGCGTATGTTGATGTGACAACAACAACACGGTTGACAACAACAACCATCTGAGTAAAACAGATTTGAGACCTTTACTTAGCCATTGTAAAGGCTGAATAAATTAGAGTATTTATTTGACAGCAGATTTTACTTGCAGCAAGCTGAATTGTTTCTCAAAACAGGGATAATATGGTGGTTCTCCAGAAGATACTAAGGTTACTGCTATGGATTTACTCTGATGCAGTTCAGACAGCCATTGCTGAGCCTTGAGAGAAGCTCTCTAAATTAATTTGTGTTCCACACAGCTGGCAAATTGATATACTTATTGTATTTTCTTCCATTTCATTCACATTGGTGTTGACAAACCAAAAGCGATAATGTGGAAATGAATGTACAAATTACTCGATGATTAAATTACTCAGGCAATGCTGCTGCTCAACCCGGAGCAATATGTTAATGTTTTGGAAATACACTTGGAAAGTGTTTGAAAATACTAAAATAAAAGCACTTGTGTTTGGGCTGTGTATTTGAAAATACTCAAATACACAGAAAAAGTACTTTACATACCAAATACAGATGTATTTGAACCCAGGTCTGACACAGTAGCACTTTATTATTTGTCCACATCTCACATCATGTTGATGCTTATCCGTAGCATTACAAGTCCTGTGGCCCACACACTGCCCTCAGATTGCCCCAGACTGGCCTCATAAAGGTTGCAAGACCGAATCCCCCGTGTCACTCCCTGGCCATAGAGAGGCTTTTATTCTCTATTTTGGTTAGGCCAGGGTGTGACTAGGGTGGGCATTCTAGTTTCTTTATTTCTATGTTTTGTATTTCTATGTTTTGGCCGGGTATGGTTCTCAATCAGGGACAGCTGTCTATCGTTGTCTCTGAATGGGAATCATACTTAGGCAGCCTTTTTTCCTTTGGTGTTTGTGGGTAGTTGACTTTGTTAGTGGTTCTATAGCCCTAGTAAGCTTCACGGTCGTTTCTTTGTTTCTTGTTTTGTTGGTGACATTCTAAATAAAAGAAAATGTACGCTCACCACTCTGCACCTTGGTCCGGTCATTTCCACCTAGACGACGGCCGTGACACTCCGAGCTGACAAGGTACAAATCTGTCGTTCTGCCCCTGAACAAGGCAGTTAACCCACTGTTCCTAGGCCATCAATGAAAATAAGGATGTGTTCTTAACTGACTTGCCTAGTTAAATAAAGGTAAAATAAAATATAAAAAAATACTGCCCTCAGACTGGCCTCACACTGGCCTCACACTGCATAATGGTGACCTCTGGACACTGACCCTGAGAAATGATAGCCCGTCCATGGTACGGTGGCCCCCTTGTACAAGACAGAGTTCAGGGCAGTCAGTTTTCTTCTGCCTGCGTCCTCCAGCAGGAGAGGACCTTAATCCTTAATGAGAGAGGGGGGGGGAGTAGAGAGTGAGAGAGAGGGGGAGGGTGAGGTGGAGAGATAGAGAGGTAAAGGGAACAATAGAAACAGAGAGATAGGGAAAAATAGTGAGGGAACTGGAAAGGGAGAGACATTGAGAGGTATAGAGATGAACCCACTAAAAAGGTGCTTCATCAGCGGGAGAGATTCGATGGATGGTAGAGGAGAGCTATTGATGTCGTCTGCAGAGGCCGGCTCCTCTAGTTCTGCTCTATCTCTTCTCTACTCGCTTGTCTGCAGAGACACAATAACTAACCTGCCAGACTCCCATACCAGACTCTGGGCTCGTTAATGACACCACACAGAGTTCATAGCTCTGGAAGTGATGATGAGAGGTTGGTCGGTCAATGATGGGAATGGAGACAGTGATAGTGATTTTGTCAGCTGTAGTATTTTAGTATACATACTACTAGTTATAGCAGGAAATGTGCAAGTACTATCTTGATCGTTACAACATAGCTGTTAAATGGTTGTCGTAGTAGTATCTGTTGTATTGTATTAAAAAGATAGAGACACTAATCCTGGGAATATTTCTCTACAATTATATATTCTGAGAATTTCTGAGAATTAAGTGAATGTGTTGTTTTGAGCAATTTTCCTTGAAGAGAAGNTATACTTTACTTTACTCTGCTCTACTCTACTGAACTATACTTTACTTTACTGAAATATACTTTACTTTACTCTGCTCTACTCTACTGAACTATACTTTACCTTACTCTACTGAACTCTACTTTTCTCCACTCTACTGTACTGTACTCTACTGTACTGTACTCTACTCTACTGTTCTGTGCTGTACTCTACTGTGCTCTACTTTGCTGTACTGTGATGTTCAAACTCGTGAAACATAAATGTATATGATTGGTTCAGATTTGGTCCGGTCCAGACCAACCAAATTTGGTCTTGTTTGAGAGCGAAGCTCATAATATTGCATATTTCTACCTTTGTGTACCTATTCAGAATACATTACCATGAACAGAATGATATTCATATCCATAATTATCAATTTCTGTGTAGTGCAGATCAGAGACAGATGATGTACTTCGTTACCGTAATTCTGTTACCAGGTGTAAATCCACTTCACTTCCTGTAATTCAATAACCAAAAGGGATTTTTTCTAACTTGTCCGGATACAAATACTCTCTATAGTAGTGCTTAATTGAAGTAGATTTAATTCATATTTAATATTGAGGACTATGCCCACTATTCTAAAGTGAGCGGGCAAAGATGAATCTAGTTACTACCGACTGACAATGAATGTGTCTTAGAGCTCGTGACCTTTCAGCAGGAAATGTGAACTGTAGAACATACTGTATTTCGCTGATAGTGTTATAAAACTGAACTGAACTGAATTGTTGCGTCCATGTCTTTTTGGCTGTTAGGGTTACATTTGAAGGGATGGATGAAATCTGAATCCTTATCACGAATATGATGAAATACCAATGGGTGTTGTAATTCTTTAGTCACATGGACTCAATAGTGTCAATTGTTCATTTTGTCTATCATCAATGGATTTCGACAGATACTGTTGGAGCTAAGCCATGCCCAGAGGTTTTCTTCTAAAGTAAAACCAAGATGTATTTTACTTGAAGTTGGGCCTTGATCTACAATACAGCAATCCTCATATGGCTATAAAGGATTATAGGTTGAATAACAGGTTGATTTCGATATCAGATCACCACAAAACTAAGACAAAAGTTAATTAACACAGGCCCCAAACCCTTGGTACAACCTGTGCCAAGATTATTTATTGTGCTAATTTGGGGCAGGCAGGTGGTGTCAAGGATCGATTAACCACTGAAAGTCTCCTGCTTAGGGAAAGAAGGTCTGCATTAGAATCAGAACAGCTTCATCTTGGACACAAAGTACGGCCAAGGCAATCAATAGCATTAGAATGTACAGCTTCCTCTCGTCTGTTCTCTCTAGCCACTGTGTGATATCAGGAATTGGAGCACTACAGCACTCCTTAAAAGGTGCACTGCATAATTCAACCAAATGCCAGCTATCTGGCACTGTGTGTGAATACATTAGCTTGTTCACCCGTGCCGTGGAAATGGAGCTGAAACGTGTAGCAAAAATGTATGCGAGAGACAACCCATGTAATGGGACTTCCTCTTTTAACATGGTATGATTGAATGAAAACCTTTGATAGCACTTTTTTATTCGCTCACATATTTTTGAGTTTGGGTTTGCCACAACTCCCTTTATCCGTCTAATTTAAAATAAATATGTCTGTGACATATTACACCTTGTCCTATCTCTCGACTCTGTCCACTGGCGTAGATTCCTGCGAATGAGGGATAAATCACTTCCCAGCGAGCTTATTACTTGAAATGAAGGAATTCATCATTGTGACAGTCGGCCCATTGCAACACATTCATTGTGATTTATCTGGGAGAAATTGATTGATTGATTAACGCTGCGTGAACAGTGCTTTCTGTGGTGCTGCTGGTGCAGACGCTGCTGCTGTACGTTTCCAAGGCGTGGGCTTCTGTAGGCAGGCTAACCTCGGCCTGTCTTCCTGCCGTATAGGGGCTCTCTGCTGCAGCTCATTAGCTAGCCAATGTAGTCTCTGGGAGCTGATGCCCTGTGGCAGGGAACACGCTGATCCTAATGAGTACATACGTATGCCTGCCCACGCCACTCAAATGAGTTCTTTCACTGTGGTGGGAAGACTGGGCCCCGAGCACCAACACCTGATGCCATCATGACTGCCTGGAGTCAAAGAGGAGCCAAGCACATCAGTGAAGTGCAGTGAAGCAGTGTGATTCAACTAGTGTTATATATGCAACACAGTAGCTGCCGCAGCACAGACACACCTGACTGTCATGTGAATCCTCTGGTGCTGGACAGAGCAATAGTCTGGAGTTGGAACCGAGGTCAATATCATACAATGTATGTTTTTCTATCTGCTTATTTCTGTATCTATTCTCGTTTTAGTTGTGCTTTCATGATAGAAGGAGCTAGACTTTAAATATTGTAATACTGTTAGTGTTCGTGGAACCAGGACAAAGGTAAGAAGGGAATTGGATTCTAAGAATTTCTCCTCTCTGTCTGCTCTCTTCTATTCTGACCATAAACTAGAGTTTCAACTCTAGAAGCAGATAAGCAGATGATGTCTGAAACTTTGTCTTCTGTTTGACTATATTAGAGACAAGTATTTAATGGTTTCCTGATGTTAGGATCCAGACAGCCGTTTAATTAAAGACATTCCCTGGCCTCCTTGCAAGGCTGGCTGGGTGTACATCAATAGTTTTGTGATTGAAAAACCTTCAGGTATTTGAACATGATTGACCTGTGTCAGTGTTTTTGTGTTTTTCTAAAAAGAGTGAACATTTGTTACGAAGTGGAGTCGTGTTAACCTTCCTGTTCTTCTTCTTTTTTTTTTTCTTTACAGAAAGTTGATTTTACATTTGGTTAATTACTCGCTGACAAAAGTTGCTGTAATGAAACAAACTTAAGCTGAACAAGCTGGTACACTGTGGTAATCAACTTTCTCTACCTCTCTTTCTCTCTCTCCTTCCTTCTTCCCACATCTCTCCCCTAGAATATTAGTGTCAATGTTGTTTCTCAACATTATGTCCTCCAAGCTGTTTTTGTCATGCTCTGAAGTGCTTTGTCTGCTGTGGTGTTTGGCGGAGGGTTGACAGTGGGGTGGAGGGGGGATGATGGGGGTTGGTGGAGAGTTGGAGGGTGTAGACCCCAACAGGCAGTGCTGCGTAGGCAGACTGTCTGTGTTCTGGCTGATAATGGGACCTGATGAACGGGTCCTTCATCCTCCTCTCCTTCTCGTCCTCCTTCACTCACCACAGCCCCCAGACATCAGGCACAGTAGGTGGGTTTTAGGGGGGGCGCTGAGCATTAGGGAGAAACAAAAGCCAGGCCACCACCTGGAGAATACTCAACGCTGTCAGCCAAAAACAGGAATTTGATTAATTCAATTTCAAAGAAACCAGGCTGGACTTGAGGCATTTTGGTTTGAAAAGATGAAGGTGTCTGTTGTTGTGATGACGACAACATGGTTGACAATAATAACCATCTGAGTAAAACAGATAGGAGAACTTTATTCATTCCAATAATAGTCATTGTACAGGCTGTATAAATTAGAGTAGGCTATGATGGGGGAAATGCCCCCTGACACAAAAAAAAAGCTATATTTGGTAAGATTTAGATATGTGCATACTGGCTATCCTTAGGCAAACACATTTTAAAGCGAAATAAATGGGCAGAATGAGTAGTTTTTTGGTACTCTGATAATAATAGAAACTTTAGAAAGGGGATGTTTTTCCCCAAAACTGCCACCTCTGTGGGGCAAAGAGCCCACTGAAGATTAGTTTGTTAAAAACTATTTTATACGTTGTATTTTGACATTTTGAGTAATTGACAATTAAAAGCTAGTCTAAGTATCTTATTTTAATTGAATAAATCAAATATCGACACAAAATGACATTCCACATCTCACTATTTATATCCTCATTATGAGGACGTTTTGATGTAGTCCCTCTTTTCATTTTACGCTTCCTGTCCATATCATCCTAAAGTATATCTTAATATTGATTGTGTAACTTAATGAAGTTGGGGGGAGTGGTTGCCCCAAACATGCTTACCTTAAGTTTGACAATTTTATTCAAAACAGATTTTTCTCTCTAAACAAGTTCTTTATTTATCTTTAGGCTCCCCTACTGATATACTGTATATTATATAAAAAAGGATATAACTTCATACGATTATATCACTTTTTCAAAATGGCTAAATCTTAGATCATTTTACCTCAAAATCATTTTGTTGGAGTGACATAAAAAGTTGAGATGAGACAGATTAATTGTTTAGTTGAGCAAGAGTAGTAGCAACCAGGGAAAGTGTTGGAAAAAAATCATTGGTAACATAAAGTGGTTTCTGTGAATGATGTTTTACCCCAAGACACTCTATTTATTTACAGCAGATGTTACTGTCAGCAAGCTGAATTGTCTCTCAAGATAGGGATAATATGGTGGTTTTTCAGCTACGTGTGTTACGGTTACTGCTAGGATTTACTCTGATACAGTTCAGACAGCCATCTGTTGCTGAGCCTTGAGCTCTCGAAATTAATTTGTGTTCCACACACAGCTGGCAAATTACTATAGTTATTGTATTTTCTTCCATTTAGTTCACATAGGTGTTGACAAACCAAAAGCAATAATGTTGAAATTAATGTACAAATTATCCTATGATTAAATTAATCAGGCAATGCTGCTGCTCAACTCGAAGCAGGAAGTGAACCAATACAATTCCATTAGTTTTCCCTTATGCTCATTTACTTGAACTGTATTGCAGTCCTACTACACACTGCAGACCTGGGTTCAAATACTGTTTCAAATATCTCAATACCTTCACGTACATTCGAAGTAAGTATTCATATATATATATATACTGTATATATATATATGTATTTTTTAAACAAGTCGTTTAATATTTTAGTGTACATGGAAATTATTTAAATATAGGAAAAGCACTGACTCAAATACACTCCCATGCATTTTATCCAGTTATTTGGAAATAGTATTTGAAATAAGTATTTGAAAATACTCTCTAATACAATTCGTTTTCTAACAAATAACAATTCAAAATACTCAAATAAAAGTACCTGTTATGAGCTATGTATTTGAAAATACTCAAATACACAGAACAAAAAAATATAAGCGCCAGATACTCAAATACACATGTATTTGAACCCAGGTCTGACACTAACCACGTTTCCATTCACAGTTTTTATGCGGGTAAAGTTATACTGAAAAAAAACAACATAACAACAGCTGTGATGGAAACAGGAAGTTTTGGTACAATTGTATAAATGCCTATATAATTTGTTCGTTCGATATTGTGGGATCTTTTAATGTCTGTAAAATATATTATGCGACAAATGGCGGTGAAACCACCTTTATGCACAAATATTGATATAAATCATGTTGAAGGTAACTTGGAGTCAGGCGATGATATGGTGTGTGGTCCTCCCACTAGACTCGGGAAATCAGCCAGTTTATTAGGCTACAGATAAAAGCTTATGATGAACTTCACAGGGTGGTGAAAGTGCGCAATGATCTTGATGCTCCTTTCCAATGATTCTGGTGACATGATGATCGATGCTTGGCTGCCGTTTGACAAATTAAAAATATTCTCGCTCTTCTCCATAATAATCTCATTATGTTGACTAGCCTACCAGCACAGCCTTCTTGCACTCTATCTGCCAGCTGTTGGCTAGAGTGCACGTGTCAAAACCATTGTAGGCACATTTGCTATTTAACACAACAGTTTTTGTGACAAAACCATCGGTAGAGTTGAAAATGCGATGGTAACTCATTCAACTGTAGATTTACATCATCACTCACTGATTTTTCTCTGCAACAAGTCAGTTTGTTGGAAACAATCCACTGGTGGGAAAATGCCCAAATCTTCTTTATGCGGATTTTAGAATGTTTGCATGAAAATCAATCGCCAATAGAATGGAGACCTAGCTGCTGCAGCTTTTTATTGGTCCACATCTCACATCTGCTCCTTGGCTGTTGTCTCAGTTACATGTTGATGCATCATCAGTAGCACCTGTGGCCCTGCTGATCCTGTTCGCTGTGCATCCATTGCCCTCACACCGCCCTCACACTGCATACTGGTGACCTCTGAGTAATGAGAGCCGTCCATGGTACGGTCTGGCTCCTTCATACAAGACAGAGTTCAGGCCGGTCAGTTTGCTCCTGCATGCGTCCTCCAGCAGGAGAGGATTTTAATGAGATAAATGGGAGGAATAGAGAGTGAGAGAGGGGAAATATATAGAGCGAGAGAGAGATAGAAACATGTGGGAGATGGAGAGTCAGAGAAGGAGAGAGAGAGAGGAAGGAGAGAGATTGCAGGAACAAGAGAAACAGAGAAATAGGGAGAAATAGAGAGGGAACAGGAGAGACGTTTAGAGGTGTAGAGACGAGTCCCACTAACAAGCGGCTTCATCAGGGTGAGGGATGAGCTGCCATAAAGGATCTCTCTTTTGACCTACCTAGGATGGATGGCAGAGGAGAGGAGATCTATTGATGTTGTCTGCAGAGGTAGCCTCCTCTACTGCTCCTCTGCTCTATCTCTGATCGGCTCGCTTGCAGAGAAACAATAACTAACCTGCCAGCTCCCATCCCAGACTGAGCGCATAATGACACCATACAGAGTTCATAGCAGTGGAAATGATGATGAAGAGAGGGCGGTCGGTCGATGGCGGGAATGGGGACAGTGATAGTGGTTTTGTCAGCTGTAGTATTGTAGTAGAGGTGGTACAGGTTATGGTAGGGAATATGTATTAGTATTGTCTTTATTGCTCCAACTTAGCTATTACATAGTTGTTGTAGTAGTATATGTTGTATTGTATTAGTAGCCGTGGAAGCACTAGTAGTGATATAAACAGTAGTAAAACATAGTCAAAGTTTCAAAAGATGGGGACACTAGCCTGGGTATATTTCTCTCCAATTGCACATTCTGAGAATGCCAACAGTAGATCAGATCAAGTCAATGTGTTGTTTTGAGAGATTTTCTTTGAAGAGCGATAGATATACTGGAGGCTTCACTCTCTCTCTCTCCAACTCTGTCTCCCCACAGGCTCAGGCATGGTTTCTACATTAGTATGCAACATCGAACCCAGTCACACTTTGATGTGCAGCCACATGATTTCACAGTCCACCCTGATGGCACAGATCATATTTATAGGTGTCTGTTGCCGAGACTGATGAGGAGACTGGTTCACATTTAATCTATTCTCAAGCAGCAGTGTGCCTCTGGTGAGACGCCTACATAGGAGACACCCTGGATACTGTGAGGAGTGGAGTTTATATCATACAGCTGCTATATGTACGTGTTATTATATTTTCTCTTATAACTCGCTGTAAACCTGTTGTGTGGTACAGTAGGTGGTGATTAGGTCATCTTAGACAGAATGCATCTCAACTTGTCATTTAAAGGGATTCTTTCCAGATGGATTGAACACTATTACTTTAATCTAGCTTACTAATGATTGTGTGGTTTTAAATTAGTCCCTTCTCTATCCTGCTCTCCTGTATGAGAGTCCACAGCCTTCAATAAGGCAAGAAAATCAAATAAAATCCAAGGTGATCCTTATCAGTTTAATGAATTGACACAGGGGCACTCTTGTCATCCAAATATGACTCTAATGTTTCCACTTGAAGATTAGTTTCTATTATTCAACTTTGAAAGGTTGAAACATTCAGAGATTGAACTATAAATGAGACATGAATCTCAGGAGAGGCTATCTGCACCTCTGATGAGGTATGTAACTTGGAAATAAGTGCATAAAACACTCTGGATATTCTGAAGAAGAAATTCCCCTCTCAGTACGTGTCTTGAAAAATCATCAAGTTGACATGAACCTTATAGAGTGCAGGATCCAAATAAATGATAACTTGTCAGAGTCAAGTTTCTGCTCAACCATTCGTCTGAATTGTAATTGTAGAATTTGACAGAGAATTCTACATATTGTAGAGTACTGCAGCATAAAACTAATGCTCTCTTCCCTTGTGTGATCATATCAAGATGTTATCTGTCGTTTAATACCTTATCAGCCAGCCTATTATGACACACTGGCTTATATTTTTGATTGATATCATTCACAGTAATCTGACAGAAAATTGTGTTCCAGTTTTATATTGTCCCATTTCCACCCGAGTAAGGCCTTAAATAAATCATCCTCTCTCTCTCTCGCTCTCTCTCGCTCTCTCTCGCTCCCTCTCTCCACTCCATCTCTCTCTCTATCTCTCCCTCTCTCTCTCTTCCTCCCCTCATATAATATATAATATTGTTATTTGTCATGGCTATTACGCTCCCAAAATGTAGGCATGTTGAAAAAGTAATTTCAGAGCTCAGTGACACAGAATAGATTAGCATTGTCCAGCGGCTCTTTAGCCCATGGTTCATGTATTGTGTATTGTGGTGTACTGTGCTGTATTTCAACAAAAAGCCATCCTGTTCCGTGTCTGCATTGAGTGGTCTTCTCAGAAAGCTATCTGCCAGGGCCTAGCCAAAGCATATTTAGCTTCCACAGTAGAAAGGCACTATTCGGGCAACACAGTACCTGACACACAACATATCAGAGCTAACAACAAGATCCCTTTCACTGCACCCTCTGACTACCACCTACACCATTTATCTAATAATTGCATGATCAATGGCACCATCTTCTAGGATGTTCATTTCAGATTTAAAGTAGAAGTCTGAAGAAAAGTAGGAAAAGTATAGTGGAAAAGTAAACTATTTGTACGGTTATATACAGTACCAGTCAAAAGTTTGGACTCACTGTCACGCCCTGACTTATTTGTTTTCTTTATTTTTTGGTTAGGTCAGGGTGTGACAAGGGTGGTTTGTTTCGTTTTTGTATTGTCTAGGGGTTTTGTCTTGTCTAGGGTTTTTGTTTATCTATGGGGATGGTCTAGGGGTTTGTAGGTTTATGGTGGCCTGAATTGGTTCCCAATCAGAGACAGCTGTTTCTCAATGTCTCTGATTGGGGAGCCTATTTAGGTTGCCATTTTCCATGTTGGTTTTGTGGGTAGTTGTTTTCTGTTTTGTGTGTCTGCACCAGACAGAACTGTTTCGTTTGTTCCGCTTTGTTATTTTTTGTTTTAGTGTTCAGCTGTATTAAAAATCAAACAGTCGTTACACTCACCTACTCATTTAAGGGTTTTTCTTTATTTTTACTAATTTCTACATTGTAGAATAATAGTGAAGACATCAAAACTATGAAATAACACATGTAGTAACCCAAAAAGTGTTAAACAAATATAAATATATTTTATATTTCAGATTCTTCAAAGTAGCTACCCTTTGCCTTCATGACAGCTTTGCACACTCTTGGCATTCTTTCAACTAGCTTCACCTGGAATAATTTTCCAACAGTCTTGAAGGAGTTCCCACATATGCTGAACGCTTAAATAAATAAAAACCCTGGAATGAGTAGGTGTCTCCAAACTTTTGACTGGTACTGTATGTGTGCAGATATAGGATCTTAATTTGATCACCCTGTTGCAGGATAACTTCCTGCAATGCAGGATACTTAAAATGTGTATTGTATTTGAGGTTTAAAAAGGCTTCTGAATTTTGCAATTTCCACTTTGAAATGTTAGACTTGATTTTCCCTTATGGAAAATATCAACCCCTACAAAAATGTCCATGAAATTGAATCCACATAATTATAGCAAACTGGCTCAAATTAAGATCCTGTGTTATGACTGGATAACAGTGATCTCTTCCCTCCTGACACAAAATAAACGTTCAATAATGAGAGAAAACAACCAATTCTGTGAGCTTTTATACAAACCCTTTCATGCAACATAATACGTGGCACCCCTGGCTTGCAGGGAAAACAAGGTCAGGAACTAAATACTCCATCTGACTGGCTCTACATTGTCACCCTGAAACCGGTCGTTTAAGCCATTGATTTTCTCCCCTTTTCATGTTACCCAGATTGATCATCATTAGAATGTCTGGCTGAGAGAAGAATCAGTGCTGTGCTTTACAATTATCATTTAGCAAATACTTATAAAATGGGATCTGCTATGCCAATAACTAGAAAAAACAGCTTCCAGGTAAGCACTTTCCAATATACTCTATGGGTTGCCACAGGGTTCAATTCTCGGGCCGACTCTCTTCTCTGTATATATCAATGATGTCGCTCTTGCTGCTGGTGATTCTCTGATCCACCTCTACGCAGATGACACCATTCTGTATACTTCTGGCCCTTCTTTGGCCACTGTGTTAACTAACCTCCAGACGAGCTTCAATGCCATACAACTCTCCTTCCGTGGCCTCCAACTGCTCTTAAATGCAAGGAAAACGAAATACATGCTCTTCAACCGATCTCTGCCTGCACCTGCCCGCCGGTCTAGCATCACTACTCTGGACGGTTCTGACCTAGAATATGTGGACAACTACAAATACCTAGGTGTCTGGTTACACTGTAAACTCTCCTTCCAGACACACATTAAGCATCTCCAATCCAAAATTAAATCTAGAATCGGCTTCCTATTTCCAAACAAAGCCTCCTTCACCCATGCTGCCATACATACCCTCGTAAAACTGACCATCCTACCGATCATTGACTTTGATCACTCTACTCAGCAATTTGGATGCAGTCTATCACAGTGCCATCCGTTTTGCCACCAAAGCCCCATATACAAGCCACCACTGCAACCTGTATGCTCTCGTTGGCTGGCCCTCGCTTCATATTTGTCGCCAAACCCACTGGCTCCAGGTCATCTATAAATCTTTGCTAGGTAAAGCCCCGCCTTATCTCAGCTCACTGGTCACCATAGCAACACCCACCCGTTGCACGCGCTCCAGCAGGTATATTTCACTGGTCACCCCCAAAGCCAATTCCTCCTTTGGCCGCCTTTCCTTCCAGTTCTCTGCTGCCAATGACTGGAACGAACTGCAAAAATATCTGAAGCTGGAGACTCATATCTCCCTCACTAACTTTAAGCACCAGCTGTCAGAGCAGCTCACAGATCACTGCACCTGTGCATAGCCCATCTGTAAATAGCCCATCCAACTACCTCATCCCCATACTGTTATTTATTTTATTTATTTTGCTCCTTTGCATCCCAGTATCTCTACTTGCACACTCATCTTCTGCACATCTATCACTCCAGTGTTTAATTGCTATATTGTAACTATTTTGCCACTATGGCCTATTTATTGCCTTTTCTCCCTTATCCTACCTCATTTGCACACACTGTATATAGTCTTTTTCTATTGTGTTATTGATTGTATGTTTGTTTATTCCATGTGTAACTCTGTGTTGTTGTTTGTGTCGCACTGCTTTGCTTTATCTTGGCCAGGTCGCAGTTGTAAATGAGAACTTGTTCTCAACTAGCCTACCTGGTTAAATAAAGGTGAAATAAAATTTAAAGAAATACTGTATCAAGGAGCGACATTCAACATGAGTAGAGAAAACAGCCTTGAACTCTGTATTGGTCTTTGGTCATTCAGCACGACAACTGTGACTTCAATGAACAAACTATGCTTATAATAGATATTATAGTGTGGGAGCCACAGAGCACAGTGGCCTCAGTGTTATGAAATACGACAATCACGCTTGCCAGACCAGAGCATTTTGGCTCAAATGGTTCACAAGCGTAACTGTCCCTACCAATTACACACAATGTATGACAAAGCAGAGTCCCTTTTCACAGCTCTGGCCCGGGCACCCAGGGGGGGAGTTTGTCAGGCAGAGCAGACAGACACTGGAATACAGCCAGCTGCATTTAATGCTTTAAGAAAACATTCAAACATGTAAATGTGGCAGGGAGAGATGGGAAGCTGATTGACTTCCATTGCAAATGAGGCCCTGTTATGCAAAAGAATACCAGTCTCGGATGTTCTGGCTTAATAGAAAGTGGGTAGATTATTCATGCTGCAGTGAGTGAGCCTTTTTCCATATGTAACACCGGGATTTTAGCATGCATCTAAAATTGGAAGCGGGTAAGTGGCTTGGGATGCATTATGCATTTTAGCTAATGCATTGTATGTAATCTGGGCACAGTGAATTGACTGGATCAGGTAATTTACAGAGGACACAGACTGACCAATGCATGGTGGGAGATCCAGCACTGAATGTCTCCACCTCACACCATGTTTCTACATCAAGCATTCATTGGTGTGGCTCACCTATACAGAAAGGTGGTTTTTGATTAACACGTGTACAGTAATGTGTCTGTGTGGCCGACTGAAGTGTTCCTCACCTTGGTTAGATGTTTAACTCAGATATTATGCTTTTGTCATCTATCATTAGCTGTTTTAGTTACTGCATTTAGTTACTGAGATCCAGGTTCTGTGTATTTCTCTATAGCAAACCAGCAGTGCTATATCCCTTGTAGGGTTGCAAAGCTATCAGCAGTTAACCAAAGTTACCGGAATCTTCAGTAATTTTGATAATTAACATAAAATCTATGGCAATCTATCGTAACTTTGGTAATTAATACTTGACTAACTATAAGGATTCATATAAAGTATTAATTGAATATATCTGTGTCCATATTGTCCATAAGTTTCTAGTACTGTAGATAGGCCGTATTGTTCAACAGAGCATTTATTCAAAAAGCATCTAATCAACAATGGTATTACTTTCAATTGACTCTGAAACTCTTTCAACTATTGACTTCTTTACACACCTGCCACCAGTTTGATGCCAAAACATTGACAACAAATACATACTGACATAGCAAAATAAATAAAAGTGTGTAAAAACTATATAAAAGATATTTCATGCTCAAACCCTCATATTAAACACCAATGGTATTCACTAAGTTGATGGTTTATATTTAGGATAATGTTTCTATTATTTCATATATTTTACATGTGATAAGACCACACAGAGGCCCAGAGATAATTACAGACGCCTGTACAAATCTGAAGTACCCAAAAGGGCCACTACATAAAATCTTTGAATGATTCCAAAATGCTGGTAGTTTACTGGTAAACTTCGAAAGTTTCCAGTAATATATCCTCACTTTGCAACCCTAATCCCTCGTCCTCTGATCAGCCCATTTCTCCTGGCTCACCAGAACCAATTGTTTTCTTCAAAGGAATACCATTTCACAAAGACTGTCCTATCATTACTTTCAGAAAGGTAGTTTCATGATTTTGAATGGACGATTCAGTCACCATTCTGTCCTCATTTAAAAAACTCAGTGACCTGCATCATTATGGACATTCACCGAGGTCAAATGTGTGCCTATACTGTGAAGGAAATGGTACACTGAGGATATCTAAGAGAAAGAACAAGAGCCCTCCCTTCCTCTTTTATTTTAGAAATATACTTTTAAAGTCCGTGAGCCCAACATAAGAAAGTGTCTGCCACTTATTTGACATGATATTCAACAGAGTAACATGTGTGTGTCCTTGTACCTTAAAAACAGAGAACTAGGTTACATCCTGCGTATATTTACAGCAATCACTTACTTTCTCTGATTCTTTTTTTAGAGAAGGTTCTGGTAACTTTTAAAGTTCAGGCATAGTCATTTCCAGTGAAGTCAGAAGTTTACATACACTTGGCAAGTCAGTTAGGACATCTACTTTGTGCATGACACAAGTCATTTTTCCAACAATTGTTTACAGACAGATTATTTCACTTATAATTCACTGTATCACAATTCCAGTTGGTCAGAAGTTTACATACACTAAGTTGACTGTGCCTTGAAACAGCTTGGACAATTCCAGAAAATGTCATGGCTTTAGAAGCTTCTGATAAGCTAATTGACATAATTTGAGTCAATTGGAGGTGTGCCTGTGGATGTATTTCAAGGCCTACCTTCAAACTCAGTGCCTCTTTGCTTGACATCATGGGAAAATCAAAAGAAATCAGCCAAGACCTCAAAAAAATTGTAGAGCTCCGCAAGTCTGGTTCATCCTTGGGAGCAATTTCCAAATGCCTGAAGGTACCACGTTCATGTGTACAAACAAATGTACGCAAGTATAAACACCATGGGACCACGCAGCCGTCATACCGCTCAGGAAGGAGAAGCGTTCTGTCTCCTAGAGATGAACGTACTTTGGTGCAAAAAGTGAAAATCAATCCCAGAACAACAGCAAAGGACCTTGCGAAGATGCTGGAGGAAACAGGCAGAAAAGTATCTATATCCACAGTAAAAACGAATCCTATATCGACATAACCTGAATGGCCGCTCAGCAAGGAGGAAAAAGGGGGAGGCTTGCAAGCCAAAGAACACCATCCCAACCGTGAAGCACGGGGGTGGCAGCATCATGTTGTGGGGGTGCTTTGCTGCAAGAGGGACTGGTGCACGTCACAAAATAGAGGGCATCATGAGGCAGGAAAATGATGTGGATACATTGAAGCAACATCTCAAGACATCAGTCAGGAAGTTAAATCTTGGTCACAAATGGGTCTTTCAAATGGACAATGACCCCAAGCATACTTCCAAAGTTGTGGTAAAATGGCTTAAGGACAACAATGTCAAGGTATTGGAGTGGCCATCACAAAGCCCTGAACCTAATCCTATAGAACATTTGTGGGCAGAACTGACAAAGCGTGTACGAGCAAGGAGGCCTACAAACCTGACTCAGTTCCACCAGCTCTGTCAGGAGGAATGGGCCAAAATTCACCCAACTTATTGTGGGAAGCTTGTGGAAAGCTTTAAAGGCAATGCTACCAAATACTAATTGAGTGTATGTAAACTTCTGACCCACTGGAAATGTGATGAAAGAAATAAAAGCTGAAATAAATAATTCTCTACTATTATTCTGACATTTCACATTCTTAAAATAAAGTGGTGATCCTAACTGACCTAAGACAGGGAACTTTTACTAGGATTAAATGTCAGGAATTGCTAAAAACTGAGTTTAAATGTATTTGGCTAAGGTGTATGTAAACTTCCGACTTCAACTGTAGTTGCCGCGAAGTGTGTTTTCAGACACTTGCTATTCGTTTCCTAATACACATAAAAGTTAGAATTGACATAGAAGCTATTATGGACATCAACAACCCCTAGCACCTATGCACCACCCATTAGATCTTGAGAATAACGTTTTTCAGCCAACTCACTCCTGGACATGGAGCATTTTACACCCGAGCATTACAGACCATATCTTAATCAGGTTTGTCACAGTGCACCCTCTGGACCGGGGTAATTTCATGGTGCTGAACTGGTATTGATAGAGTGTGGGTAAATGAGGCACGCAGCAGTTGTTAACTTTAATAACCATAAAGATGTGGGCATCTGAGTAA
Source organism: Salvelinus sp. IW2-2015 (assembly GCF_002910315.2). NCBI lineage: Eukaryota > Metazoa > Chordata > Actinopteri > Salmoniformes > Salmonidae > Salvelinus > Salvelinus sp. IW2-2015. The sequence goes on from NC_036838.1 coordinate 46,217,336, forward strand.
TATGGCCCTGGTGTGGTACTCCATACAGGTGATTAAGAACCGACCTGGGCTGAGGCCATGCAGACACACCTCCCACCTCCCATTCACTTCAATAGAATGACTAGTTAGAGATATCATAACTGCCAGTTTACCAGTAGTACTGTGTTTTAGTGTTTTGTTTTTATAACTTATCACATACTAACCACTGTGGGGCACGGAATGCACCAGGAAGAGGGTACCAATTATTTAAAGGCATTGTTTCAGTTGAAGATACACACATACACATTCTCTTTCCAGCAACTGGTTACCAGGATGATAGATGTGAGTCAGAGTGTGTCTCTGCGATGATGCTTACAATTCAGTGGGTGTGTAGATGACAAAGTAGATAAGCTGTACTAGTTGAGGAAAAAACACAATTGATTCATGTGACTAGGTCAGTGGTTTCTCTCTACCTGTCTGTCTGTCTGAGCTCTGAGCAGGAGCACGGTCGAGTTCCCTGCTCTCAGCTCACAGTCAGCATCAGCCTGTTAGCTACAGGCACTGCTAGCTGGATGTACTTTGCTGGTGCTCCACAGTGTCCACTTGTTTATCTGGGCCGGAGATGGTTCACTGATAAACGACCAGGGGTAAACTCATCTACATGTGACCAGCAAAGGTATGCCGATGGTCAAACTCAACAGTCTTCAATCTAAATTCAGCATAGATGATTTAACATTATATTAACTTAGTTGACACTGTACACAATACATACATTTTCTGGGCCTCCTCTGAGATCTTGAAAACAACCAAGTTGGCTGCACATCAAATTAGCCAGTGTTGATTTTTCAGTGTAACATTTCTAGTGTTGATTAAGGAGTTACATTAAGGAGGTTGATTAAGGAGTTGATAATATATAACCAGAGTTATTGTTTTATACTTTGGAGAGTAAAAGAGTCCCATCAAAACCACACCCATCATTATCATATTTCCCAGCATGTTATATAATGCAAGTATATTTTTTAGGATTGTTTTTAATATTTGTGGTTTTGCATGTACATTGATTGATTAATGAATCTTATGCAAAACAAAGATGAATAACATACATTTTTCTAAACTAATCCAATCAGTTAGTTAGATGTATTGCACCCGTTAATGAAATGGTTGTTCCAGTTTAAATGATTTAGGTAGTCTTTTTATCAACTTTCCTAACTCTGACAGTCATTCTTAATGCAGGTTGAAGGGTGAATAAAAATTCAAATAGTTGGTTATCCTAACTTTGGCTGGATTCCAATAGGAATTACACATCACTTTTCAAGCCAGCATAATGTCACTTGCAGACATGATGCAGCCTGTAAACCAGGAGTTTCCTAACACCATTATTAGGGTAAAACTAGGCTATCAAAGTAAGGTCCTATGCTAAACAGTGCCTTCAGAAAGTATTCACACCCCTTGACTTTCCCACACTTTGTTGTGTTACAGCCTGAATTTTAAAAAAAATATTACATTGAGAGTTTGTGTCACTGACCTACACACAATACCCCATAATGTCAAAGCGAAATTATGTTTTTTTTTAATTATAAAAAATGAAAAGCTGAATTGTCTTGAGTCAATAAGTATTCAAACACTTTGTTATGGCACACAAGCTGAAATAAGTTCAGGAGTAAAAATGTGCTTAACAAGTCACATAATACAATGCATGGACGTACTCCTTGTGGAATAATAGTGTGTAACATGTTTTTTGAATGACTACCTCATCTCTATACCCAACACATACAATTATCTGTAAGGTCCTTCAGTCGAGCAGTGAATTTCAAACACAGATTCAACCACAAAGACCAGGAAGGCTTTCCAATGCCTCGCAAAGAAGGGCACCTATTGGTATATGGGTAAAAAAAGCAGACATTGAATATCCCTTTGAGCATGGTGAAGATATGAATTTCACGTTGGATGGTGTATCAATACACCCAGTCACTACAGAGATACAGACGTTCTTCCTAACTCACTTGTCAGAGAGGAAGGAAAACGCTCCGATATTTTACCATGAGGCCAATGGTGACTTTAAAACATTTCCAAAGTTGAATGGCTGTGATAGGAGAAAACTGAGGATGGATCAACAACATTGTAGTTACTCCAAAATATTCCAAAACATGCATCCTGTTCACAATAAGGCAATAAAGTAAAACATCAACAAAATTGGCAAATAAATGTACTTTATGTCCTGAATACAAAGTGTTATGTTTGGGGAAAATCCAACACAAAACATCAGAGTACCACTCTTCATATTTTCAAGCATGGTGGTGACTGCATCATGTTATGGGTATGATTGTCATCAGCAAGGACTAGGGAGTTTTTTAGGATAAAAAGAAACGGAATAGAGCTAAGCACAGGCAAAATCCTAGAGTTAAACCTGGTTCAGTCTGCTTTCCAACAGACACTGCGAGACAAATTCACCTTTCAGCAGGAAAATAACCTAAATCACAACGCCAAATATACAGTGGAGTTTCTCACCAAGACAATGTGGAATGTTCCTAACTGGCCAAGTTAAAGTTTTTACTTAAATCGTCTTGAAAATCTATGGCAAGACTTGAAAATGGCTGTCTAGCAATGATCCAACTTGACAGAGCTTGAAGAATGTAAAAATGAATAATGTGCAAATATTGTACAATCCAGGTGTGCAAAGCTCTTAGAGACATACCCAGAAATACTCACAGCTATAATCACTGCCAAAGGTGATTCGAACATGTATTGACACAGGGGTGTGAACACTTACGTAAATTGGATATTTCTGGATTTAATTTTCACTCAATTGGCAGACAATTTTTAAAACATGTTTTCACTTTGTTTTTATGGGGTATTGTGTGTAGATGGGTGTGAGAAAAATATTTAAGCAATTTTGAATTCAGGCTGTAACACAACAAACTGTGAAATAAGTCAAGGGGTGTGAATACTTTCTGAAGGCACTGTATCAATTGTATTGTCACAGAGTTTAATTTTAATGATATCACTCACCTAGGTAATCATTTGCTGAAAACCACAGGCCTCTAAAAGGAACAAATTAAATAATCATGTCACTAACAAATACAGTCATGGGTGGTAACTCTACAATTTACATTAAAAGAAAAAGCACTCTATGAAATGTGCAAAATAGGCTTTACAGCATAGTGTTAAAACAACAGCTCAAAATGATTTAGTGTAATACTACAGGTGTTCATTTCTTACACTGAGAAAAGTATTTACTGTAACACTACAGGTGTACACTGAGAAAGTGTAACAGCGTCAGCACAAAGCAAAGTGAGGCCAGTTTACTCTAAATCAAGTGTTATGTATTACACCGTAGATGTTGCCTATCACTCTATAGTAGAGCTATGCAAACACCACAATCAAGTTCATTTGAACACTTTAAGAGTTGAATGGGGAAAACTAAAGTGTTAAATCTTTAACACTTTTAAAAGTGTTATTTTAACACCAGTTCAGTGGGACACGTATGTTCACTGAAAATAGTGTACATTTAAGTTAAATGTACACCATTGATTTTGCTGTGTGCCGTCCAGAGAACTTAGATATATTTAGCGACAATTGGCTTGACCGCGTCTCAGTGCCCACCTCCTCAGGGTTGCCTTTGTTATCTAACCATGTTGGCTGGCGTCAGCCCTGTGAACACAATGCTGTAGCAGGGCCGTCTCTGTCTGGCTAGGGATCAAGTCCTAGCGGATGATTCACTCACAGGGCTCGGGGCGCTCTGGTGTTGCTTTGGATTATTTTGAGTGTGAACCTGGGTGTCGAGCCAAGATGTAGCCAATTCCTTATGCTTTTACAGAAATATGCCCTCCCTCCCAAACACGTGCTACTTACACACACACACACTTACACACACTTCACACACACACACACACACACACACACACACACCACAAACACACACACCACACACACACACACACACACACACACACACAACACACAACACACACACACACACACACACACACACACACACACACACACACACACACACACTCCCTCCTTTTGTTCCTTCACACATTCCTTTTCTTCACCGGGAGGTGTGAGTCAGAGAGTGTTAGTGGCAGCGAGGTGGTATGAACCTCGACAACCTAGGCAGCACACTTCCCTGGGAGATGACCTTGTCATGGTGTGTGTGAACCCACAAGCTACTGGGGCCGAGGCGGGGGCACCAAAGGCTACCATCAAAATACAGCAGCCGGCTCATATCAACCCCATTGAGGGGATTCCGTCAATCCACACGCAGAAGCCCTGCTGCCTGTTTAAACTTGCATTGCCTGGATGGACGTGGGGTCTTTGGTCTGAAAGACTCCAAAGCCTCCAGTGCTAGTCATGGGGCTGTGTAATTTCACACAGTTCTGACTCAGAGGGTGCATTTGAGCAGATGAAATATGGAGAGCATTAATTGAAGTCAGAGGGAACGACACGAAAACAGTTTTTCTGGCGGGGGTAGATTTAATCTCATTTGGAGTCCATATGATGTTGCTTTGTAGTGCATTTAAACATTATCTTAAGTAATCAGGGGAGTGTTCCTGGAGTTCCTCCTTGATGTTTAAGTAATGAGCTAAATCCCTGTGCCTGGCTGATAATGACGAGGAGCACCATTAAAGATACATGCACAGGGACAGCTGGGCCTCATCCACTTTGATGCCTCTGCCTCCTCAAACGAGTCATTAATATCTCCCATTTTCTTTCTTAATTTCTGATGCTAGCTGATTGCCAGTCCACCCGGTAAAGACCCAGCTAACTGATGCTAAAGACAGACTCGGCCAAACAGAATAGGGCTGTTTTGATGTCAGACTTATTTGTTATCAATCAAAGCACTTCACAATGAATGTACTGCACCTACAGTATGTGTGCCATTCAAGCGTAAATACATTGTCTGAAAAGAAGGGTCTGTTCCATAATGCATGACCTTACTCCACCATATTCCAGTGTGACTGAAAACAATCCAATTCAATGCTGTATATAATGGAACACTGGTGGTACTTTAATAGATATGTTTTTAACAGAAAACAGATTAAGAAAATATTGTTTTAAGGTTCATAGTCGATAAGCTCTAAGGGTGAGGGGATGAAAAACTCAATTTGATTTCCATCACCACCTTCAAACAAACTGCAAATGAACACAGCTCACACTTAGTTCCATAAATGAAAGCCACAAATTATGTTTAGTTCTTTATTTTGTGTGTTTTCCCCTTACCTACTTATTGAAAGATAAAATCATTAGAACCACACTCTTTCTGCCCATTTAAACAAAACTTTGTGCTGTCAGTTAGTGATTAAAACCCCACATCAGAGAAGAGGTAGAACGAAGGAAGCCAAAACAAAAGACCCCCTCAAACATGAAAGAAAATGGAAAGAACACATCTTCTCTTGAGTGCATTGTGATTAAGATGTTGTGGGTTGAGAGGTCGTCAATGAGTGATTTAGACTGAACTTCTCAATTTGTGGAGTTTGTTGTTTCAGCAATACATACCGGCTTAATGGCCACTCTTGGAGTGAGTGTGAGAGAGAGAGAGGCACACTCTGCATAGATTAGAGGCAGTTATCTCTGTACTGACATAGACACAAACACTGCTATTGTCTCGTTGTCTGAACTGGCCAGATTTAGTGAGAGGGGAGTGAGTAGCCGGAAACCTCCCTGTCTAAAACACAAGGCTCCTTTACTCTCTTGCAAATGTTCCCTTTGCCTGATGTTGTCATTGGAGAGCCATACTGGAATGTATGTGCGGGAGTGCACAATATACAGTACATGAGCGCAAAGACTTTCCAATCATACCGTACTATACCTTTCAAACTTGTTTCTCTGTGCTTTTTAATGGTGAGCGGTTAATTCATTATTGTGAATAATGGCTCTGACCTGTAAGCTTCCATTTCTCACCCCTTCTATCTCTTCATATTGAAGCGCTCTCTCATTAGTTGGGTTTTAATTGGCTGTTGGGCTAAGATGAAAACAATGAAGCATCGATTTCCTTAAACATAATCACTTAATGGCGTTGTCTAATGACTGAAGTCACTGTGGGCTCCGAGGAGAAAAATGACCAGTCGATGCCCWTCACCTCATCTACCCAAAGGGTAGAGAGCAGAACCACCTACTCCATTTGACCTGTTTGAATTAACCCTTTTAGCTGGTGTGACAGCCTGTAAACGGTCCATCCATCAAACACACACGCACATGTACACTGAGTGTACAAAACATTAAGAACATCTCTTAATATTGAGTTGCACCCCCTTTTGCTCTCAGAACAGCCTCAATTCATTGGGGCRTGGACTCTACAAGGTGTCAAAAGCGTTCCACAGGGATGCTGGCCCATGTTAACGCCAATAATTCCCACAGTTGTGTCAGGTTGTCTGGATGTCCTTTGGGTTATTGAACATTCTTGATACACACGGGAAATTGTTGAGCGTAAAAAACCCAGGAGTGTTGCAGTTCTTGACACAAACCGGTGTGCCTGGCACCTACTACCATCCTCGTTCACTTAAATATTGCCCATTCACCCTCTGAATGGCATACATACACAATCCATGTCTCAATTGTCYCAAGRCTTAAAAATCCTTCTTTAACCTGTCTCCTCCCCTTCATCTACATGATTGAAGTGGATTTAAAGCTGAAATATGTAACTTTTTGGGGCGACMCGACCAAATTCACATAGAAAAGTGTGTTAAAGATCTGTCATTCTCATTGAAAGCAAGTCTATGAAGCAGTATATCTGTTCTACTGTATGTGCAATATTTTTCTGCTTCCCGTTTTTTCATCTTTTACTTTAGTTTTTGTACACCAGCTTCAAACAGCTGAAAACAATATATTTCATTATGGAAAATATATTTCACAGCAGTTTAGATAGAACAATGATTCTCTGCACYACCCTTGCTTGTTTTGTCACATAAACTAAAATTAGGTTAACTATTAGAATTTTTGCAACCAAGAAATGTTGTAGCAATTTCTGCATAGTGCATCTTTAACAAGTGACATCAAATAAGGATCATAGCTTTCACCTGGATTCACCTGCTCAGTCTATGTCATGGAAAGAGTAGGTGTTCTTCATGTTTTGTACACTCAGTGTATATGTACAGTTCACCTTGTTTACATTCACATACACAGAGAGACAAATACACACACACACACATAGGCCAGGTGCACACACAGGCATGCACAGGCATGCATGTACACACAAACAGGGTAATAGACAAGTATTTGCCCCGTGCTGACATGGTCCAAATTAGCTTAGGTTTATGTGGACAGCATAATGTACTATCCAAGTGGCCATTTGTCCTCTTAGTATCTCTCTCCTCTGGCCCCATGGTGTCAGAGCAGTCCCATTGTACGGCTCTCATTCTCTGTCTGCACAGATGGTACTGAGTAAACTGCTCTAATGTCCACCTGGCTGATGGCTGGACAAAGAGCTGCTTACCTGACCCCAGGGTCTGGAACTAAATAACACACACATACACACACACGCAAGCATGCACACAGACAAACTCATACACACAAACACACAAGTGCTATGTTTTCATCAAGTATCCCATATGGGGGTCAGATAAAGAGGTTGGAAGATACCATAGTCTTTGAATATCCTTTGAAATGCTGTTCATACATGGTCATCAGAGGGCTTTATATTTCTTATGGACAAAACAGCTGATTCCTCATGGCAATGCATTTTCAGCATTAAGGAGTCTGATGGAATCATTGTGGTTTTAGACCAACCGATAAAAGGCCAGGGGGTTAGATAAATATTCTCTAGGTAGACATGACTTGAAAGTGGACATTTTGTGAGTTCTGCCTCTACCACAGACTTGAAAGCATGTCTCCAGGCAGGAAACTACCAGTAAAATATTCAACTAGTCCAGCATATTGTGGGTTTTGCGGTTTAAATATAGCGCACTCAAGGGATTACTTCCTCACTTCTATGGTTTGTGTTCTGCCTCATGGCCCGATATATCAACACCTAAGCTTGTGGAGAGTGACATTAATACTGCAGGACAGCGGCGGCCAACATGACTGCAAATGTTCTCCTTTTAATCCCAGTCCCCACTGCCTGTGGTCTGGGCATGGCAGCCCTTGATGAACATGTGAGCAGGAAAGTGTTACCAAACCTGTCCATCCCAGTGAGAGCTCAGCTCAGATCTTTTTTTCAGGATCCAGCCACTTCAGACATTTACAGAGCCTGCCTTCAATAAAAAAAAAAAATGTTTTACCACCATGTTTAAAATGCAAAGCCACCATAAAGAAAACACACTGTTACAAAAGAGGAAGTGTTCTTTGGCTCCTGTTTACCACTACTCTTTCTCCAATTATCCTTCTCTCCTCTCCTCTGTGTCCTCGGATGAGCTCCAGTTTAACTGTTGGACGGTGGTGTCTGTGGCCATGGCTGTCGCAGGAAGATAAAGAGTTTTTCCCGGGGCATGAGGAGAGGGCCACACAGTGATTTAGGGCCCCTCTCCTGCATCTCCTCTGGCTGCATTAGCCAGCCACTTTATAATTGTGTGAAAGGGGCACTCCCAGTGTCTCCGTCATTACTCACTGACCCAGTCGCGGGCTCTGTCAGGCCCCTGCCCTCTCCCTCTGTCTCCATCCCCCTATCCCTCTGCAGTCCTCTCTCTCTCTTTAGACAAGGAGGGACGTCCCTAGGCCCCATCAGCCCCTCACTCCCCAGGGCGATCCCTATTGTTAYTTGGACCCACCAGTGGCATTGGCGGGTTTCTCCTCTTCTCTCTCTGAATTTTTCTGACACTGTCTTTTGTCAGAACAAGGTCCATTGTGCTGCAGTTGTTGTGAATGATATCACCTCTGCAGGAGAGCCATTGTGAGTGGAGTGAATGGAGGCTGGTGTAACCCAGTCGGCCTGGTTAAGAACTGATGTGTGTAGTCATAATGAGAGGAGCGTAATTGCTCTGTATCTCCAGGCCTTCATTCCAGAACCCCAGGAGGATTTCTCACCTACTGGAACATATGAGTATCGTATGCAGGATCTCAGGGATGCAAAGACAGGCACATTAATGTGAGAGCAGAGCATMATTTCCTCATCATCAGGGAGTGATTTGTATGGAGTGAGGAACACTCTGAGAGTCAAATTAGAATCATCTAAATGCCTCTAGGGGCAACTTGCAACGCATGCTGTGTTGAAAAGGATAACATAGTAATTACATGTTGTGTGCCTTACATTTATAATGATGTGAATTTTATTTATTTTTCAGCAGGGTTTTTAACATGTGCATGCAGTATATGATGATATGAACTCATGATTTAAGTTCAGGTTGTTAAAAACAACGTGTTTTTAACCTCATCATTTTTTAAGATAATATTTGTAACCATACAGTAGAAGCAAATTAAAAGAAGCACAGTGGTCTCATTTAGTACAATGTCTTTTTTTATAGTCCGCTGTAGATAATGTATTGAAAAATGTTATTCACAGCAGTGATTTATTTTATTTCTAGCATACCATTTTCTACCCTCCACATATACCAATTTATAATCCAACATGAATCCTACTCTTGACGTTCTAGTATACTGTATGCTCCACGGTAATTATCCAATCTGTAACCATGTACGCTGAGAGTCGGGAAGTAAGTTCAGGGAGTGAATACATTTAATAAATAAACCAACATAAACAAAACAAGAAACACGAACAGCACACCGACATGAAACAGATACAATAACACCTGGGGAAGGTACCAAAGGGAGTGACATAAATAGGGCAGGTAATCAAGGAGGTGATGGAGTCCAGGTGAGTCACAATAAGCGCTGGTGCGCGTGACAATGGTGACAAGTGTGCGTAATAATCAGCAGTCTGGTGACCTAGAGGCCAGAGAGGGAGTATACTTGACACAATCAAACTCCTCAGCTCCCCTGTGGTAGGCTAACCAGTTTGTCCCTCTGCCTGTGTGTCCTCAGAAGGAGGTACGTGTGAGGTGATCGCAGCCCACCGGTGCTGTAATAAGAACCGTATCGAGGAGCGCTCCCAGACCGTCAAGTGCTCCTGTCTACCKGGGAAAGTGGCCGGGACRACACGCAACAAACCCTCTTGTGTCGACGGTAAGGACATGTTCATAGTATGTTATTTACTTTCATCAACACATATGTTTAGTTTTACTACATACTGTATGTCATATGTGCTGTATCCATCCTTGGCTTAATAGTCAGATGTTTTATTCTAAAAAGAATTAGGTCACTAAATGTAGTGTAGCGGTACTTTTTTTTTACAGTAGTTTATAACATTGTAATTATAACATTACTTTTGAGAGAGACATCCACATGCTGAGGTGTTTCAACTCTTTTCTTCCTAATGTGGCTCATTCCTGCATGACTCTCTTCTGTCTTAGTCATTTAAGATAATTAAGCACTCTTAGTTGGAGACTAAGTTGAACCTGGGTAAGTGCTGCAAAGGGAGACAATCAATACCTCATGTGCACTGTTGAGCACCTGGGAATGGCCCATGTTTCACATTGCATGGCCCAAGGCAGCTTAGGTTCATAAATTAATAAATGAAAAACACAACTCTGGCAACCCCTGGGCTTACACACCTGAAACGCCTAACTGAGGAAAATAATCAACGCAGTTACAGGGAAATGTAGAGCACCCGCAGTCACAAGCACAGTGAGATAGAACAGAACAGAGAGCCTAGCTCCTTCACGCCTTCAGAACTCATTTATCCTGATGCACTCTTTATTGTTTCACCTCAAACTCCTCAAAGATGAAAGTCATCTAGTCTGGCCTCACAAAGGAACGACACCGAGACGTCTTCATTATGAGTGACATTGCAATGACGGGGCGTACGTCTRCCCTCTTCAATCCCTTGGCTTGCTCCATCTTGATCAGTTCTGGAATATGAATTAGATATGAGTCTTGAGACACAAAACTTAGCGATTTCATCCTCAAACCAACTGCATAAACTTTTAAGGCTAAGGACTCCGAACTTGGTTGACTCACCCTACTTAAGAAAGCATGTTCAGTGCATTTCACAAAGGGGAAAACCCTCTGAAAGAAACATTTAAAGAGTTCTAACCTTGAAAACAGCACTGCAGTTCTTCCAGCAGACAGTTTTGTCCCCACACAGACTAGACTGCCAGCCAAACAATGTCTCCTCCACTCTACCATGAAAACATGTTTTAACCATGGCCCTCTGAACAATTGTTTGTGTATGTTAACTAAACATGGCCTCCACATAACAAAAACATGTTGATTTCTCTTCGACCAACAATACAAGCTTTATTCACAAAGGAATTGTATCTGACATGGTCAGAGATACAATGCAATATGTTAGACTGATTTCTATATTTACACTGCCTTGATGTGATCAGTTGATAGGATCCAGATAGGAGAGGATGGAGAGGATGGGGAGTGAGGTGGTGGGGAAGGGAGAATGAATAGATAGGAGAGGATGGACAGGATGGGGAGTGAGGTGGTGGGGAAGGGAGAATGAATAGATAGGAGAGGATGGACTGGACTACCACATGTTATGCTGATTAATGCGGACCCAAAAGCGACTTAAAGAAACAGAGTCTTTATTCCAGGCAAAAACACGACAGGGCGGAACAAGGACACAGGACAGCAAACATCAAACAAGAATCCGACAAGGACAGGAGCGGAAAACAGAGGGTGAAATAGGGACTCTAATCAGAGGGCAAAAATAGGGGACAGGTGTGAAAGAGTAAATGAGGTCGTTAGGAGAATGAGAAACAGCTGGGAGCAGGAACGGAACGATAGAGAGAGAGAGCGGGGAGAGGGAGAGAGGGAGGAGGAGAGAGAGAGAGAAAGAGGGAAAGAACCTAATAAGACCAGCAGAGGGAAGCACAGGGACAAGACATGAAAATAAATGACAAAACATGACAGTACCCCCACTCACCGAGCGCCTCCTGGCGCACTCGAGGAGGAACCCTGGCGGCAACGGAGGAAATCATCAATCAACGAACGGTCCAGCACGTCCGAGATGGAACCAACTCCTCTCCTCAGGACCGTAACCCTCCCAATCCACTAAGTACTGGTGACCACGCCCCGAGAACGCATATCCATGATCTTCCGTACCTTGTAAATAGGTGCGCCCTCGACAAGACGGGGGGGGGGAGGGAAGACGAACGGGGGCGCGAAGAAAAGGCTTGACACAGGAGACATGGAAGACAGGGTGGACGCGACGAAGATGTCGCGGAAGAAGCAGTCGCACAGCGACAGGATTGACGACCTGAGAGGCACGGAACGGACCAATGAACCGCGGAGTCAACTTGCGAGAAGCTGTCGTAAGGGGGAGGTTGCGAGTGGAAAGCCACACTCTCTGACCGCGACAATACCTAGGACTCCTTATCCTACGTTTATTGGCGGCTCTCACAGTCTGCGCCTGTAACGGCAAAGTGCAGACCTGACCCTCCTCCAGGTGCGCTCACAACGTTGGACAAAAGCCTGAGCGGAGGAACGCTGGACTCGCGAGCTGGGACGAGAACAGAGGAGGCTGGTACCCAAGACTACTCTGAACGGAGATAGCCCAGTAGCAGACGAAGGAAGCGAGTTATGAGCGTACTCAGCCCAGGGGAGCTGTTCTGCCCAAGACGCAGGGTTTTCGAAACGAAAGGCTGCGTAATGTGCGACCAATCGACTGATTGGCCTTCTGCTTGACCGTTAGATTGGGGATGAAACCCGGAAGAGAGACTGACGGAAGCACCGATCAAACGACAGAACTCCCTCCAAAACTGTGACGTGAATTGCGGACTCTTGTCTGAAACGGCGTCTAACGGGAGGCCATGAATTCTGAACACATTCTCAATGATGATCTGTGCCGTCTCCTTAGCGGAAGGAAGCTTAGCGAGGGGAATGAAATGTGCCGCCTTAGAGAACCTATCGATAACCGTAAGAATCACAGTCTTCCCGCAGACGAAGGCAGACCGGTAATAAAGTCTAAGGCGATGTGAGACCATGGTCGAGAAGGAATGGGAAGCGGTCTGAGACGACGGCAGGAGGAGAGTTGACCTGACTTAGTCTGCGCGCAGTCCGAACAAGCAGCCACGAAACGGCGCGTGTCACGCTCCTGAGTAGGCAACCAAAACGCTGGCGAATAGAAGCAAGCGTACCCCGAACGCCGGGGTGGCAGCTAACTGGCCAGAGTGAGCCCACTGAAGAACAGCCAGACGGTAGAGACAGTAACGAACAGAAGGTTACTAGGACAAGCGCGCGCGCGCAGTGTGGGTGAGTGCTTGCTTTACCTGTCTCTCAATTCCCCAGACAGTCAACCCGACAACACGCCCCTTCAGGGAGAATCCTCTCGGGGTCGGTAGAGAAGCCACAGAAGAATAAAGAGACGAGATAAGGCATCAGGCTTGGGTGTTCTTTATTTCCCGGGCATTAAGGAAATCACGAACTCGAAACTGAGCGAAAAACAACGCCCATCGAGCTTGAACGTGCCATTAAGTCGTTTGCCGAACGGATGTGACTCAGGTTCTTATGGTCCAGTTCAAACGACAAGGGACGGTCGCCCCCTCACAACCACTGTCGCCATTCGCCTATGGCTAAGCGGATGCGGAGCAGTTCGCGGGTTACCACATCATAGTTGCGTTCCGATGGCGACAGGCGATGAGAAAAAGTAAGCGCAAGGATGGACCTTATCGTCAGAATGGAAGCCGTGGACAGAATGGCTTCCCACGCCCACCTCTGAAGCGTCAACCTCGACAATGAATTGTTAGTGACGTCAGGAGTAACAAGGATAGGGGCGGATGTAAAACGCTTCTTAGGAGATCAAAAGCTCCCTGGTCGGAACCGGACGCATAAAGGCAAGACTTGACAGAAGTCAGAGCTGTGCGAGAGGGGCGCCACTTGACCGTAAATTACGAATGAAACGCCGATAGAAAATTTAGCGAACCGAGAAAGCGCTGCAACTCGACCACGTTGACTTAGGAACGGGCCAATCGCTGACAGCCTGGACCTTAGCGGATCCATCTGAATGCCTTCAGGCGAAATAACAGAACC